>NC_141873.1:104561688-104864719 GCF_056163025.1 Triticum urartu
TTGTATATGATGCAACCAGAAGGTTTTGTCAATCCTAAAGGTGCTAACAAAATATGCAAGCTCCAGCGATCCATCTATGGACTGGTGCAAGCATCTCGGAGTTGGAATATACGCTTTGATAAGTTGATCAAAGCATATAGTTTTATACAGACTTGTGGTGAATCATGTATTTACAAGAAAGTGAGTGGGAGCACTAAATCATTTCTGATAAGTATATGTGAATGACATATTGTTGATTAGAGATAATGTAGAATTATTCTGCAAAGCATAAAGGAGTGTTTGAAAGGAGTTTTTCAAAGAAAGACCTCGGTGAAGCTGCTTACATATTGAGCATCAAGATCTATAGAGATAGATCAAGACGCTTGATAAGTTTTTCAATGAGTACATACCTTGACAAGATTTTGAAGTAGTTCAAAATGGAACCGTCAAAGTAAGAGTTCTTGCCTGTGTTACAAGGTGTGAAACCGAGTAAGACTCAAAGCCCGACCACGGCAGAAGATAGAAAGAGAATGAAAGTCATTCCCTATGCCTTGGCCATAGGTTCTATAAAATATGCCATGTTGTGCACCAGATCTATTGTATACCCTACACTATTTTTGGCAAGGAATACAATAGTGATCTAGGAGTAGATCACTGGACATCGGCCAAAAATATCCTTAGTGGAATAAGGATAGGTTTCTCGATTATGGAGGTGACAAAAAGGTTCGTCGTAAAGGGTTACGTCGATGCAAATTTTGACACTGATCCAGATGACTCTAAATCTCAATCTGGATACATATTGAAAGTGGAAGCAATTAGCTAGAGTAGCTCTGTGCAGAGCATTGTTGACATAGAAATTTGCAAAATACTTACGGATCTGAATGTGGCAGACCCGTTGACTAAACTTCTCTCACAAGCAAAACATGATCACACCTTAGTACTCTTTGGGTGTTAATCACATAGCGATGCGAACTAGATTATTGACTCTAGTAAAACCTTTGGGTGTTGGTCACATGTCGATGTGAACTATGGGTGTTAATCACATGGTGATGCGAACTATTGGTATTAAATCACATGGTGATGTGAACTAGATTATTGACTCTAGTGCAAGTGGGAGACTGGAGGAAATATGCCCTAGAGGCAATAATAAAGTTATTATTTATTTCCTTATATCATGATAAATGTTTATTATTCATGCTAAAATTGTATTAAGCGGAAACATAATACATGTGTGAATACATAGACAAACAGAGTGTCACTAGTATGCCTCTACTTGACTAGCTCGTTGATCAAAGATGGTTATGTTTCCTAACCATAGACATGAGTTGTCATTTGATTAATGAGATCACATCATTAGGAGAATGATGTGATTGACTTGACCCATTCCATTAGCTTAGCACTTGATTGTTTAGTTTGTTGTTATTGCTTTCTTCATGACTTATACATGTTCCTATGACTATGAGATTATGCAACTCCCGTTTACCGGAGGAACACTTTGTGTGCTACCAAACGTCACAACGTAACTGGGTGATTATAAAGGTGCTCTACAAGTGTCTCCGAAGGTACTTGTTGGGTTGGCATATTTCGAGATTAGGATTTGTCACTCTGATTGTCGGACCTCAGAGGTATCTCGGGGCCCACTCGGTAATGCACATCACTATAAGCCTTGCAAGCATTGCAACTAATGAGTTAGTTGCGGGATGATGTGTTACGGAACGAGTAAAAGTAGACTTGCCGGTAACGAGATTGAACTAGGTATTGAGATACCGATGATCGAATCTCGGGCAAGTAACATACCGATGACGAAGGGAACACCGTATGTTGTTATGCGGTTTGACCGATAAAGACCTTCATAGAATATGTAGGAGCCAATTTGAGCATCCAGGTTCCGCTATTGGTTATTGACCGGAGACGTGTCTCGGTCATGTCTATATAGTTCTCGAACCCGTAGGGTCCGCACGCTTAAAGTTCGATGACGGTTATATTATGAGTTTATGTGTTTTGATGTACCGAAGGAGTTCGGAGTCCCGGATGAGATCAGGGACATGACGAGGAGTCTCGAAATGGTCAAGACGTAAAAATCGATATATTGGACGACTATATTCGGACATCGGAAAGGTTCTGAGTGATTCGGGTATTTTTGGGAGTACCAGGGAGTTACGAGAATTCGTATTGGGCCTTAATGGGCCATACGGGAAAGGAGAGAAAGGCCTCAAAGGGTGGCCGCACCCCTCCCCATGGGCTGGTCCGAATTGGACTAGGGAGGGGGGAGCCCCCTTCCTTCCTTCTCCTTTTCCCTTCCCTTTCCTTCCCTCCTACTCCAACTACTTGGAAGAGCTCCTAGTTCTACTAGGAAAGGGGGAATCCTACTCCCGGTGGGAGTAGGACTCCCCTAGGGCGCGCCATAGAGAGGGCCGGCCCCTCCCCTCCTCCACTCCTTTATATACGTGGCCAGGGGGCACCCCATAGACACAACAACTGATCCCTTGGATCTCTTAGCCGTGTGCGGTGCCCCCCTCCACCATAGTCCACCTCGATAATACTGTAGCGGTGCTTAGGCGAAGCCCTGTGTCGGTAGAACATCAACATCATCACCATGCCGTCGTGCTGACGGAACTCTCCCTCAAAGCTCGGCTGGATCGGAGTTCGAGGGACGTCATCGAGTTGAACGTGTGCAGAACTCGGAGGTGCCGTGCGTTCGGTACTTGATCGGTCGGATCGTGAAGACGTACGACTACATCAACTGCGTTGTGCTAACGCTTCCGCTTTCGGTCTATGAGGGTACGTGGACAACACTCTCTCCTCTCGTTGCTATGCATCACCATGATCTTGCATGTGTGTAGGAATTTTTTGAAATTACTACGTTCCCCAACACGCATACGCGTCTGCAGCACTCCATAATCGATCCAGAGGGGCATACTTTGGATCTCCGAACTTCGTCTGCAACTAAAAGGGCTTCCCAGCCGTGATATCTCCGGCTTGACGGAGCTCCTCCTCTGCCGCTCTGATTTTAGAACGGGTTTCCTTGGCTGCCTCCATGGCTCTCTTCAGGTCAGCCGCTCTCACTTGGCTTTCCTTTTCAAGAAGCTCATATCGGCTGAGAGCATCTTTCAGCTCAACAGCCATCTTGGCTATTTTATTGTTGCTCTTGGCGATGAGCAGCCTGTTCGGCTCTTAAGTCTTTGGCCGCCTTTAGGGCGGCCACATCACTTCTCATGGCTTGTTCCTTGGCTCAGGCAAGTTCCGCCCGAAGGGTCTCCATGGCGGCAGCTCCATCTGCAGTCACATCATACATTAGATACTAGCATCATGCTCCTCTTAATATCTGTTGACCACCCGAAAATACATACCCTATGCCTCGTCAAGCCGCTTGTTCAGAAGCGTAATATCGGCATCTTCCACGTCAAGTTGCCGGCTTAGTCCGGCAAGCTCGGCAGTCCGGCCAGCCACCGGACCGTCAGCCGCCTGCATAGGATAGAAGTGTGATCATTACCTGGGATTATGATTCTCTGTTTGCCGCCTCTCGACAGCAACCAGAGTCTCAGGGGCTACTATCGGTATAGAGCACACCTAGCGAGTGCGGTACCGTCAAAAATTTATATATTACTTTGCGTACCTCAAAGCCTCTTAGCAGGCTCGCAAAAGCTTCATGCAACCCACTTTTGGCGGATGAGATCATCTCGATCATAGTACCCATTAAGGTACGATGCTCCTTTGAGATTGCCGCTTGCTCCAAAAGATTCATCAGTGCGTCCGGTTGCGCACCGGACAATCCCAGACTCTTTCTGTCACTCCCCTTAGGAGCCGAATACTCCGAACTTCAGGTAGCCAAAGGGATACCTTTTGGCCTTGGCGGATCAGGAGAAATCCTCCGTGATGACACCTCAGGGTCATCCGCCCCAGAAGGCGGGAAGACAAGGGGAGGCGTTTCGCTCTCCATCATCTCCAGAAGAAGATCCCCCAAAGACAAACTCTGTCGGGAAGGGCTATGATCCGGACTAGAAGACATACGTCTCGGTTATTATCCGCGGAGATAAGGCAAAATATATTTACCAAAAGTACTTTTGTTCACTTACAGCTCGGTGGAGGGCTGACCCCCTTGCGGGCACTGGGCGGCAAGGACGCCCTCCGAGACAGGGCCTCCTGGCGAGGGTTTCTTCTCTTGTTTGGAAACGTTTGTTTCCAAGTCTTCAGGAGCTGTCCTTTTCCTTCCTTGGGAAGAGGGAATTTCAGATTCTTCTCCCCGATTATCCTCCTTCGTGGAGGTACTAATTCCCCCGGTTTGGATGAGTAATACGTGAGGCTCGCTTTCGGCTTCTTCATCTCTCCTTTTATCTTCCCACAAGGGCACTTGATAATGTGCATACTGCAGCATCTTGGCTAGTACAGGATCCGGCGAGCCCTCGGGAAGGGGGGCCGAACACCTGATCATCTTTGCCTTTCTTACCCAGTCCTGGCCAAGAGCAATTCTTTCAGAATTATGTTATGGCAAATGAAAAGACAGTGTGTTCGGTCGTGGAAATACTTACCTGGGTATCTAGACGATTACAGTTGAGACCCGCATCCTCGCTGGTGTCCGGACACTTTATTCGTGATCCAAAGAACAATTTATACATCTCTTCGAGCATCCCGCCGAAGAACTGCTGAATAGTTCGCGGTCCTTCCGGGTTGAACTCCCACATACGAAGATATCAACGTTGGCATGGCAGGACCCGACGAAGTAGCATAACTTGCATTACTTTAACGAGACCGAAGTCCCTCTTGAGGAGATCTCGGATGCGACTTTGCAATGTTGGCACGTCATTAACTGGCCCCTAGTCTAGCCCCTTGTTGACCCATGACGCCAATTGTGGTGGGGGGCCCGAACGGAAGGCGGGGGCAGCCACCCACTTAGTACTTCCACTACTAGGAAAAGGCCTACTAGTGGCGCACCTATTTTGCCTACTAATGGCGCACTATAGGTGCACCACTAGCATCACGCCATTAGTATTTTTTACTAATGGCGCACCTGTGGTGCGCCATTAGTATCTGATATACTAATGGCGCACCACATGTGCGCCATTAGTATCCCACAGGTGCGCCATTAGTATCTGGTGTACTAATGGCGCACCACATAGAAGTGCGCCATTAGTAACAATTTTTTAAAAAAAATTCAATTTTTTTTCGTTTTTTTCTTAATCTCAGGTCACTATGGTTTAATCTCGGGTCAATATGCTTAATCTCAAGTCAAATCGCACTCTGTGGTCAAACTTCCCGGAAGGTCACCCATCCTCACACTACTCCAGCCCGAGCACGCTTATATTCGAAGTTCTATCCAACCCCAGCACCAGCTCACTTCACAGGCACTTGTTGATATATCTATCATATCAATCCTATTAAACCTTGTTGATGTCTAGGACTTTGTTCATGTTCATGAGTATGATGAAATTTTGAAAAAATATTTCAAACTTCCCCATCATATTACGTATCATATTTTGAAAAAAATCCAATTTTTTTAAACCAATTTTTTTCTGTTACTAGTGGCGCACCTAGCAAATGGTGCGCCACTAGTAAGTTTGATTTTTTTTTTCATTTTCCCCCTCTAGATCTTAAAACCCCGTATCTTTTGTTCTGTTGGGTTCTTGGGGATTTTTAAGATGTTGAACGTGGTTCCCCCGGTTCAATTCGGATGTAACTTTTCGAGTAGATGATTTTTCATATAAAAAACTTTTTAATCCAAGTTCGTATGCAAAAGTTATGCCCATTTTACTAAATTCCAGAGAAAATTTTGAAAATAAAGTCGAAATTCATATTTGTAAATTTTCCCAACAACTAGACCACATATCACATGGGAAACTTATTATTTTTTATTTTTTGACATTTCCATCATTTTCTTTTATTTTTTTTAAATTGAAAAGGTGGTCCACGAGGGGGGGGGGTGCATTTAGCACCAGGGTTACTAATGGCGCACCACACATCAGTTGCGCCATTAGTAACCCTGGTGCTAAATATATTAGTAATGGCGCACCTGGTGTGTGGTGCGCCATTAGTAGTTTTGAAAAAAATTGTTAGTAATGGCGCTCCAGTGGACGGTGCACCATTACTAGTTAAAACTAGTAATGGCGCACCGTCCACTGCTGCGCCATTACTAACAATTTTTTTATTTTTTTTCTTCAAAACTAATAATGGCGCACGGTGGGTGTGGTGCGCCATTACTATGTCAACTAGTAATGACACACTATCCCATGGTGCGCCATTACTAACCATTTTTTTATTTTTATTTTCAAAACTACTAATGGCGCACCACACACGAGGTGCGCTATTAGTAATATATTACTAATGGCGCACCTGTATCTGGTGCCCCACTGCTATATAGCAGTGGCGCACCACATACACGGTGCGCCATTAGTAGCCATATCATCTATAGCCCTTTTACTAGTAGTGTTCGGGGAGCTGTGATGTAAAACCACTCCCGCTGCCATAAGTTGGATATCTCCGGGAAGGAACCCTCTAGCCATGGGGCATCGACGCCTTTTCTTATTGTGGCACCTCCGCATTCTACGTGTCGCCCATCGATCATCTTCAGCTTCACATTGAAGGTCTTGAGCCATAAGCCGAAGTGTGGGGTGATGCGGAGGAAGGCCTCACATACGACGATGAATGACGAGATGTGAAGGATGGAATCCGGAGCTAAATCGTGGAAGTCGAGCCCATTATAGAACATGAGCCCTCTGACGAAGGGATCAAGACTAAAGCCTAGCCCTCGGAGGAAGTGGGAAACAAATACGACACTCTCGTTGGGTTCGGGAGTGGGGATGACCTGTCCTCGGGCAGGCATCCTATGCGAGATTTTGGCAGTCAGATACCTGGCCTCCCTTAGCTTCTTGATGTCCTCCTCTGTGACAGAGGAAGCCATCCACCGGTGCTGAAGGTTGGATCCGGACATGATTGAAGGTCTTGGGTGTTGGGTGTTGGAACTCGGGCTGGGGGAAGGGAGGGATTGAGCGCGATAAGAAAAGGACAGGCTTTGGCCCCTTTATAAAGAGGGCGAATATCAAGCGTCCTCCGCGTGGCCATTTGGAACTTGCCTAAAATCGAGGAGTCATACTAACGAGCACGATTGGGTTACCCGCACCCGTATTGATGAGAATCCCGTGATAAGGGGACACGATCTCTGCTTCGACAAGACATGCCAATAAAACCGCCTCGCAACACGTGTAGTGGCTGGTTGGGAAAAACGGTTCAAATAATGACCGAGGACAGGGTGTGATGTCACGTTATGAAAAGTTGTCAGCATATTAGATTTCTGGAAAGATTATACTCTCTACGGTGGTATGTGGAATTTGTTTTGCAGAGACGGATACTATCCTTGTGTTCAAAATCTTCTATGGAGTATTCGGAGGAGGAACCCACCTTGCAATGACGAAGACAATCTGCGCGCCAGACTCATCGTCATTGTAGCCTGGTTCAGGAGCTACTGAGGGAGTCCTGGATTAGGGGGTCCTCGGACAGCCGGACTATATCACTTGGCCGGACTGTTGGACTATGAAGATACAAGATTGAAGACTTCGTCCCGTGTCCGGGTGGGACTCTCCTTTGCGTGGAAGGCAAGCTTGGCCGTTCGGATATGTAGATCTCCTCCCTTGTAACCGACTTTGTGTAACCCTAGCCCCTCCGGTGTCTATATAAACCGGAGGGTTTTAGTCCGTAGGAGAACAACAATCATACCATAGGCTAGCTTCTAGGGTTTAGCCTCTCCGGTCTCGTGGTAGATCAACTCTTGTAATACTCATATCATCAAGATCAATAAAGCAGGAAGTAGGGTATTACCTCCATCGAGAGGGCCCGAACCTGGGTAAACATTGTGTCCCCCACCTCCTGTTACCATCCGCCTTAGATGCACAGTTCGGGACTCCCTACCCGAGATCCACCGGTTTTGACACCGACACACATGGCTTGCATGCAACAGCTTAAATGTTGTGCCACGACCCCACGCGCGCCTGGTTTGTCGAGTGGTCGTTCTAGCTTCTCCAGATTTAGGAAAAAAGGATAGAGATAATAAAAGCATTTTAAATGTTTGCCTCTATATCTTCGACTGACAATGACACAGTGAGGACAATCGACACGTGTCAATAGAATGCATATGAAGAGATAGAGAGAGTTAGAGAGATGAGCACATAAGGGTTAGGGTCCAATGACATTCACTTAGTGCAGAAAATGGCAACACAAAGGCATAGATATAAGTGAATGTTGTAGAGGACAGAACATATATATACATATATGGATATGCAATGAAGACCAAACCAAACATTGTGAAGATAAATCATGAAGAAAAAATAATGCTGAAGACAACCAACTTTGAAGATAATGCAACATGACGCCAAACAAAAATCTTCAAGAAAGGTTGGTGGTGGCATTACCCACCGTATAGGAAGTATTAGACCCAGACATGGTGCACAATTATCGTGGAGCTCCGAAGTTAATTCCCACATTAATGTATTCACACTTAGACTGTATGTCTTCATGAATTGAAGACATACGTTAATTTGTGTGTTTTGCACCTAAGTCATCAATATGCATAAGCGTTAGGATGTGTGTCCATTCACAGGACATTTGAGGATTCTAAGATATTTAGCTCACAACACAACTTGCAAAACCTTTTCTCATCGAAAGGCTTTGTGAAGATATCTGCTAATTGCTCTTCAGTGTTGATGTGAATGATATCAATATCTTCCTTCAACACATGGTCCCTGAGAAAGTGATGACGAATCTGAATGTGCTTTGTCTTCAAGTGCTGAACTGGATTGTGAGCAATCTTGATGGCGCTTTCATGTTCATAGTAGAGGGGCACCTTATTCTTGTTGATGCCATAGTCCTTGAGAATTTGCTTCATCTAGAGAAGCTGAGCGCAACAAGATACAACAGCAATGTATTCATATTCAGCAGTGGAGAGCGATACATAGTTCAGCTTCTTTAAAGACCAACAGACAAGAGATCGTCCAAGAAAGTGACATGTGCCTGATTAGACTTGCGATCAACCTTGTCACCAGCATAATCAGCATCTGCGAATCCAACTAGATCAAAATCTGAGTCCTTTGGGTACCATAATCATAGAGTTGGGGTGTGAGCCAAATATCGAAGTATTCACTTCATCGCAAGGTGATGCGACTCCTTTGGTGCCGCTTGCAATCGGGCACACATGCATACACTAAGCATTATATCTGGCCTAGATGTACATAAGTTCAATAAAGAACCAATCATGGAGCGGTATACCTTTTGATAGAACTCTTTACCATTGTCGTCGGGGCCCAATTGACCTTTGGTTGACATTTGCATCGTGTACCCTTTGCAATCTTGCATTCCAAAATTCTTTTGGCAATCTTTGAGGTATTTTTTTTGACATATGAAGATGCCATTTCTCTGTTGACGGATTTGAAGACCAAGGAAGAATTTCATCTCCCCCATCATGGACATCTAATATTGCTCTTGCATCATATGCCCAAACTCATTGCTGTATCTTTTGTCAGTATGACTAAAGATAATGTCATCCACATAGATTTAGCATACAAACGGTTCTCCATCATATGTCTTCGTGAAAAGAGTGGGATCTAGAGAACCAGGTTTGAAGCCTTTGCTCTTCAGGAAGTCTTTGAGTGTGTCATACCAAGCACGTGGTGCTTGTTTGAGGCAATACAGTGCCTTGTTGAACTTATAGACCATATCGGGATGCTTTGGATCTTGAAACCCAGGTGGTTGAGCTACATATACTTCTTCAATTTTGCTGATCATTGTCTTCAGGCTCATCATTGTATTCACCTTCAGCATTGTCCTCAGGCTCAGCATTGTCTTCATGTTGAGTAGGAGCTAGAATGACAATTTCCTCTTCAGCCTGTTCCTTGGTGGCTATGATTTCTCCAGTTCCCATCAGCTTGATAGATTCACTAGGAGAAGCTTCATCTAGCACTTTTGCCAGGTGCTCTCTTTGCGAGCCGTTAGTCTCATCGAACCACACATCTACAGTTTCAACCACTTTATTGTGAAAGAGGTTGAATACTATGTAGGTGTGCGAATCCTTTTCGTAACAAAGCATAAATCCTTCATGTGCTTTCGGTGCAAATTTGGAAGTGTGATGTGGATCCTTGATCCAGCACCTAGCACCGAAGACTTTGAAATATCTTACGTTTGGCTTCTTACCAGTGAGTAGTTCATAAGATGTTGTCTTCAAGAATTTGTGAAGATAAACCATGTTGATGATATTGCATGAATTATCAATGGCTTCAGGCCAGAACTTTCTTGGAGTCTTGTACTCATCAAGCATTGTACGAGCCATCTCAATAAGGGTCCTATTGTTGCGCTCCACGACGCCATTCTGCTGAGGTGTGTATGGAGCAGAGAGCTCATGAGTGATGCCTAGTGTATCAAGATAAGTGTTGAGGCTAGTAATACGTCTCCAACCACTACTAGGGAAAACCCTATACACAGAATCTTAGCAGCAGCGCGACTCAAAAAGGAGCGCTGCTGCTAATTAGCAGTAGCGCAGGTGTGGAAAACCCGCTACTGACAAGTGCTTAGCAGTAGCGCGCTCGGCGTACCCGCGCTGCTACAAATATGGACCGACAGTGCCCACCCAACTCCATTTAGCAGCAACGCGGTTCCGCGAGCCGCGCTACTGCTATAGCTGTAGCAGTAGCGCGGTTTTTCTGAGGTCGCTGCTGCTAATTTTCAAATCGGGCACACTTTTGGTCTCGGTTAGCAGTAGCGCTTGTACCGAAAGCGCGCTGCTGCTACTTTATTAGCAGCAGCGTGTTTTACGTCCCGCGCTACTGCTAATCCGCACCCACCACCTTTTAAATTTCCCCACCCGCCCTCCCCCTCCCCTCCTCTCCCTTTCCCCTACCTCTCCCACTCTCACTCTTCTTCTTCCTCAATACTTCTCCCCCATTACTCTCCCTCTTCTACCTACCTTTCTCTCTCTTCATTACTCCTACCTAACTACACCACCTCCATTAATGCATCTCCTTTCTCTTTTTCCTTCCCCCTCCACTAGTTGAAGTTGTCTCCTCCCAAATTAGGTAGCTAGGTAGATGTAACATTTAGTTAATTGGCCTATTTTCCCCCTAACTAGTTCTATGTCAAGAAGAGCTTTGTGCACTTTTGATCTCCCTACATCATCATCTTCACCGTGTGCTCGATCTCGAGATATAGGTGATTAAAATTTCATGCTTTTGCAAAATGGAAATATGTTTATGTGTGTGTGATATGTTTATGGAAATTGTGTGTGTGGCATGAGTTGATGCCAAATTGTGCTTTTGAGTTGCCTATGTTTTGCCGAAATGTCGATTTATTTCCGTTTCGGTGAATTCCGAGTAAACTCTAGATCTATGTATGTCCTATTTTTAAGGAAGGTCATGCCGAATTTTTGTATGACTTTGATGCATGCATGCATTTTTATAATCAATTTGTTTATTATTACCGTGCAAAGTTGACGATGATTAGTGGAACGATGGTGGACAGGTGGTTGCGGTCGGCGGTGCAGGACATGAAAGAAAATAACCGGACAAAGGTTTTATGTCCGTGTCGAAAATGCAAAGGAATAGTTTGGCTCGACCCCCATGACGATGGTCGTGTCGAAGCGCACCTGCTCATGACTGGTTTCATGGATGGCTATACTTGGTGGATAATTGAAGATGAGGATGGCGATGTTGAGGATGCCAACGGGGCAGGCAATGATGACACGGGGCAAGACGAAGAGATGATCGATAATGGCGGCGGGGAAGAGGCCAGACATGGCGGCGGAGAAGGGGCCGGACATGGCGGCGGAGAAGGGGCCGGACATGGCGGCGGAGAGAACGACATGGAATCCACGCAGCAGAGTTTGTCGGTACTAAGTTCAATCATGTGGGACCCTCATGTTCAAGCATTGCTTCGCAAGGAGACGAGTACTGAGAGAGCTGCTTCTAGAGAGGAGGCTAAGCTGGAGCAACTGGTGGTAGACTCGAACACTCCATTGTATGATGGTTGCAATCCTGAGGTGACCTGCTTGAGTTTCACGCTCCAACTCCTGAAGACGAAGGCTAAAAACAAATGGACCGACACTAGCCTCGATGAGCATCTCAAGTACCTAAAGGATGTTCTTCCCGCGGGTAATCTATGTCCTAGTAGTGTTGATGAGGCCAAGAAGATCGTGTGCCCTCTTGATCTGCCACACGTTAGATACCATGCATGCATCAACGATTGCATAATTTATCAGAAGGAGCACGCGGAAAAAACGAGCTGTCCGGTGTGCAATGCTTCTCGATACAAGAAGGCCGGGAAGAAATGTCCCCAGAAAGTGGTATGGTACTTACTGATCACTCCCCGTCTCCAGAGGTATTTTGTAGATCCCAAGGAAGCAAAGCTAATGTGCTGGCACGCGGAGAGGAAGAAGCCCGACGATGGAGATGATCCGAAGCTGAGACACGTCAAGGATGGAAGCCAGTGGAGAGCGTTGAACATCTTCTATCAGTATTTTGAATGTGATGCAAGGAACATCGTGCTCGGCGCATGTACCGATGGCATGAATCCGTTTGGCAACTAGAACACCAACCATAGCACATGGCCCGTGTTTGTATGGATGTACAACCTCCCCCTGGTTGTGCATGAAATCGAAGTACATTCACATGAGCATGCTTATTCAAGGGCCGAAACAACCAGGAAATAATATTAATTTGTATCTGGGGCTACTTCAAGAGGAGTTAGACGCATTATGGAAAACACTGACCAAGACATGGGACGCCAGCAAAGGCGAGTATTTCAACATGAGAGCCGCGCTGATCACGATAGTGCAGGACTATCTCGGTTATGGATATGTGGCAGGCTAGGTGTGCCATGGATATTGCGGATGCATGCGGTGCATGGATGATACGACGTCTTAGCAGCTAACGTCAAGGAAAGATGGCGGGTCTGGGAAAATCATGTACATGGGGCATCGAAGATGGATCGAACAGGACGACCCGTGGAGATCTATTCAATGGTCACGATGAGCATCGAGGACCTCTACGTAAGCGGAGCAGTGCCGAAATCGATGAGCTCTTGAAAAACTGGAAGGAGTGCCCCGCGCTGGGGAAGACGATGAGAAAGGCGCTGGAGCCGCTGCTGAAGGTATGGAAGACGAGGTTTGTGTTCTGGGACTTGGAGTACTGTCGCAAACTCGATACACCTCATTGCCTTGATCAAATGCATATTTGTAAGAATGTCCTTGAGAGCTTGCTCGCAACACTGATGAACATGCCGGATAAGACCAAGGATAGGCCGAAGGCAAGAAAAGACTTGCAAGATTTGAAAATCAGGGAAGATCTGCACATGCCGCCCCGTAAAATGTCAGACGAGACAGAGACGGAGACAGAGGCACGGGAGAAGAAGGGCAAGAAAATAAAGAAAGAGGATTATTGCCCCCCTTCTTGCTTCACCTTAAGTCAGGCTGAGATCGATCAATTCTTTAAGTGCCTTACCAGAGTCAAAGTTAGTTCCGGTTACTGTGGCAAGATAAACAGATATCTAGACACGGACAAGAAAAGGTTCAGCGGGATGAAGTCCCATGATTGTCATGTGATGATGACGCAGATACTACCTGTTGCCCTTAGAGGGATAATGGACAAGCACGTCCGTGACACGCTTATTGGTCTCTGCAACTTTTTCGACGTCATCTCTCGAAAGTCGATCAGTGTGAAGCAGCTCCAAAGGCTACAGGAAGAGATCGTTGTGATACTGAATGAGCTTGAGATGTACTTCCCGCCCGCGTTCTTTGACGTGATGGTGCATCTGTGTGTCCATATTGTGGATGACATAATAGACCTGGGGCCGTCATTCTTGCACAACATGATGCCGTTTGAGAGGATGAATGGGATCATCAAAGGATTCGTTCGTAAGATGTCTCATCCGGATGGAAGCATCGTCCAGGGCTATGTGACACAAGAGTGCATCTCTTTCTATGAGAATTTTCTATATGGCGCAGACCAGCCGCCTGGTGTTAGTGTTGGTTTGCCCGTTAACAAGCACGATGGGAGGCTCGAAGGAGAAGGTACTGCAACGGTCGCAGGGAACTGCACGTGGCATACTCAGATCGACGCAGCGACTTTGACAGAGCAAACTTGGTAGTGCTACAACACCTAGACGAGGTAGATCCTTTCGTGGCACTGCACAAAGAAATTATCGCAAAGAAGTATCGTGACCGGGGGGTATGCAGGCGGACGCCGAAGTTGCTAGAGAGCACAACTCCACTTTCCTGCATTGGTTCAAGGAGCATATTATTGCTGATCCCCCGGAGGAGGGCTCTAAGGACGGATTGCTCATATATGCCTTAGCACATGGCCCCTCGCCCAACCTCGTAACCTATCAGGCATATGATATCAACGGATACACGTTCTACACGGAGGCCAAAGATATGGACAGTGATGATCAGAACTCAGGGGTGACGATGGAATGCATGACCGGCAGCGACAACGGCGCAACTGAACGATTTTATGGAAGGGTCGAGGAGATCTGGGAGCTTGACTACTCTGGACTGCACAACACGACGATGTTCTGTGTCATATGGGCTAAGAATGTCAAAAGAGAAAACCGGATTTTCACTACCATGACTATACCCGACGCCAAGAGCGCTACCGTGAACGCTATCGCCAAAAACGAGCCATGGGTACACGCTAAGCACGTGACACAATGCTTCTTCATAACCGACCCATGCAATCCTAGTCGTGTTGTCGTGAGGAGAGGCAAAAGGAACATCATTGGAATGGATGGAGTCGCCAACGAGGAAGACTATGATCAGTACGGAAACCCAGTGAGGGAAGATGACGATGATGACGAAGTATACGCCAAAAGAAGAATCAATACTACATTACCTAAGAAAAATCGTACTCCATGGAAAAGGCAAAGTCACAATGAGGGGCTCAATTATTCTTCAACAAACAAGAAGGGAAAGAAGCTGACTCAAAAACGAAAACGTCGGCGCTGAGGAACCGTATGTCATCGGTCAAATGATGTAATATAAATATATATATATATTCCTATTTTGTATACGCACTTAGCGGTTATTATGCATGGGTCCAAAATGATGTAATATATATGTTCCTATTTTGTATACATATTTAACCGTCAAATGATGCAATATATATCCCCTTCCCTTCGTTCACTACTCTCGGGAAATAAAAGTGGGAGAAAATAAAGGAAAAGAAAAAGGAAAACTTGTAGTAGCGATTTCCTTATAAAACAACTACAGTCAAGCTAGCAGTAGCGATTTTCTTTTAAAACGCTACAGCTAGTGAAGGTAGTAACAGCGCATTTTTTCTGAACCGCTACATCTAGTGAAGGTAGTAGCAGCGCGTTTTGTCTAAACGCGCTAATGCTACGTCCACTTAACCCAAAATTCTCACTCTCCTTGCTTCATCCCGCCTCTTTTCCCCCCAAATCCCCACTCTGTCTTCCCCCCATCGCACCGCCGTGCCCCGGTGCTCGCCCCCGACCCGGCCCTCGCCCCGACCCCGGCGCTCACCCCTGACCCCGGCGCTCGCCCCCTACCCCGGTGCGCTCACCCCCGACCCGTCGGCCCTCGCCTCCCTCGCCTACCTCCTCACCCCTGCACCCTCTGTAACCCCCCTCTCTCTCTGCTAGCTAGGGTTCTTCCGTTAATTTACTTAGGTTTTAGTTAGGGCAGTAGGTTAATTAGGTTATCTATTTAGTTATGAATTTAGCTAGGTTTTAAAATAGGACAGAAATTTAGGGTTAAGCAATTTTAGTTAGAAGAAAAGGCAGCATTTAAGCAATTGTCCAAATCAACATCCCTTGTTAAAGCAAATTTAGGTAGGCTAAATTTATATGCAAATTTGAACTGGACATGTGATATGTGGATATGTCATGTTTTGGACATGTCATGTTTGGAATTTGAACATGTCATTTGGACATGTGATGTTTTGGTTCAATTTTGGTAAATGATTCGAGTGGCCTATGTTACGCTGGAATGTTGATTCATTTCCATTCCGGTGAATTTCAGGCGCTCGATATGTCCATTTTTTAGCAAAGGTCATGCCGAAATTTGCCGTGAATAAAAGCATGATTTCTGCTACATAGTTGGCATATCGAGTGCTGGCACATAGATTTATTTTTGATGTCATTTCTCATTTATTCATACTTCTAGAAATAAATGAGGACACTTAATCATAGGAAACATGTCGAACAACGAAGAAACTGGGCCTTCTAACCAAGATGCAGGCGAGATGGATTATGAGGGTGAACAAGAGTACCTCGACTATTTGACTACTAAGCAAGGTTTGCATGTCGGCCTCGATGATGGTACTGACACCGACATCGACACCGACGGCGCCGGCACCGATGGCGGCGCCGAGACTGGCGGGGAAGGTACCGGCGAGGAAGATACCGGCGGGGAAGGTACCGGCGTCGATGCCACTACTGAAAAGAGGAAGCATAAGAAGCAGAGGATACGAAAACCTAACAAACTAGGGATTGGACGATTTGTGATCACAAAGATGGCACCTGGAAAGTTTGAGCCATTAGAGCCGGAAGAACCTCGCAAGTGCTATGGGAACCAATTAGGATGCATCCTACGGGAATGCGCGAGCATCAACAACGATGACTTAAGGAGTAAAGAACATTTGACGCAGTTGCTCCTAACGAAGTTGCACAAGAGATTCAAGTTCCCCGACCGGGATGATAACATAGAACAACCGTGGGATGATCCAAAGATGAAAAAGATTAACAATCACGCCATGGGCATGTTTAGCAATGATTTGGCCTCCTGGAAAGGGAGGGTGAAACGAGCTATTGAGGCTGAGGAACCCCTGTCCAAGATTCTGGAGAAAAATCCGACACTTACGTAAGAGGAGTTCGAAAAGTTCAAGGACACTTGCGCTACCGAGGCAGCCAAGGCTAAGGCTGCGAAATTCAAGAGCCTTCTGCAAAGGAACACGGGGAAGCATCACCTCGAAAGCCGTGGCTACCTCGGTAAAAGGCCCATATGGGATAAGGAGGACGCGGAACGTGAAGCCGCGGGTCTCCCAGACCCCTTCGCCAAGTTCACCAACCCCTTGGAGCGTGACTTCATCAGGGCCCGCTACAAGTGGGACAAGGAGAAAAA
The DNA here is from genome assembly GCF_056163025.1 of Triticum urartu. Taxonomy (NCBI): domain Eukaryota; kingdom Viridiplantae; phylum Streptophyta; class Magnoliopsida; order Poales; family Poaceae; genus Triticum; species Triticum urartu. Next base: position 104,578,775 of record NC_141873.1, read on the forward strand.
GGTTTTTTACATGGACCAGATCACGAGGAAATTGATTAGACTACTGGAGAAGCATCACCAGCTTGCAGCCGAAAGCCCTACTTCTCCGACGAGGCCCAAGTGGGACACCTCTCTCAACCGGGCCTTGAACAAACTTAAGGGACTCCCTTTGGGCCAGCCGCCGCAATATGGTCGTGTGCACGACGCTGGAGACGGCACCACGTGGAAGGTGTTTTATAACAAGGGCCCGAAGGCCAAGAAGAAAAAAAAGAAGTTTAGTCAGGCGGACATCGACGCGAAGGTGAAGCTTGCGGTCGAGAAAAAAGCAGCTAAGGACGCGAAAAAATAGCCGAGGAGAAAAATGAGTTGCTACAGCAGGCAGTCAATGCAGCTGTAACTGCCTGCAGAAATGATTTCGCTACTAACTTGGTTCCAGCTATCATCAACTGGATGAAGGAAAATCCAGACAAGACGGTACATGATTTCCCGATGCCCAGTTTTGTCGGGAGCAACTCCATGAACAACAACAACACCGCACCATCACTTGCTCACGCAACCGGGCCTACTCTCGCGGTCGCTCCCGCTCATAGCAGCCCATCCTTAGTCTCTGGCGCGCTATGTGGGCCTTCATCTTTGGCTGAGCTCGACGCCGTCACGGTAATTACATGTCGCACCAACATATATATATATAATATTCCATTTTCGTTGCCTTTCGGATGTTTTACGCCACAGACATATGTGTTTGCAGGGAGAAGAAACCCCGTGCACCACACTCTACTTGATAAAAGGTGAGAAGGTCGACGTGTGAAAGGGGATGATATTGAACCCCTTGCAACCCATGTTCCACAACCAGCCGATCCCCGCTGGGTACTTTAGGGTTAGCTTGTCCAGTGTGAAATCAGGGCACGAGGCGTTGCCTCCTCCAGTACAGCATGTGGGAGAGGACGACGAGACCCCGCCGTGGATTGGAAGATGCAAGGGTCGGGTGCTGCTATGGCCGAAGAATCTTATTCGTCTGGAGCCGGCCGAGAGCACACCAATAACCACACATCAACAAGCATGTGCGGAGACCACCACCCCGCCTACGCAATTACCAGCTCCTGTAGTGCCGAGTGAGAGCGGCGGACGACGTGATGAAGGGGGTGCAATAGTACTGGCTGATGTAATCGATCCTGTAGAACAGAGAATGGATGATGAGACGGAGGTCGACCCTATGGGTTTCCTCAATACAAATGCGTATGACTATGACATAGATATGATGAGTCAACCATATGATGAATCGGGCTATCAGCATGCTAATGAGGATATGGATGATATGCCCGGGCAGGAAGGTCGTTGGAAGGATTGCAAAAAGTCTCTCTTGATGAATTCCTCATAGGACACGCCTGAAGATGTCGCCTCAACACATGCTCAACTAGCCGGGGGTCGTACAGTGCTTAGCCCGGGAACCCTGGGGCAGGGGTTAAGGAAGGGTCTGGAAGGTGTGCCCAAGAAAAAGGAGAGGAAGAGATCGGGGAAGATAACTGCGTCCAAACAAGCCAGAGCACAAAGCAGCCAGACAATGCATTCTGAAGAGCGTGTACCCGTGAAAGGTGCGGCCATGTTCCATCTCACGGGCGAGCTGATGTTACCGCCGAAACCACTGGAGGCACTATCAGGGGATCTCAGGAGACTGCACGACCATGTGTTGTCGACTGAGAAAAGCCTACTAGCCTCAAAGGATCCAGGATATCCGACATACGCGGCTCGTGTGCCTGAGGGGAAGTGCTACATCGATACACGGTCCGTGGAGGTGTTCTTCCTGCGGTTTGACCATATCTTTGAGATGTTTCTGACAAGGCGGCTCGATTTTACAATCGTCCGCCTTTTTGCGCTACATATGAGCTCCATCATGAAGAGTGAATAAGTATCGCAAATCTGCGTGGCGGATCCGTACTACATGCACGAGTCTTTCTTGAGTCTCGGCGACTTTGAGCGTGAAACTGCTAGGGAGTACCTCCAAAACTTCATGGTACAGAATAAGGACCGGGAAATTTTCCTTGTGCCTTATCATCCAAAGTAAGTCAGTTCCGGACAACCCTTTTGTACATTTCAATCATTCCTTCTCTCTCATATGGGGAATAATTTGAGGTGCCTTTTCCCCGCAGCAATGGGCGCGCCGTCCTTATCGTTCTTTACCCGCAAGTCTCCCACGCCGTGTATTTTGACCATTCCAGAGACTACGAGAAAAAAGACTACACCCACATAATGAATATTCTAGATGATGCTCTCCAAGGCTTTAGCATTAGAGGTGGCCACATGCAGATCAGGAAACAAAGGAACAAGAAGATGGGTTTCGCGCATAAAACTAACTTCTCCTGCATCCATGTCCCAAAACCAAGCAAGAAGGATGGATTCTACATCGTCCATCTCATGATTCAGTTCAACACGGGTTACCAAAAGCTTCACATGAGAAGCAGAAATGATGATCATATCCACAAGTGGCTAGAATCTCATGGAGAAGCGGATTATAAACTTAGAGATGACTTCTTTCGCATCCAAAGCGACATTGCGACCATCATCATGAAAGAAGTCATCGATGAGAAGGGGATGTTCCACCACGGCCCTATATCGCGAGCTGACGTCCGAACTCGCATAGGCATGAAACGTCCAGACCTCACGCCATTCAAGAAGCTAGGGTCCATCCTCGATGATATGGAAGGATGGAACTTCTAGTGATTTATGACGCCGATGATGATGATATGTGTCGGTTGAACTTGTATACTTTTTGTAGCGATGAAACTTTGTGATGTCCGCGGTCCCTGCTGAACTTGCGTAACGCTACTTTGTTAGTTTGCGTACGATGACCTGTGTACCTATAGTTAATTAATTTGCGTACTGTATGTTGCATCTAGTTGCTAACCCTTTCTTTTTTGGTGTTGCTCTAGTATATTTTGTTGCATATATATGATTGTACATCCTCTTCATGAACATGCATCTCTAACAGGTACCTAGTTTCTTGATGGCGAGATGGAAGTGCTATGTCGTGTACAAAGGGAAGGTTCCGGGGGTGTACAACGAGTGGCATGAGTTTCAGGAGCAAGTGAATGGGTTCTCGGGTGCCAGCCATAAAGGCTTCAAAAGCAGACAAGAAGGAGAAGCTAGTTACTTGAGGTTCACGCTAGCGCGAGAGAGGACTCGTAACCGCCACCTCATGTACTGTATAGTTCCGCTCTCACTCATAGTGATAGATCTTCTCGCATATACCTTTGTTTAGATGGATGACGTTGTAGTTGCAAGTATTCGAGACTTTCATGCATCGCTATTTTCGAGATGATGACAAGATACCACTTTGTGTTGGATGATGATTATGATGAGACTATTTGTATGTATATGCTATGACTACATTTGTGGTCTCGCATGCATTTGTATCATGTATCATGGTGACATTTGTATGTGCTAAAGATTCTTCTATAAAGCCTGTTCAAATACAAAACAAATATGCCAAAAAAACAAAAAACTACTAAAATTAGCAGTAGCGAGTGGAGAACAGTTAGCAGCAGCGCGGTAGTAGCAGTAGCACGCACAGGAGAAGCGCGCTATAGCTATTAGAAGTAGCGAGCTTCTGTTAAGCGCGCTGCTGCTACACTTGTGTAGCAGTAGCGCTGGTGAGCATGCGCTATTGCTACATGTTAGCTGTAGCGCCTTATTAGTAGCGCCGGTCCACGCGCTACTGATACACCTAAAACCCGCGTTGCTGCTAGCCTTTTCCCTAGTAGTGAACGTATCTATAATTTTGATTGTTCCATGCTATTATATTATCTATTTTGGATGTTTAATGGGCTTTAACATGCACTTTTATATTATTTTTGGGACTAACCTATTAACCGAAGGCTTAGTGCAAATTGTTGTTTTTTGCCTATTTCAGTGTTTCGCAGAAAAGGAATATCAAATGGAATCCAAACAGAACGAAACCTTCGCGAGGATATTTCTTGGAACAAACGCAACCCAGGAGACTTGGAGTACAAGTCTGGAAGTCCGCGAAGCTTCCACGAGGCAGGGGGCGCGCCCAGGGGGGTAGGCGCGCCCCCACCCTTGTGGGCCCCACGGAGGTCCACCGATGTACTTCTTTCGCCTATATATACCTATGTACCCTAAAAACATCCAGGAAAGCCACGAAACCACTTTTCCATCGCCGCAACCTTCTGTACCCGTGAGATCCCATCCGGGGGGCTTTTTTGGTGATCTGCCGGAGGGGGATTCGATCACGGAGGGCTTCTACATCAACACCATAGCCTCTCCGATGATGTGTGAGTAGTTTACCACAGACCTTCGGGTCCATAGTTATTAGCTAGATGGCTTCTTCTCTCTCTTTGATCTTCAATACAAAGTTCTGCTCGATGTTCTTGGAGATCAATTCGATGTAATATTCTTTTATGGTGTGTTTGCCGAGATCCGATGAATTGTGGGTTATGAATTTGATTATCTATGAATATTATTTGGTTCTTCTCTGAATTCTTATATGCATGATTTGATATCTTTGCAAGTCTCTTCGAATTATCGGTTTAGTTTGGCCTACTAGATTGATCTTTCTTGCAATGGGAGAAGTGCTTAGCTTTGGGTTCAATCTTGCGGTGTCCTTTCCCAATGACAGCAGGGGTAGCAAGGCACATATTGTATTGTTGCCACCGAGGATAAAAAGATGGGGTTTATATCATATTGCTTATTTTATCCCTCTACATCATGTCATCTTGCCTAATCTGTTACTCTATTCTTATGAACTTAATACTCTAGATCCATGCTGGATAGTGGTCGATGTGTGGAGTAATAGTAGTAGATGTAGAATTGTTTTGGTCTACTTGACACGGACGTGATGCCTATATTGATGATCATTGCCTTAGATATCATCATAACTATGTGATTTTCTATCAATTGCTCGGTAGTAATTTTTTCACCCACCGTAATATATGCTATCATGAGAGAAGTCACTAGTGAAACCTATGGCCCCCGGGTCCACTTTACATCATATAAGTTTCCGATCTATAATTCTAGTTTAATATTTATTTTATTTTGCAATCTTTACTCTTCAATCTATACAACAAAAATACCAAAAATATTTATCTTCTTATCTTTATCAGATCTCACTTTTGCAAGTGGCCGTGAAGGGCTTGACAACCCCTTTATCGCGTTGGTTGCAAGGTTCTTGATTGTTTATGCAGGTACTAGGCGACTTGCGTGTAGTCTCCTACTGGATTGATACCTTGGTTCTAAAAATCCGAGGGAAATACTTACGTCACTTTGCTGCATCACCCTTTCCTCTTCAAGGGAAAACCAACACATGCTCAAGAGGTAGCAAGAAGGATTTCTGGCGCCGTTGCCGGGGGGATCTACGCTCAAGTCAAGACATACCAAGTACCCATCACAAACTCTTATCCCTCGCATTACATTATTTGCCATTTGCCTCTCGTTTTCCTCTCGCCCACTTCACCTTTACCTTTTTATTCGCCCTCTTCCGTTTGTCCTTCTGTTTGCTCGTGTTACCATGTGCCTTCTATTAGCTTGCATCTTCACTTGCTAAATATCTATTGTTATGGATCCTCATACGCTTGCCAATCTTTTTAATAGATCTGATTATGATGAACCAATTGCTAGTGAGTTTTGTGCACTAGATTATCCTTATGAAGTTTTGCTTGAAATTCATGAACCAGAAAATTGTGATGAAGTACTTTATGAAGTGATTCATGATAGATCTTTGAATAAAAAGCATGATTGCAATGATATTATTATAAATTCTATGAATTTTAATTGTGCTAATAATATGCAAAACCCTAAACTTGGGGATGCTAGTTTTTCTATGTCCGCTACTTGTTGCAATGGTCATGATTGGGTTGATTCTTCTTTTGATCTTGAAAATTTATTTAAGCCCCATGATGAATATGAGATTGATAATAGTGTTTGCAATATTATTGAAAGTGGGTTTGGAAGAGTGTCAACTTTAGATCCCACATATTTGGAGAATGTTCAATCTTATGAATTTTTTGATAAAAGTGGGTTTGGAGAGGTCATGACTTTAGTTAATGGTAATCCCACTATTTTGGAAGAGTGTCAACTTTGCATGCATGTGGATCATGTTGAAAATATTTTATGTGATAGCTATTTTGTTGAATTTTCTTATGATCCCACATGTAATTATTATGAGAGAGGAAAATATGGTTGTAGAAATTTTTGTGTCACTAAATTACCTCTCGTTATGTGGAGATTGCTATTGTTTCTTTCTCCTTCCTTGCATATGCTAGTTTTTGCTTCTCTTGATAATTTGTTTACTTATATAATGCCTAAGTATACGAAGTATGTTAGACTTATATGTGATTTTCATATGCTTCATGATGCCCCCTTCGTGTTTCAATTGCTATCTTTCATGTGAGCATCATTAAGATTATAGATGCCTAGCTAGGGGCGTTAAACGATAGCGCTTGTTGGGAGGCAACCCAATTTTATTTTTGTTCTTTACTTTTTGTTCCTGTTTGTAATAAATAAATCATCTATCCTATGTTATAATTGTGTTTTTTATGTTTTAATTAGTGTTTGTGCAAAGTAAAGCCTTTAGGATCTTCTTGGGTGATTGTTATTTGATCTTGCTAAGAAAACAGAAAGTATGCGCTCGCGAGAATAATTTTAATTTTTTACTAGAGAGCGATAAAATAACAATTGCAACTCCAGTAGATCAATATACAAATTATTATGGACGTCCTAATTTTTCAGAGCTTTTGGAGTTACAGAATTTTTAGAAACCTCCAGATTGCTACAGACTATTCTGTTTTTCACAGATTCTGTTTTTCGTGTGTTGTTTGCTTATTTTGATGAATCTATGGCTAGTATCGGGGGGGGGGGGGGTATGGACCATAGAGAAGTTGGAATACATTAGGTTTAACACCAATATAAATAAATAATGAGTTCATTACAGTACCTTAAAGTGGTGATTTGTTTTCTTATACTAACGGAGCTCATGAGATTTTCTGTTGAGTTTTGTGTTGTGAAGTTTTCAAGTTTTTGGGTAAAGATTTGACGGATTTTTGAATAAGGAGTGGCAAGAGCCTCAGCTTGGGGATGCCCAAGGCACCCCAAGGTAAAATTCAAGGACAAACAAAAGCCTAAGCTTGGGGATGCCCCGGAAGGCATCCCCTCTATCGTCTTCGTCTATCAGTAACTTTACTTGAGGCTATATTTTTATTCACCACATGATATGTGTTTTGCTTGGAGCGTCTTGTATGATTTGAGTCTTTGCTTTTTAGTTTACCACAATCATCCTTGCTGTACACACCTTTTGGAGAGACACACATGAATTGGAATTTATTAGAATGCTCTATGTGCTTCACTTATATCTTTTGAGCTAGATAATTTTGCTCTAGTGCTTCACTTATATCTTTTTAGAGCACGGTGGTGGTTTTATTTTATAGAAATTATTGATCTATCATGCTTTACTTATATTATTTTGAGAGTCTTTTAGAACAGCATGGTAATTTGCTTTGGCTCTAAAATTAGTCCTAATATGATAGGCATCCAAGATGGATATAATAAAAAACTTTCATATGAAGTGCATTGAATAACTATGAGAAGTTTGATTCTTTATGATTGTTTTGAGATATGAAGATGGTGATACTAGAGTCATGCTAGTTGAGTAGTTGTGAATTTGAGAGATACTTGTGTTAAAGTTTGCGATTCCGTAGCATGCACGTATGGTGAACCGTTATGTGATGAAGTTGGAGCATGATTTATTTTTTGATTGTCTTCCTTATGAGTGGCGGTCGGGGACGAGTGATGGACTTTTCCTACCAATCTATCCCCCTAGGATCATGCGCGTAATACTTCATTTCGATAACTAATAGATTTTTGCAATAAGTATGTGAGTTCTTTATGACTAATGTTGAGTCCATGGATTATGCGCACTCTCACCCTTCCACCCATTGCTAGCCTCTCTAGTACCGCGCAACTTTCGCCGGTACCAGAAACCCACCATCTACCTTCCTCAATACAGCCACCATACCTACCTATTATGGCATTTCCATAGCCATTTTGACATATATTGCCATGAAACTTTCCACCATTTCGTTTATTATGACACGCTCCATCATTGTCATATTGCTTTGCATAATCATGTAGTTGACATCGTATTTGTGGCAAAGCCACTGTTCATACTTTTTCATACATGTCACTCTTGATTCATTGCACATCCCGGTACACTGCCGGAGGCATTCACATAGAGTCATATTTTGTTCTAAGTATCGAGTTCTAATTCTTGAGTTGTAAGTAAATAAAAGTGTGATGATCATCATTATTAGAGCATTGTCCCAGTGAGGAAAGGCTGATGTAGACTATGATTCCCCCACAAGTCGGAATGAGACTCCGGATGAAAAAAAAAGAAAAAAGAAAAAAAGAGGCCATAAAAGAAGAAGAAGAAAAGGCCCAAATAAAAAATGAGAGAAAAGAGAGAGTCTCTTATGCTTCAAAGTAGCACCATGATCTTCATGATAGAGAGTCTCTTATGTTGTCACTTTCATATACTAGTGGGAATTTTTCATTATAGAACTTGGCTTGTACATTCCAACGATGGGCATCCTCAAAATGCCCTAGGTCTTCGTAAGCAAGCAAGTTGGATGCACACCCACTTAGTTTCTTTTGTTGAGCTTTCATACATTTATAGCTCTAGTGCATCCGTTGCATGGCAATCCCTACTCACTCACATTGATATCTATTGATGGGCATCTCCATAGCCTGTTGATACGCCTAGTTGATGTGAGACTATCTTTTCCATTTTGTCTTCTCCACAACCACCATTCTATTCCACCTAAAGTGCTATATCCATGGCTCACGCTCATGTATTGCGTGAAGATAGAAAAAGTTTGAGAACATCAAAAGTATGAAACAATTGCTTGGCTTGTCATCAGGGTTGTGCATGATTTAAATATTTTGTGTGATGAAGATAGAGCATAGCCAGACTATATGATTTTGTAGGGACAGCTTTCTTTGGCCATGTTATTTTGAGAAGACATAATTGCTTGGTTAGTATGCTTGAAGTATTATTGTTTTATGTCAATATTAAACTTTTGTCTTGAATCTTTAGGATCTGAATATAAATGCCACAATAAAGAAGATTACATTGAAATTTATGTTAGGAAGCATTCCACATCAAAAATTCTATTTTTATCATTCACCTACTCAAGGATGAGCAGGAATTAAGCTTGGGGATCCTTGATACGTCTCCAACGTATCTATAATTTTTGATTGTTCCATGCTATTATATTATCTGTTTTGGATGTTTAATGGGCTTTAATATGCACTTTTACATTATTTTTGGGACTAACCTACTAACCAAAGGCCCAGTGCAAATTGCTCTTTTTTGCCCTATTTCAGTGTTTCGTAGAAAAGGAATATCAAACGGAACAAAACCTTCGCGAGGATCTTTCTCGGAACAAATGCAACCTAGGAGACTTGGGGTACAAGTGTAGAAGTCCGTGAAGCTTCCATGAGGCAGGGGGCGCGCCCAGGGGGTAGGCACGCCCCCACCCTCGTGGGCCCCACGGAGCTCCACCAAGGTACTTATTTCGCCTATATATACCCATGTACCCTAAAAACATCCAGGAGAGCCACGAAACCACTTTCCACTGCCGCAACCTTCTATACCCATGAGATCCCATCTGGGGGCCTTTTTTGACGATTTGCCGGAGGGGGATTAGATAACGGAGGGCTTCTACATCAACACCATAGCCTCTCCGATGATGTGTGAGTAGTTTACCACAGACCTTCGGGTCCAGTGGAGTACTGACAACATTTGTACTAGAGTATGCAGTGCTCATAGTAGTACTCCCTCCTTCCATTTATATAGGGCCTATGTGGAGGAGAGAGATGTGAAAAAGTAAGGGGAGTATGCTTTGTGTAAGTTGCATGTCATATATTATTACTCTAACATTTGGTCAAAGTTAGCCTCGAAAAACGCATTAGGACGTGTATAGTAAATGGAAGGAGGGAGTAGTAGTGGAAGTGGATCCTCTGACATAGGTATCCCTGCCTTACCCTCCCTTTCGGTCACTTACTGGCGGACCCCATGCTTGCTAGGCCCCGCATGTCAGTTACTCAATGGATTCGGCCATGTCAGGGTATCCTCATCCGTAGTATACCCCCTTTGTTTTTATTTACTCCGCATAAAACGGAGGGAGTGGTAATATAAATGACGCGGGCGGGGGAGGGGGAGGGACGTCGGTTTGCTCTCAACTGCAGTCCCACAAGCGAGCGAAAACGCAAGACGAAGCGCGTTCCATTCGGTGAGCGACGTGGAGGGTCCAGCTTGCCGGGCTGCAACGCAAACGCGACAAGAGCAATACAGTCAAAACTGATTGACCGGTCGTCACCCGAACCACTATTCACACCAGAACCTTCGCTGCTCGGCCTATGCCAGCCACTACCCTAAAACCACACCTAATCTCCAGCCCCCTCCCCCACCTTTCGATCCCCTAGCCCGCATCAAGCGTCCCCTAGTTCGCCGGAAAGCCATGGTGTGCCACAAGATCACGTACTACAAGATGCTGATGCTGGAGCGCCGCGCAGAAATCGCGGCGGTGGTCCGCACCACAGACCTCCGTTCCCAAGCTCGCTTTGCGGTGGGCCAATCCCCGAGTTCTCTGGAGCCAAGCTACGAGGAGGAGGAAGCCAATCCAATGTTCATGGCGGAGGTCGTGGTGCAGAAGGCCCCCGATGGGTATGAGACGATGGACGTCGACTTCGTGCCGACGCCCGAGTCCCCCATGGTGCAGGCGGACCAGCGGTTCAACCTGGCGATACTAAAGGAGGACCAGGCGGCAGAGGCAAAACTCGACACGGAACGCGCACATGCCGCTGCCATCGAGGCCCTCCTGCAGGCGGAACCGGATGTCCTGGACATGAACCGGGCGACAGAGGCTCAACTTGACGCGGAGCGTGCGGATGCCGCTCTCATCGAGGCCCTCCTGCAGGTGGAACCGGACGTCCTGGACTTGAACCGGGCGGTGGAGGCTTGACTCGATACAGAGTGCGCGGATGCCGCTGCCATCGAGGCCCTCCTGCAGGCGGAACCGGATGTCCTCAACTTGAACCGGGCGGTGCTCTCGTCCATGCAAAGTGCCCGCACGCTCTGCGTGAACGAGTAGTTGGAGGCCGAGGACAACCACGGTGCGGAGACACATGTCGACAGCTACGGCTGGTTCACAGCGGCAGCCAAAGACGACGAGGCCGTCTCGTTCCGCGAGAAGTGATAGTTTTTCTTTATGTTGTTGTTTTTATGGATCTTTTGCTGTTTAAAAACATATATTGTTATGCAAGTCGCCTAACTTGGGTCAGTCTACCATTTCAGGCGGTTGGATGAATATCCTACGTCTCCTAACCCTTCTTCCTCACCTCCTCTTCTTCCCCAACAGACCACCGCACGGGCTGTACGGATACTCCCCAACATGCAGCTGGATAAACATACTCTATGAACGAAAATTATGTGTCAGCGGTAGGATGGCTGAGTTTGGTTTGTTCACATGCGACAACATGTGTCAGTGAGGGTGCGCTCCCTTGGTTGGTTTTGCGGCATGCAGGAGTGACTGTGTGAGGGTGCGGTGCGACCGCGTCGTGCAGGAGCGACCGTGTGAGGGTGCGGTGCGACCGCGACAGCCGTGCGCAAGTGTACCTCCTTTTCATTTTGAAAACTTTAGGCAAGCTTGGCAAAAATGTGTGGCAAAGTATGGCAATGCAAGGCCTAGACCTAAACAGGATAAGTACGTACTAGGAGTACTAGTGTTAAAAAAGAAAGGCGGGGTTTTCCTTCGCGGGATTAATCGATACAAATCCTCATTTCACGTGTCAATTAATGCGTATTTTTTCTGCAAAGCCCAAAGAGCTAACCATCTCACTCCTCATCGCTTGATTAATGCAGTGCCATGCAAACCAACCTTCTCACTTCCACATGCATGCATGGGATATTAATGTCCTTGGTTGCTAGTATACTCCCTCCATTCTTTTTTAGTTTGCGTATAACTCGGCACATGCATACCAAGCAGACCACCCCGTGCATTATTTTGGACAATTTTACCCCTACATGCAAGGACCTAGAGAAATGTATGGCTCTTAATACGCATGGAGTCATTGGCTCCTTTTCCTTGATTCCTGCTTGAGTCTTCTCGGATTCTCCGCAAGCGCGCTTCCCCTGCCTCTTATATGCATGTTGCATGCATGCGTTTGGTCTGTCATCACTCCCGAGCTGCATGCACAGCTATAAAGCAAGGGTAAAAAAACCCCATCAATTTTGCTTCGATTAGTGTTAGTGGCCTTTTGCAAATTGTAATTTTGATATACTGGCCTTGTGTACAAAAAAATGGAGGTAGTAACTATTATATTTGACTTCCTTTGCCATTGCGGTGACGTGGACGATATCTTGAACGTTGTGGTTTGGCAAAGTGCGTTCGACGGACAACACCATTGAGGGAGACCACGGTAAGTCGTTCGCAACTGCCGCCTACAAGACGAGACAACCGCCTTATTTTCATCGAGGAAGTTCGTTGAACCAAAGGGCGTGTAAATGTTCTAGTACTACTAGTACACAATAGTGTCATCCGTCCAGCTTAGTGCGGTGAGATGGTTTGTCGAAGAAGACGATGGAGAGGCGGAGTCAGCGAAGAGTGAAATGATGGTTGCTTCGTCTGTGCTTTGTGATTTGACGCCTCACTACTTTGTGATTTGTGATAGAAGGGACAGGGGAGTAGACTCTGTGCTCTATAATGTACATGCGTCCAAGCACGGGAGAAAGAGGAGTGACGTTGCATTTTTCTATTCCTTCAATCAATCAGGGAGCTTCGGTTCCATCCTTTTGGCTTTGGCAACACCGTCCACAATGGTTCCCATGATGCCAACAACTATTTTCACATTTTTCTACACATTGTCGATGCCCTTAACTGTACCACTTGGTCTTGCCCCTGTGTGCTATCTATACAAATCTCAATTATATTGATCTAAAAAATTATAGAATCAAGATTAGTAAAAAAGGAGGTGATTTTGCCGCGCGGATGGCGGGGGAGGTTTCTTATTTTTAGAGGACGTTGTCCTGGCGGTTTGCTAACATGCGGTCCCACGTGTCAGTGCTTTACCAAGCCGATCCGCGCCCCACATGAGGCAGAACAACGGCAGAAGCAACACATGGTTAACTTGAAGAAGATGAGGGACAAGCAGATTCAGCAACGAGTGAAATGATGGTTGCCTCGTCCCTCCAACTTCTTTCTTTAACATTATTACTTCGTCCCTCCAACTTAACTGCGGGAAAGGTGTAGCCTTTTGATTTGATGCCTCATTGCTCATTACTACACTGGCGCCATGACTGGGTGCTTCACCCCGCCTTCTCTGCACTCTATTCCTGTATGGCACGTGGACCCGGTAGCTTGACGTCTGATAATCCCCAAGTGCAAGGAATCATCGTAGCAATTTCCAAAGGTGGAAGTGATAAGTATGGAGTGTCGAACCCACAAGGAGCTAAAGGTAAGATCAATATTCTCTCAAGCCCTATCTGCCACTGATACGACTCTACGTACACCGAATGTTTGCTTCCAACTAGAAACGAGAAATAAAACTATGTTGTGGGTATGAAGTGGATAACTTTGTATGATATCGGAGAGCTAAAATATGAAAGTAGGTGCTATTATCATAAAGTTAGAATATATTACTAAATATTATAAATAGCGAGTGTGGAATAATGGTGGATCGGTGTGCAGAATTGTCCTAGGCAATCGTTAACAAGACCGGTAATCACTATTGCAGTTTCATATGAGGGAGAGGCATAAGCTAACATACTTTCTCTACTTGGATCATATGCACTTATGATTCGAACTCTAGCAAGCATCCGCAACTACTAAAGATCATTAAGGTAAAACCCAACCATAGCATTAAAGCAACAAGTCCTCTTTATCCCATACGCGACAACCCCCTTACTCGGGTTTGTGTTTCAGCCACTCACGCAACCCACTATAAGCGAATCATAAACGTATTGCAACACCCTACAGCGGGAATCCCTCACGCTTGCGCAACACGGAGGGCACCATAGGACAGCACCAAAGTAAAACATACAACTCATACCAATCTAGATCATCAATCAACCCAAAGACAAAAGATATCTAATCAAAACATCATAGGATGGCAACATATCATTGGATCATAATTTGTGGCATAAAGCACCATGTTCAAGTAGGGATTACAGCGGGTGCAGGAGAGTGGACCGCTAAAAGAGATGAGGATGGTGATGATGATGGTGATGTTGATGAAGACGATCACCGCGTTGATGATTCCCCTCCTGATGGCACTCCGATGCAACCGAGAGAGAGGAGGAGAGGTTATCCCCCTTGTGCTTCCTCCTCCATGGCCTCCCCCTAGATGGGGAGAGGTTCTCTCTCTGGTCCTTGGCCTTCATGGTGATGATGGCCCCTCCGGGATCCTCCTCCATGCTCTCCGGTGATGATGGCCCCCTCCGGCAGCGTGCCAGAGAGGGCCTAGATTGGTTTTTGGTGGCTACGGAGGCTTCTGGCGGCGGAACTCCCGATCTAGGTTTCTTTCTGGAAGTTTGGGTATATATAGAAGAGTTTTGCGTTGATTTCACATCATGGGGGTCTCCGGGCTGTCCACGAGGCAGGGGGGCGCGCCCTAGGGGCACTACTAGGAAAAAGGCTACTAGCAGCGCGGGTACGCACGCTACTAGTATCGTGCTACAACTAATAGTTAGTAGTAGCGTGGGTGCACCCGCGCTACTACTAAAAAGTTAGTAGTAGCGCTGGTGCACACCCGCGCTACTACTATTTGAACCCACGCTACTACTATCAAAATAGTAGTAGCGCTTCTAGTATACTAGGCGCTACTACTATGCTAGATAGTAGTAGCGTGTAGTTTTGCCCAACGCTACTACTAACAAATTATAAATTAAAAAAAATAAAAATTACGTGCATTATTCATAGATAGAAATCAGGGACACGTCCAGTGCAAAATAAATTAAACACACACAACTGAAGGTGGCTACCTTCGCTAGTGTTCCACCACCAGCCTAAACAGACCACTTCTCTACATTTATCTACCAAGGCTCTGAGTTCAGACGCCGGAGGACCCGAATCCTCCCTCACCCCGAAATATGGAGTCGAGGTCCTCCACCTCGGCGACATCCGGCATCGTGATCACATGGACGATCATCCGTGCGGCGCGATCACATGGACGCCCACCAGGTTGTCATAGTCAGTGTCAATCACCCCTACGACCACATCGGGAAAGTGAAAACTTGTTAGTACGCATCAGAGTTCAAATCTGGTAGGGTATTTTCTTTGTTTTTAGCACATGCACATGCATCAATAGTAACAGCCGGAGGATAGTCCTTACTTTTTGCACGAGACATGAAGAAGGCTAGATCCCCTCTTTGTTGCACGAATGAATCAAAGGAAGACACTGCCACAAGACATGAAGAAGGCCGGGTCCCCTCCTTTTGTAAATAGCTCAAGTGCCTGAAGTTGCAAGGAATCTTAATACAATGAACTCATAGTAATGCATAATAACAAGAAAAAGGAAAAAATCATGAATCCTAAAGAAAAAGATCATTATGTGAGTCAAGATAATGTGGGCAACAGTATTCATTAACAAGAAAAATGGGCTGAGATTTCTCAAGTGACATTTGTTTCACCAACAATGATTAATGACGAGGCATGTAAGATATACCTACGCAGCATCAGCATACCCTCTGGTTCTTGCAAGAACTTGAAGACCAAGGTTCTAGCTTTCTCCCCACTGACTAGCACAAGTGCAGCGGCACCGTCGCTGTACATTAACCCAAGATCTGCAATTTTCAGTATCATCTTCTCCTTGTCAACCAATAGATTTTGGGGCTTTCAATCCCTATGATATCAAAGAGGAACAATCGTAAATAACATTAGCAACAATTGCAATATGTTGTATGGGCCGATAAATACAACAACATAAATCAGAAAACAAAGGTCTAACCGATGAAGGACACCATGGCCATGGCAGTGTGCAATTCCTTTGCATAACTGATACAAAAAAACTCTACAAAAATGTAAAGAAAGTTGTCTATTAGCCCGAAACAGACCTATCAAAATTAAACTGGACTCTGGCATCTGCTATCCAATGAAAATTAACGATAGCATCCTCAAAATAAAGGCATGAAGATGAATTGATTCCAAAGCTAACAACAAATTAATCTGTACTTGAGTGTATGCAAAATAGAGAATGCAGCAACAGTGAACATTGAGTTTCAACCATTATACTAGCACTACTTAGTTCCTAATTTAGTCTCCTGCAACTAGGCTAGAGTAGTAGAGTTTGCATATTTTTTGACGAATTCAAACTAGCTACAAATTTACAGTGTAGTTCGCTCTGATTGCATATCAATGTTCTGCACGTTTCCGATGCAAAACTCACAGTTCAGAATGGGCATATATGAGGAAGTGCCAAGTCCTCAGATCGATGGATAGGAGACTCAGCCGACGTAGCATTGGCAGAAAGCCAAGTGAGCAGGGCAAGGGCAAATCAGCCTCAAAACTAATTAAAATCGCTACCTTGACGACCTGAGTTGGGAGCGCCTTAGGGGCAGGCCCACGGCAGTAGGCCTTGAACCTATACATATCCTTGCAATTTGACTCAAAAATAAAAGCAGGGCAGCTTAATTTCAGTCGCCACAACCAAATTTTTCAAAAATTTGCCACCTTTTTCTTCTACATCATAGCGCAGAAATCTACTGATGTGTATGCGCATGCTTGACAATTTTTGAATAAACTGAGTACAAGCATACAATCTCCTAGTATAATCAGTACACCCACGCAAGATCCAAAGCTATGAACAGAGGACAACCACATCTAGAACATGACAGATCACTCAGGAAACTCCCTAGAATTCCGCGCAATTTGTGCAACCGTGGACAGAGTACACGCCCAGAGGGCGGGCAGCTGGGTAGATCTCGGCTCAGCTTACCCGGTCGAGCTCCCGGAGGAGGGAGAGGCCGGCGACGGCGAAGTAGGCGAGGGTGAGGTGGTTGACCTCCTGCGTGGCGTAGCCGTCGGGGAGCTCGGACGACATGACCTCCAAGAACGCCGCGTGGCGCACGCGCGCGAACCCGGCCGGCTCCTCCTCTTGGTCCCCCATCTCCGGCGGTCGTCGGTCGTGGAAACTGAAGGCCTCTCTCTCCCCTCGTCGCGCGCCGAATGGTCTGACCGGTGCAGGGGCACAAATCCTGGCGCGCTTGGGACTTTGGGAGGGGGCTGAGATGAGGTGACGGTCCCTCGGGGCCGCCGCGCCGCCCCACCTCCATGCCACGGGAGGGAGCAGCCCGGGCTGGCTGTCGCGATGGGCCTTGTCGGCTGGGCGGTGGAGGATCCCGGCATGGATCGGCGAAAGGGAGAGATCCCATCGGCAGAGGAGATGAGAGGAGGTGGAGGGGATGTGAATCATGTGTGGGTGGGGTGCGGGAGTGGGTGGACTGGGACGGTTGACGGGCTGGGGGATGGACTGAAAGGTTAGCGGTAGCGCAGGGTATCTCACCGGCGCTACAGATATCCACTTAGCAATAGCGATGGTTTAAAACCCACGCTACTACTACGGTATGTCCGCGGGGCACGGTCGAGAATATTTACTAATAGCGTGTTATTTTTTGCCATGCGCTACTAGTAAATAGTACTAGTAGCGCGGGTCATTATAGCGCGTTACTAGTAAATAGTAGTAGCGTGGGTAAATAAAGAGCGCTACTAGTAAGCGTCTGTGTATAAGCTTTTCCCTAGTAGTGGGGGGTGGGCACGCCTCACCCTCATGGGCAGCCCGGGACCCTTCTGGCCTTCTTCTGGTACTCTGTGGGCTTCTTCTGGTCCAAAAATGATCTCCGTCAAGTGGCACGTCAATTGGACTCCGTTTAGTTTTCCTTTTCTGCGATACTCTAAAACAAGGAGAAAATAGAAACTGGCACTGGGCTCTAGGTTAATAGGTTAGTCCCAAAAATCATATAAGATATCATATAAATGCATATAAAACATCCTAGAAGGATAGTATAATAGCATGAATACTTCATAAATTATAGATATGTTGGAGACATATCGGCATCCCCAAGCTTAATTCCTGCTCGTCCTCGAGTAGGTAAATGATTAAAGAAATAATTTATGAAGTGTGAATGCTAGCAAGTGCTTAAGTTTGATCAATGATAATTCCAATCACTTTCTAGCATCATTATTTGTCATAACAATAGCTCATCTCATAAAACTTTTCATGATCAAGTAACAAGCAAATCATAGGTTAAATTATAGATAATAAACTTTCTTGAAAACTATCAAACAATATTTTCAGTCATTCAAACAATTGCAATTCATCCTATTTTCAGGAAGAGTCTATGTCAGAGCTTTGATTTAGCAAACTCCACATACTCAACTATCATTTAGTTTTTCACAATTGCTAACACTCACACAATACTTGTGGTTATGGAGTTTTAATCGGACACAGAGAAAGATAGGGGCTTATAGTTTTGCCTCCCAACCTTTTACCTCAAGGCTAATGTCAGCAATAATAGCTCATGCTAACTTACATCCAATTATATATATATATATCATGATCTTTCCAACACCCTGTGCTTGCCAAAGGATAAAATGTAAAAAGGAAAGGTGAAGATCACCATGACTCTTGCATAAGGTAGAAGATAATAATAACAGATAGGCCCTTCGCAGAGGGAAGCAGAGGTTGCCATGCGCTTTCAGGGTTGGATGCACAAAATCTTAACGCAAAAGAACGTCACTTTATATTTCCACTTGTGATATGAACCTTTATTATGCAGTCCATCGCTTTTATTTCTTCCACATCACAAGATCGTATAAAGCTTATTTCCTCCACACCAATCAATCATACATATTTAGAGAGCAATTTTTATTGCTTGCACCAATGACAACTTACTTGAAGGATATTACTCAATCCATAGGTAGGTATGGTGGACTCTCATGGAAAAACTTGGTGTAAGGATATTTGGAAGCACAAGTAGTATTTCTACTTGGTGCAAAGAATTTGGCTAGCATGAGGGGGAAAAGCAAGCTCAACATGTTGGATGATCCAAGACAATATACTTTATTTCGGATATAAGAAAACATAACCCATTACGTCTTCCTTGTCCAACATCAACCTTTTAGCATGTCATATTTTAATGAGTGCTCACAATTACAAAAGATGTCCAAGATAGTATATTTATATGTGAAATCTCTCTTCCTTCAATATTCTTTCATGAATTGTTCATGTGATTAATTCTACGTTTGCTAACTTCCAATAAGTTTACTACCTATAATTATTCTATGTGAAGTCATTACTCCCCATGGTGTAAGCATATGAAACATTTATAAATTCAGATTTATGATATTCAATTCATTCAACCATTTACTCATAGGATATACTTGAAGCACGTGAGTAAATGACAAACTACCCCAAAAAGATATAAGTGAAGAACACTGAGTAGTCAAATAATTAACTAGCCATGGGAGGATTCTTTTTCATTTAATAGTTCAGATCCAATGATTTTATTCAAACAGCAAGTAAAATTTAAGATACGCTCCAAGCAAAACACATATCATGTGACGAATAAAAATATAGCTTCGAGTAAGGTATACCGATAGTTTTGAAGACGAAAGAGGGGATGCCTTCCGGGGCATCCCCAAGCTTAGGCGCTTGAGTCTTCCTTGAATATTACCTTGGGGTGCCTTGGGCATCCCCAAGCTTAGGGTCTTTCCACTCCTTATTCTCCTCATATCGATATCTCACCCAAAACTTGAAAACTTCAATCACACAAAACTTGACGGAACTTCGTGAGATAGGTTAGTATGATAAAGAGTAAACCATTCACTTTGGTACTGTCAAAGACAAAGATCGTAATTGTTCTCACACAATGTCTACTGTACCATATCATTTCTATAATTTATATTGAGGAATATAAGTCATAGAAACTAGAAAACAAGCAAACTATGCAATGAAAACAGAATCTGTCAGAAATAGAACAGTCTGTAATGATATGAACACTAACCATACTTCTGCTACGCAAAATATTATGAAATAAATTTCTGGAAGTGAGGAATTTGTCTATTAATCTTCTGCAAAAAGAATCAGCGCCAAATCACTCTTCTGTAAAAAATGGCAGCTAATCTCGTGAGCACAAAGTTTCTGTTTTTTTTACAGGAAGATCACATTAACTTTCACCCAAGTCTTCCCAAAGGTCTTACTTGGCACTTTATTGAAAGAAAAGCTATAGAACATGATTACTACAGTAGCTTAATCATGTAAACACACAAAAACAGTAAGGGTAAATATTGGGTTGTCTCCCAACAAGCGCTTATCTTTAATGGCTTTTAGCTAGGCATGATGATTTCAATGATGCTCACATAAAAGATAAGAATTGAAACATAAAGAGAGCATCATAAACAATATGACTAGCACATTTGAACCTAACCCACTTCCTATGCCTAGGGATTTTGTGAGCACATAATTTATAGGAACAATAATCAACTAGCATAGGAAGGCAAAACTAGTATAACTTCAAAACCTTAAGCACATAGGGAGGAAACTTGATATTATTGCAACTCCTACAAGCATATGTTCCTTCCTCATAATAATTTTCAGTAGCATCATGAACGAATTTAACTATATAACCCTCACATAAAGCATTCCTTTCATGTTCTACAAGCATAGAAAATTTTCTACTCTCCACATAAGCAACATTCTTCTCATTCAGAATAGAGGGATCACTAGTTCCTAAAGTTGACACTCTTCCAAACCCGCTTTAGATGATAGTATTATTCATACTCCAAAAGATATAAGTGAAGTTCATGGAGCATTCTACAATTAATATAAACTAACCAATGTCCAAGCTCAAAATGTATAAGTGAAGCACACGAAGCATTCTATAAAACCATACTCAAAAGATTGAAGTGAAGCACAAAGAGCAATTCTATAAGATCATACTTAAAGGATATAAGTGAAGCACATGAAGCGTTCTATAAACCAATGAAGGGCTATCTAATACTAGCATGGTTCTTAAAATAAAAACAAAAAAACATAAAGGACACAAATCATGTGAACAAAACAAAAACCGAGGTGTACCGATAATTTGTTGAAGAAGAAAGATGGGATGCCAACCGGGGCATCCCCAAGCTTAGATGCTTGAGTATACTTAGAATATTTACTTGGGGTGACTTGGGAATCCACAAGATTGAGCTCTTGCCTCTCTTTATTCTTCTCATATTGATTGCTCCTCGATCTTCGAACACTTCATCCACACAAAACTTTAACAAAAACTTTGTGAGATCCGTTAGTGTAATAAAGCAAATCACTACCTTCAGGTACTGTTGTGAACTCATTATAAATTCATATTGGTGTAATATCTACTGTATTCTAACTCGTACATGGTTCATACCCTCCGATACTACTCATAGATCCATCTAAATAAGCAAACAACACATAGAAAACAGAATCTGTCTAAAACAGGACAGTGTGTAGTAATCTGGAGGTTTAGTAAACTTTTGTAACACCAAAAATTATGAAATAAATTTGAAAATTTGAAAAATTTATACATAATTAATGTGCAAAAAGTTTCAGACCCATTTGACTTTCCAGTAAAAAATGTAAAATCATGCGCTACAGCCAAAGTTTCTGTTTTTGTTCTGCACATAGTAAACAAGCAATCTAATCATCCTAAAACCAAAGCTTGGCACATTATTTTTATAATACAATGGATAAATATAAGGGGATAATTATTTACAGAGAAACTTCCATGAAAAATTCTACATTTTTTCTGTCAGCATGAACACAAGTGCTCAAGGTCGACCCTCACTTCTTCAATGCATAAATTTCCAATCACTTCTCTTTTTCAAAAAAAATTAGGCATGAGAGGTATGTATTTTTTTTGGTATTTTCATTCTTTTAATTTTTTGTGTATGTTTCACCCAGAACTAAACAGAAACAAAAAGGAAAAACAAAATCTATTTAGTGAAGAAAGCAAACAAGCACACACGAGAATATCAACCCCACGCTATTGCTCCCCGGCAACGGCGCCAGAAAAGAGCTTGATAATCCCCAAGTGCAAGGAATCATCGTAGAAATTTCCAAAGGTGGAAGTGATAAGTATGGAGTGTCGAACCCACAAGGAGCTAAAGGTAAGATCAATATTCTCTCAAGCCCCATCTGCCAATATGACTCTACGTACACCGAACGTTTGCTTCCAACTAGAAACGAGAAATAAAACTATGTTGTGGGTATGAAGTGGATAACTTTGTATAATATCAGAGAGCTAAAATATGAAAGTAGGTGCTGTTATCATAAAGTTAGTATATATTACTAAATATTATAAATAGCGAGTGTGGAATAATGGTGGATTGGTGTGCAGAATGAAGGAAATATGCCCTAGAGGCAATAATAAAGTTATTATTTATTTCCTTATAATCATGATAAATGTTTATTATTCATGCTAGAATTGTATTAACCGGAAACATAATACATGTGTGAATACATAGACAAACAAAGTGTCACTAGTATGCCTCTACTTGACTAGCTCGTTAATCAAAGATGGTTATGTTTCCTAACCATGAAAATGAGTTGTTATTTGATTAACGAGGTCACATCATTAGTTGAATGATCTGATTGACATGACCCATTCCATTAGCTTAGCACCCGATCGTTTAGTATGTTGCTATTGCTTTTCTTCATGACTTATACATGTTCCTATGACTATGAGATTATGCAACTCCCGTTTGCCGGAGGAACACTTTGGGTGCTACCAAACGTCACAACGTTACTGGGTGATTATAAAGGAGCATTACAGGTGTCTCCAAAGGTAGATGTTGGGTTGGCGTATTTCGATATTAGGATTTGTCACTCCGATTGTCGGAGAGGTATCTCTGGGCCCTCTCGGTAATGCACATCACATAAGCCTTGCAAGCATTACAACTAATATGTTAGTTGTGAGATGATGTATTACGGAACGAGTAAAGAGACTTTCCGGTAACGAGATTGAACTAGGTATTGGATACCGATGATCGAATCTCGGGCAAGTAACATACCGATGACAAAGGGAACAACGTATGTTGTTATGCGGTCTGACCGATAAAGATCTTCGTAGAATATGTAGGAGCCAATATGGGCATCCAGGTCCCTCTATTGGTTATTGACCGGAGACATGTCTCGGTCATGTCTACATTGTTCTCGAACCCGTAGGGTCCGCACGCTTAAGGTTACGATGACAGTTATATTATGAGTTTATACATTTTGATGTACCGAAGGTTGTTCGGAGTCCCGGATGTGATCATGGACATGACGAGGAGTCTCGAAATGGTCGAGACGTAAAGATTGATATATTGGAAGCCTATGTTTGGATATCAGAAGTGTTCCGGGTGAAATCGGGATTTTACCGGAATACCGGGAGGGTTACCGGAACCCCCCGGGAGCTATATGGGCCATAGTGGGCCTTAGTGGAAAAGAGAAGGGGCTGCCCTAGATGGGCTGCGCGCCTCCCCCTTCCCCTAGTCCTATTAGGACTAGGAGAGGTGGCCGGCCCCCTCCTCCTCTTTTCCCCCTCCGAGGAATCCTAGTTGGACTAGGATTGGGGGGGGGGGAATCCTACTCCCAGAGGGAGTAGGACTCTCCTGCGCCCTCCTCCTTGGCCGGCCAGCCCTCCCCCTTGGCTCCTTTATATACGGAGGCAGGGGACACCTCTAGACACACAAGTTGATCCACGTGATCTATTCCTTAGCCGTGTGCGGTGCCCCCTGCCACCATATTCCTCGATAATACTGTAGCGGAGTTTAGGCGAAGCCCTGTTGCTGTAGTACATCAAGATCGTCACCACGCCGTCGTGCTGACGGAACTCTTCCTCGACACTTTGCTGGATCGGAGTCCGGGGATCGTCATCGGGCTGAACGTGTGCTCGAACTCGGAGGTGCCGTAGTTTCGGTGCTTGATCGGTTGGATCATGAAGACGTACGACTACTTCCTCTACGTCGTGTCAGCGCTTCCACAGTCGGTCTGCGTTGGGTATGTAGACAACACTCTCCCCTCTCGTTGCTATGCATCACATGATCTTGCGTGTGCGTAGGAATTTTTTTGAAATTACTACGTTCCCCAACAGCGACATCCGAGCCTAGGTTATTTATGTTGATGTTATATGCACGAGTAGAACACAAGTGAGTTGTGGATGATACAAGTCATACTGCCTACCAGCATGTCATACTTTGGTTCGGCGGTATTGTTGGACGAGACGACCCGGACCAACCTTACGCGTACGCTTACGCGAGACCGGTTCCCTCGACGTGCTTTGCACATAGATGGCTTGCGGGCGACTGTCTCTCCAACTTTAGTTGAACCAGGTATGGCTACGCCCGGTCCTTGCGAAGGTTAAAATGGAGTCTATTTGACAAACTATCGTTGTGGTTTTGATGCGTAGGTGAGATTGGTTCTTGCTTAAAGCCTGTAGCAGCCACGTAAAACTTGCAACAACAAAGTAGAGGACGTCTAACTTGTTTTTGCAGGGCATGTTGTGATGTGATATGGTCAAGGCATGATGCTAAATTTTATTGTATGAGATGATCATGTTTTGTAACCAAGTTATCGGCAACTGGCAGGAGCCATATGGTTGTCGCTTTATTGTATGCAATGCAATCGCGATGTAATGCTTTACTTTATTACTAAGCGGTAGTGATAGTCGTAGAAGCATAAGATTGGCGAGACGACAATGATGCTACGATGGAGATCAAGGTGTCGCGCCGGTGATCATGATGGTGCTTCGGAGATGGAGATCACAGGCACAAGATGATGATGGCCATATCATATCACTTATATTGATTGCATGTGATGTTTATCTTTTATGCATCTTATCTTGCTTTGATTGTCGGTAGCATTATAAGATGATCTCTCACTAAATTATCAAGAAGTGTTCTCCCTGAGTGTGCACCGTTGCGA
This sequence comes from Triticum urartu, assembly GCF_056163025.1. NCBI lineage: Eukaryota > Viridiplantae > Streptophyta > Magnoliopsida > Poales > Poaceae > Triticum > Triticum urartu. Next base: position 104,603,741 of record NC_141873.1, read on the forward strand.
AAGTTCTTCGTGCTGAGACACCACGTGATGATCGGGTGTAATAGGCTCTATGTTCAAATACAACGGGTGCAAAACAGTTGCGCACGCGGAATACTCAGGTTATACTTGACGAGCCAAGCATATACAGATATGGCCTCGGAACACGGAGACCGAAAGGTCGAGCGTGAATCATATAGTAGATATGATCAACATAATGATGTTCACCAATGAAACTACTCCATCTCACGTGATGATCGGACATGGTTTAGTTGATTTGGATCACGTGATCACTTAGAGGATTAGAGGGATGTCTATCTAAGTGGGAGTTCTTAAGTAATATGATTAATTGAACTTAAATTTATCATGAACTTAGTACCTGATAGTATCTTGCTTGTTTATGTTGATTGTAGATAGATGGCTCATGTTGTTGTTCCGTTGAATTTTAATGCGTTCCTTGAGAAAGCAAAGTTGAAAGATGATGGTAGCAATTACACGGACTGGGTCCGTAACTTGAGGATTATCCTCATTGCTGCACAGAAGAATTACGTCCTGGAAGCACCGCTGGGTGCCAGGCCTGCTGCTGGAGCAACACCAGATGTTATGAACGTCTGGCAGAGCAAAGCTGATGACTACTCGATATTTCAGTGTGCCATGCTTTACGGCTTAGAATCGGGACTTCAACGATGTTTTGAACGTCATGGAGCATATGAGATGTTCCAGGAGTTGAATTTGATATTTCAAGTAAATGCCCGGATTGAGAGATATGAAGTCTCCAATAAGTTCTATAGCTGCAAGATGGAGGAGAACAGTTCTGTCAGTGAGCATATACTCAAAATGTCTGGGTATAATAATCACTTGATTCAATTGGGAGTTAATCTTCCAGATGATTGCGTCATTGACAGAATTCTCCAATCACTGCCACCAAGCTACAAGAGCTTCGTGATGAACTATAATATGCAAGGGATGAACAAGACTATTCCCGAGCTCTTCGTGATGCTGAAAGCTGCGGAGGTAGAAATCAAGAAAGAGCATCAAGTGTTGATGGTCAACAAGACCACTAGTTTCAAGAAAAAGGGCAAAGGAAAGAAGAAGGGGAACTTCAAGAAGAACGGCAAGCCAGTTGCTGCTCAAGAGAAGAAACCCAAGTCTGGATCTAAGCCTGAAACTGAGTGCTTCTACTGCAAGCAGACTGGTCACTGGAAGCGGAACTGCCCCAAGTATTTGGCGGATAAGAAGGATGGCAAGGTGAACAAAGGTATATGTGATATACATGTTATTGATGTGTAGCTTACTAATGCTCGCAGTAGCACCTGGGTATTTGATACTGGTTCTGTTGCTAATATTTGCAACTCGAAACAGGGGCTACGGATTAAGCGAAGATTGGCTAAGGACGAGGTGACGATGCGCGTGGGAAACGGTTCCAAAGTCGATGTGATCGCGGTCGGCACGCTACCTCTACATCTACCTTCGGGATTAATATTAGACCTAAATAATTGTTATTTGGTGCCAGCGTTAAGCATGAACATTATATCTGGATCTTGTTTGATGCGAGACGGTTATTCATTTAAATCAGAGAATAATGGTTGTTCTATTTATATGAGTAATATCTTTTATGGTCACGCACCCTTGAAGAGTGGTCTATTCTTATTGAATCTCGAGAGTAGTGATACACATATTCATAATGTTGAAGCCAAAAGATGCAGAGTTGATAATGATGGTGCAACTTATTTGTGGCACTGCCGTTTAGGTCATATCGGTGTAAAGCGCATGAAGAAACTCCATACAGATGGACTTTTGGAACCACTTGATTATGAATCGCTTGGTACTTGCGAACCGTGCCTCATGGGCAAGATGACTAAAACACCATTCTCCGGTACTATGGAGAGAGCAAAAGATTTGTTGGAAATCATACATACAGATGTATGTGGTCCGATGAATATTGAGGCTCGTGGCGGATATCGTTATTTTCTCACCTTCACAGATGATTTAAGCAGATATGGTTATATCTACTTAATGAAACATAAGTCTGAAACATTTGAAAAGTTCAAAGAATTTCAGAGTGAAGTGGAAAATCATCGTAACAAGAAAATAAAGTTTCTACGATCTGATCGTGGAGGAGAATATTTGAGTTACGAGTTTGGTGTACATTTGAAAAATTGTGGAATAGTTTCGCAACTCACGCCACCCGGAACACCACAGCGTAATGGTGTGTCCGAACGTCGTAATCGTACTTTACTAGATATGGTGCGATCTATGATGTCTCTTACTGATTTACCGCTATCATTTTGGGGATACGCTCTAGAGACGGCCGCATTCACATTAAACAGGGCACCATCAAAATCCGTTGAGATGACGCCTTATGAACTATGGTTTGGCAAGAAACCAAAGTTGTCGTTTCTGAAAGTTTGGGGCTGCGATGCTTATGTGAAAAAGCTTCAACCTGATAAGCTCGAACCCAAATCGGAGAAATATGTCTTCATAGGATATCCAAAGGAAACTATTGGATACACCTTCTATCACAGATCCGAAGGCAAAACTTTTGTTGCTAAATTCAGAAACTTTCTTGAGAAGGAGTTTCTCTCGAAAGAAGTGAGTGGGAGGAAAGTAGAACTTGACGAGGTAACTGTACCTGCTCCCTTGTTGGAAAGTAGTACATCACAGAAAACTGTTTCTGCGACACCTACACCAATAAGTGAGGAAGTTAATGATAATGATCATGAAACTTCAGAACAAGATACTACTGAACCTCGTAGATCAAACAGAGTAAGATCGGCACCAGAGTGGTACGGTAATCCAGTTCTGGAAGTCATGCTACTAGATCATGATGAACCTACGAACTATGAAGAAGCGATGGTGAGCCCAGATTTCGCAAAGTGGCTTGAAGCCATGAAATCTGAGATGGGATCCATGTATGAGAACAAAGTATGGACTTTGGTTGACTTGCCCGATGATCGGCAAGCAATTGAGAATAAATGGATCTTCAAGAAGAAGACTGACGCTGATGGTAATGTTACTGTCTACAAAGCTCGACTTGTCGCGAATGGTTTTCGACAAGTTCAAGGGGTTGACTACGATGAGACTTTCTCACCCGTAGCGATGCTTAAGTCTGTCCGAATCATGTTAGCGATTGCCGCATTTTATGATTATGAAATTTGGCAGATGGATGTCAAAACTGCATTCCTGAATGGATTTCTGGAAGAAGAGTTGTATATGATGCAACCGGAAGGTTTTGTCGATCCAAAGGGAGCTAACAAAGTGTGCAAGCTCCAGCGATCCATTTATGGACTGGTGCAAGCCTCTCGGAGTTGGAATAAACACTTTGATAGTGTGATCAAAGCATTTGGTTTTATACAGACTTTCGGAGAAGCCTGTATTTACAAGAAAGTGAGTGGGAGCTCTGTAGCATTTCTAATATTATATGTGGATGACATATTGCTGATTGGAAATGATATAGAATTTCTGGATAGCATAAAGGGATACTTGAATAAAAGTTTTTCAATGAAAGACCTCGGTGAAGCTGCTTACATATTAGGCATTAAGATCTATAGAGATAGATCAAGACGCTTAATTGGACTTTCACAAAGCACATACCTTGACAAGATTTTGAAGAAATTCAAAATGGATCAAGCAAAGAAAGGATTCTTGCCTGTGTTACAAGGTGTGAAGTTGAGTAAGACTCAATGCCCGACCACTGCAGAAGATAGAGAGAATATGAAAGATGTTCCCTATGCATCAGCCATAGGCTCTATCATGTATGCAATGCTGTGTACCAGACCTGATGTGTGCCTTGCTATAAGTTTAGCAGGGAGGTACCAAAGTAATCCAGGAGTGGATCACTGGACAGCGGTCAAGAACATCCTAAAATACCTGAAAAGGACTAAGGATATGTTTCTCGTATATGGAGGTGACAAAGAGCTCACCGTAAAAGGTTACGTTGATGCAAGCTTTGACACTGATCCGGACGATTCTAAATCGCAAACCGGATACGTGTTTACATTAAACGGTGGAGCTGTCAGTTGGTGCAGTTCTAAACAAAGCGTCGTAGCGGGATCTACATGTGAAGCGGAGTACATAGCTGCTTCGGAAGCAGCGAACGAAGGAGTCTGGATGAAGGAGTTCATATCCGATCTAGGTGTCATACCTAGTGCATCGGGTCCAATGAAAATCTTTTGTGACAATACTGGTGCAATTGCCTTGGCAAAGGAATCCAGATTTCACAAAAGGACCAAACACATCAAGAGACGCTTCAATTCCATCCGGGATCTAGTCCAGGTGGGAGACATAGAGATTTGCAAGATACATACGGATCTGAATGTTGCAGACCCGTTGACTAAGCCTCTTCCACGAGCAAAACATGATCAGCACCAAGGCTCCATGGGTGTTAGAATCATTACAGTGTAATCTAGATTATTGACTCTAGTGCAAGTGGGAGACTGAAGGAAATATGCCCTAGAGGCAATAATAAAGTTATTATTTATTTCCTTATAATCATGATAAATGTTTATTATTCATGCTAGAATTGTATTAACCGGAAACATAATACATGTGTGAATACATAGACAAACAAAGTGTCACTAGTATGCCTCTACTTGACTAGCTCGTTAATCAAAGATGGTTATGTTTCCTAACCATGAACAATGAGTTGTTATTTGATTAACGAGGTCACATCATTAGTTGAATGAACTGATTGACATGACCCATTCCATTAGCTTAGCACCCGATCGTTTAGTATGTTGCTATTGCTTTTCTTCATGACTTATATATGTTCCTATGACTATGAGATTATGCAACTCCCGTTTGCCGGAGGAACACTTTGGGTGCTACCAAACGTCACAACGTTACTGGGTGATTATAAAGGAGCATTACAGGTGTCTCCAAAGGTAGATGTTGGGTTGGCGTATTTCGAGATTAGGATTTGTCACTCCGATTGTCGGAGAGGTATCTCTGGGCCCTCTCGGTAATGCACATCACATAAGCCTTGCAAGCATTACAACTAATATGTTAGTTGTGAGATGATGTATTACGGAACGAGTAAAGAGACTTGCCGGTAACGAGATTGAACTAGGTATTGGATACCGACGATCGAATCTCGGGCAAGTAACATACCGATGACAAAGGGAACAACGTATGTTGTTATGCGGTCTGACCGATAAAGATCTTCATAGAATATGTAGGAGCCAATATGGGCATCTAGGTCCCGCTATTGGTTATTGACCGGAGACATGTCTCGGTCATGTCTACATTGTTCTCGAACCCGTAGGGTCCGCACGCTTAAGGTTACCATGACAGTTATATTATGAGTTTATACATTTTGATGTACCGAAGGTTGTTCAGAGTCCCGGATGTGATCATGGACATGACGAGGAGTCTCGAAATGGTCGAGACGTAAAGATTGATATATTGGAAGCCTATGTTTGGATATCAGAAGTGTTCTGGGTGAAATCGGGATTTTACCGGAATACCGGGAGGGTTACCGGAACCCCCGGGGAGCTATATGGGCCATAGTGGGCCTTAGTGGAAAAGAGAAGGGGCTGCCCTAGATGGGCTGCGCGCCTCCCCCTTCCCCTAGTCCTATTAGGACTAGGAGAGGTGGCCGGCCCCCTCCTCCTCTTTTCCCCCTCCGAGGAATCCTAGTTGGACTAGGATTGGGGGGGGGGAATCCTACTCCCAGAGGGAGTAGGACTCTCCTGCACCCTCCTCCTTGGCCGGCCAGCCCTCCCCCTTGGCTCCTTTATATACGGAGGCAGGGGACACCTCTAGACACACAAGTTGAACCACGTGATCTATTCCTTAGCCGTGTGCGGTGCCCCCTGCCACCATATTCCTCGATAATACTGTAGCGGAGTTTAGGCGAAGCCCTGCTGCTGTAGTACATCAAGATCGTCACCACGCCGTCGTGCTGACGGAACTCTTCCCCGACACTTTGCTGGATCGGAGTCCGGGGATCGTCATCGGGCTGAACGTGTGCTCGAACTCGGAGGTGCCGTAGTTTCGGTGCTTGATCGGTTGGATCGTGAAGACGTACGACTACTTCCTCTACGTCGTGTCAGCGCTTCCGCAGTCGGTCTGCGTTGGGTACGTAGACAATACTCTCCCCTCTCGTTGCTATGCATCACATGATCTTGTGTGTGCGTAGGAAATTTTTTGAAATTACTACGCTCCCCAACACAGAATTGTCCTAGGAAATCGTTAACAAGACCGGTAATCACTATTGCAGTTTCATATGAGGGAGAGGCATAAGCTAACATACTTTCTCTACTTGGATCATATGCACTTATGGTTGGAACTCTAGCAAGCATCCACAACTACTAAATATCATTAAGGTAAAACCCAACCATATCATTAAAGCATCAAGTCCTCTTTATCCCATACACAACAACCCCCTTACTCGGGTTTGTGTTTCAGTCACTCACGCAACCCACTATAAGTGAATCATAAACGTATTGCAACACCCTACAGTGGGAATCCCTCACACTTGCGCGACACGGAGGGCACCATAGGACAGCACCAAAGTAAAACATACAACTCATACCAATCTAGATCATCAATCAACCCAAAGACAAAAGATATCTACTCAAAACATCATAGGATGGCAACACATCATTGGATCATAATATGTGGCATAAAGCACCATGTTCAAGTAGGGATTACAGTGGGGTGCGGGAGAGTGGACCGCGTAAAAGAGACGAGGATGGTGATGTTGATGAAGACGATCACCGCGGCGATGATTCCCCTCCTGATGGCACTCCGGTGCCACCGAGAGAGAGGAGGAGAGGTTCTCCCCCTTGTGCTTCTTCCTCCATGGCCCCCCCTAGATGGGGAGAGGTTCTCCCTCTGGTCCTTGGCCTTCATGGTGATGATGTCCTCTTTGGGATCCTCCTCCATGCTCTCCGGTGATGATGGCCCCCTCGGGTAGGGTGCCAGAGAGGGCCTAGATTGGTTTTCGGTGGCTACGGAGGTTTTTGGCGGCGGAACTCCCGATCTAGGTTCCTTTCTGGAAGTTTGGGTATATATAGAAGAGTTTTGCGTTGATTTCACGTCTGGGGGGTCTCTGGGCTGTCCACGAGGAAGGGGGGCGCGCCCTAGGGGGGTGGGCGCACCCCCCACCCTCGTGGGCAGACCGGGACTCTTCTGGCATGCTTCTGGTACTCCGTGGGCTTCTTATGGTCCAAAAATGATCTCCGTCAAGTGGCACGTCAATTGGACTCCGTTTAGTTTTCCTTTTCTACAATTCTCTAAAGCAAGGAGAAAACAGAAACTGGCACTGGGCTCTAGGTTAATAGGTTAGTCCCAAAAATCATATAAGATATCATATAAATGCATATAAAACATCCTAGAAGGATAGTACAATAGCATGAATACTTCATAAATTATGGATACGTTGGAGACGTATCAATGTCCCACATGTCAGTGAAAGGGACTAGAAGATTTATGAAAGCGAGCGCTCCACTCTTAGGACGGAGGAGTACACGACACGACGACCCAGTGAACTGTCACTTGTACTGTATAGTACTATAGTTTTACCGTTTCGCATGATCCCTCGATACAAACCTGATTAAACAGGAAAGGGCGGGATTTTTCCCGCGTAGTATATGATACTGGCCATACATTTCAAAGGCAATTTTAATGTATGCAAACTGAATAATTAAGTAACAATATGATATCTAGTAAAACTAAAAACAAATATGATTTATTGTGTTACAGTGTAGTAGTAGTGCTGTATTGCATAGTTGTTAGATGTAACATGCGAGAAAGTGTAGAGATGTAGTTTTGGAGGGCCTACAGAGAGAAAAGCGTAATATGTTCACCGAACTTCAGAATAAGCTGATTATGGTCACTATATACGTTTTGTGGTGATTATACGGTCACTTGCTCACGGTTCAGCAACTGATTGCACTCTGTTGACCGGCCAAATAGTTTGCATGGCACCATGTTGACTAGTTAAATTGACCATGTTCCTTGTGGGTCCCACCTGTCAGTTGGCATAGGGAAAAGGTCAGATAAACACAAATTTACGCAGGCGCGACATGACTCCAACCCGTGCGCGGGAATCACGTGGTTGTGTATGTGTCTGCCAGGGCCTGATGTGTGCACATGCACGTGTAGGTTGAGCACTTGAGTATGAGAGAGTGTGTTGGTCGTGTGGTGTACTGGTGTGTGCATGCATGCGTGCGTGTGAGTGTTGCGTGCATGCGTGGCTGCGTGTGTACATGTGAGTGTTGCGTGCGTGCGTGGGTGCATGTGTTAGTGTGAGTGTTGCGTGCATGCAGTTCGTGTGCATGCGTGTGTGTGTGTGTGTGTATAATCACCACACCAGCTCCTGTGCGTTAAAATAGAAACAGATGGCTCAGCATACCAATACAAGGCCACCTTGTTCGCTGTGCCCGCTTTCATGACTTCGAACCACCGTCCAATATTTTTTTGTCGTTTGTTTTCATTCTTACTAGTAAGATGCCCGTGCGTTGCACGTAACATCAAGATGAATTTGTATGACTAGTTTATCTTGTGAGAGAAAAGGATGAACGAGGGAAGGCCTTATTTGCAAATGTAGAGAGGTGTGTGGGTACCTTTTTGCAAAATTGCCATAGTTTCTTTCCTATCCGCCAGATATAAATCGGACGGCCTATATTGCAGGATGGCAGGCACACCATCATCACCAACTCTGTTTTTTATAAGAGTGTATTTTATAAGAGTGTAGATGTAGAGTATATACAAGCCGTCAGGTGGGCCTGATGGTAGTGAGATAATGTGATGCAACACTAGAGGTGCCATGTGGAGCGTTTAACTGGTCAATTAGTCGTGTCTAGAGCAAATACAGAGTTGTATGGTGAGCCCATGACTGTATAATAACCACAAAACATAAATGGTGACTGTAATGAGTGGATTATGAAGTCCAATGTACGTATCGTGCTTTCGCTTCAAATACAATGATTGTCACTGTATATATCGCGAGAGAAAGATGAAACATGTGTGAATGTGCTGGGAGCTTACTTTTAGAGGACCTGGAGATAGTTTGTGTGCGTACGTGAAAGGGGCGTAGAGGGGGGTATGCGATGGAGAGAGAGATGCTCTTCGTTTCTCTTTATTATGACTAACTTTATATATAGTATAAAAATATACAAATTCACAGTGCATAATAAATATCATTGTGGGCACCACGCAATGCAAATTAGCGTTCATACTCCTCCATATAACTTTGTAATGTTGTATATATGTAGAAATTCTAAAGTAATTTTTTGGCCACACTTTATTCAAAAGGAATGTTGTATGCGAAGTAAACGTGGAGAGAGGGCTTTTTAGATCAATGGGGTACATGATGTAACATGTGTGAATGTGTAGTTGATGCATTTGGCGGGGCCTAGAGAGGTATGTGTGTGTATTACGTATTCGAGAGAGGCATGGATAGAGGGGCCGACAGGGGGGGGCGTGGGAGAGATAGCACGAGAAATGAGAGTGATCTAGAGAGAGAGAGAGAGAGACGAATATGACGTCATGACAAGAGATTGCATTCCCATGAGTGTGTATATGCAAGGGGGAGGGAATAGAGGCACCAGGAGAAATTTTCTGTGTGTGTGGTGTTTATGTTGGTATGTGTGGGTGTGGGAAGATAATGAGACGTGGGGGCAGAGGGTGTGTCACTGCGTGAGGTCCGGTGGGTCAAGGTGAGGCCCTTCGTTCGGTTCCGTCCTGCGCCACATTGGTCGGCCTGTGACGCATTTAGGAAGACCCATGGATGACTAGTCGTACAAGACAAAAATAGTAGAATTGTGAAGGACTCTGTGTCCACTGACAAAGCCGGCTAGGATTTGTAACCCTAGGTTCTCGGACTAAGGTAACCCCTTTATCTCTGATATTACAATTCATCCAACCTAACTTTAAGGGGCATCCTACAGAATGCTCTGCTAGAATCTTACTCGTCGATTAGGAAGAGAGGTGTGAGACAATGCGTGAGAGATAGGCCTAAAGATAATGTGCATACAGGAGACACATAGGCAGGTCTATGTATATAGAAAGGGTCGATGGGCATTGTGCGTGTGTATGCTTGCAAGAGGAAGAGTGCTTGTGATAAAGGTTAGTGAAAATAGTCGTAAATGGTTACGAGAGGGATGGAGGGTTATATCGAGAGCATGTGTGCGAGAAAGACACCTCGGGAGAGAGTGCGTGAACATGTGTGAGAGACCACCGATGGAGAGTGAAACTACACGTAAAATACTGTTGTACACATTGATAGTAAAGATATAAATTGTATCCAAATATTAGGATGGGATCATGATATTTGCAGTTTGCTTAAGGAACGGTCATTGATCCATCAGACATCTAGATTCTGTCGAATTTGAGCATGTCTATGTTATTATTTGACACAATTGATCCACATAGTTAGTATTTTGAACTCCAAACAATGCATCGCTTTAGCAATCAAATATAAACGTGAGTATAGTTCATGCTGTGTGTGTAAAGCACATTATACATACGAAAGTTACACAATGAACATTATAAATAGCTACCTATGAACTACCATACATTTGAATTCAACTTGAGGTGGTTTAAAAAAAATCAAATTGAACATGAAGTCCATTCAATTATTTGAATTTGATATCATGGCATTTGTAAATCATACCTAAATTATGGGGGCACCAATCTTTGCTCTGATTTTGTACATAATAGCATATGTAGTCGTGTACAAAATAGATTCAAATTTAGCTCACCCATTCCAAAATAATTGTAGTTATAGGATTTTCAAGTTTCAAAATTTCAAAAAGAAGCGGATAATTTAATGAGGTTTTCAAACATACAAGGTCAAATTTAACGTTGTCTATTTAGGTCAATCCTTAAAGTTCAAGAGTACTCTAAACGTGAATGCTTGTGTTTCAAAATTTCGAACGAAGCGCCAAAAGAGCCTCTACTCGCCCGAAACCGCGTGAGACCAATGTTTGGTAGTACAAGGAAATTACTTTTCTAATAACTTCGACCCATGAAACCTACCGGCCCGACGTCCAAAGGTCTAAACCGGGGTAGGTTTGTAGCTTCATCTAGACGCCACACAACCGCCTCCGAAAAACATTCATACACAATGGCCGCCTAAGCACACGTGCACGCGGCCGAAATCGCTCCCGCCCACTATTTGGGACACCTGGGATTACCATCCTACCTCGACCCGCAGTAGGTCCGAAATTTAAGAGGGGGGCAAAGTTTGTACTTTCCCAAAATTTCAAACAAGCGCGGCCCATCTTCTGTTCAAAAAAGCCAAAAACAAGCGCATCCCAGACCGAAACATGGTTCTCCCCCTCCCCCCCCCACTCGCCCACTCGTCCGATTCCCCATTCGTACTCCATGGGCGCAAAAACTACCTCTCCACCAGCCGCGAAACCCCGACGTCCTCCGTCCGCCACCCCATCCCACCCATCAACCGCCGCCCTCCTCCATCACGCCGGAGCCGATACCCCAACGTCATCGTCCACTGCAACCTCAACCGCAACACCCTCCACGGCTAGTAGTTGAAGCCGAGCACGAGCCGTCCGTACCCGAGCCAGTTCAACCACGCCGTCCTGCGCCTCACCGTTGCCTCTCCAACTTCGCCACCCTCCACCGCACCGGAGCTGTTCCTGCTACGCCATCCTTCACCACCTCGGATCTGCTTCCCCTCCGCCGATATATGGCCACGACAACATAGTCAACAATTTAGCCATGGATTTGTCCAAGGATCGACGGTTCTCCAAAACATCGGTTCCCCCGGGAGAAAAAAGAAGATCGCTGCGACATATGGAGGAGACCACACTGGCAACCGATAAGGGTACTCCTCTTCTTATTCGTGCAAATCTTACGTGTCTTCTTGCATGGTATTCATCCCATAGAACACACTAGTTGACCGATTCTTCTTGATACTAGATGTTCCTAGTAACTCACGATGCATATGGTTTCTCCTCATATACTATTTCACCTTAGCTAGAGGTCCGTCGCCCCCCTGAATTTAAATTCCTAGTCAGTTGATTACCAATTAACGGAAGCATTCCCCGGTGTAACAGGTGCTAGTACACCTATTACGCCGGGGAAGCAGTGCCTCGGTGTTTATCTTAGGGTCGTGTGGGGCCTAGAGCTATTGGCGCCCGATCTGGAGGTCAGCCGGGATTAAAGGGATGGCCTGGGGGCGCTGCCAAGCACGGCGGTGGTGTGAGGTAGAGGGGAGGGCGGGGCGGCGGAGGCAGGGGTTTGGGCCGGTGGTTGCTGGTGGTTCGAGAAAGATCGGCAACAGTGACTGGCGGGAGGTAGACGAAGGCCATCCGCCCGTTCCTTATAGATCGGACGGTTCATTAAAAAAATTGACTAACCTATTTATTTTCAGTCGACTGTTATCTTGATATGACCACATGTGGTGGTGTGCTGGAGGAGTACCTGCATTTCCTGTGCTCATATATTACAAAATCATACGGAGTAGAATCTAATTTTGTTTGCCATGCAATGTTGTAGAGCTATCATATGTCTCCTATCATTTATTTTTTAGCCACCTGCTATCTGATACTTTTACAGTGCACTAGTTCTGCACACACTTCACCCATACTCTCACTATTGTGTTTTTATGCACGGGTATTTCGGAGTCTGCCTCAATAGAACCAGAAAAGAAAAGAGAGAAGTTTCTCTAGCTTTCTACGCGGGTAAGCACGACACGTTACAGCGCTATAAAGGGTGCAGTGTCAGCAGATGGAGACGGTAAACATAGCTCTGGAGTTGATGACCTCGCTCACAATGAACCACCATCCCAGGTTCTTGCTTTAACTTCGCGGTGTCATATGTGGTTGCATGTTCCATATGGTGTCTAGCTTGTATTCGAAAGGCCGTAGTCGGTCTTTATTAAGATAAGGAAAGATATTTTTTACATGAACTGCCATCCCGTGAGCACCAGAAGACAAATAGCTAGTCAGGGCACTGGCCGAGCCAGTGACAAGCCCAACAAAGACATGCATCACCTGGAAGACAACTAAAAAGCCGCGATGGTGGTGAAGCAGCTCGCCTCCCACCAAGCTCTCAGGTCCTAGATGATCATGCTCACCACTCCAGCCGGATGTCTAGCTTGTATTGCTTCCAATTTGGTTAAATTGCATCTGCTTAGCTTACACATTATACATTTGAGTATGACATGCCTTTCTGTTTTTGGTACATACTAGTACATCTTTGTATTAACCATGTTCTTACATCAAACTAATGTTCTTGTGTATCCCTCATCAATCATTTATGATGAGGCAGTCAGGCAAGTGGACTACTCATTTAAAAAATGCAGCGTCAGCCTCCCGACATTATTCTCAAGAAATAGCAAGGCTAGATGAAGATAATGAACGTAGCTCTGTAGTTGATTACCGCATTTCCCCTACACTAGCATCGCAGGTGCTTGCTCTAACTTGGCAGCGTGATATGTGGTTGCATGTTGCATATAGTGTCTAGATAGTAATTCTTCCAATCTAGTTAAATTGCATGTGCTATTCCGCTTAGCTTATATATTATACTTGTTAATGCGACATGCCTTCCTGTATTTAGTACATAGTACATCTGTCTATTAAGCATGTCCTTACATAAAACTATTGTTTTTTTGTATCCCGCATCAATCAATATGACGAGACACCTTTAGTATATGCAGTGCGATATTAGTTGCATCTTTCATATGATTTATAGCATGCGATGCTTCTAATTTGTTGAAATTCCATTTATGATGGGACGCTTTTAACTTGGCAGAGTCATACTAGTTGCATCTTTCATGTGGTGTCTAGCTCACATTGCTTCTTATTTGTTGGAATGGTTTCTGCTTAGTTTACACAAACAGTTGTGAACATGCCATGCCGTCCTGTTTTTCATACATATTCCATCCTGGTATCACGTGTTTGCCTTACATCAAAGTAGTGATTGTCAGTATCATGCATGAATGAGTTCAGAAGAGAGAATTTTATTGCTTTTTCTTGTCGGTTTTACTTGACAATTCAAAATCAATAAAGTAGAAGGAAGTTAGCATGGCAGCGGATAAAGGTGCTCCTTCCAAATGGAGGGCCTCTACAGTTTCTACTCCTCCATTCCCCCAAGATGATTTCCAAGACAACACATGCATAGACACTCAACGTAGTTGTGTTTATGATGAGCACGTCTCCCCTAGTCCACCATCACCGGTGATCCCTCTAACTTGGCACTCTTATATGTGGTTGCATGTTATGTGTGATGTCTAGCTTGTATTGCTTCTAATTTTGTTGAATTCCATCTGCTTACTTTACACATTATACTTGAATAAGACACGTGTTCCTGTTTCTAGAACATACAATATCTGTCTATCACACCATGTTCTTACATCAAATTACTATTGTGGTGTAACCTGTAACAATCACTTATCATAAGACACGTTTGACTTCGAAGTGTGATATAGGTTACATCTCGCATTCTTTTCTAGCTTGTACTACTAATTTGTTAAAATGGCACTTATGACGAGACATTTTTAACTTGGTAGAATGATATTCGTTGCATCTTTCATATGGTGTCTATCTTTCATTGCTTCTAATTTGTTGAAATGACTTCTCCTTAGTTTACACATCATAAGCTGTGAATATGCAATGGCACTAATGACGAGAGACCTCTAACTTCATAGTGTGATGTTGTTTACATGTTGCATATGATTTATTTCTTGTACTGCTTCACATTTTTTTAAATTCCATTTATGATGAGACACTGTTAACTTGGAAAAGCGATATTTGTAGCATCTTTCATATGGTGTCTACCTTCCATTGCATTGCTTCTAATTTAGTGAAATGTCTTCTGCTTAGTTTACACATCATAGTTCTGTTTATCTCTTCCGTCCTATTTTTCGTACATATTACATCCTCCTATCATGTGGTTGTCTAACATCAAAGTTCAGTTCGTCTGTATCACGCATCAATTTGTTCTCAAGTACTAAATTGTTATTCATTCTTCTTATCGGCTCGACTTAACATGGCACAGAGAAAGAGGAAGAAACACAGAATGGCAGGGAATGAGAACCAGAAGAATCCTACAGATTCTGCTGGTACTGATGGTGCAATAGAAGGTCAAAGTCCAGCAGAAAATTCTACAAACAGGGTATCCCATGCTACACAACCTGCAGAAAAAGCCAAACAGAAACAAATAGCTGCCACCAAACAAGCAGAGACAACCCTAGTTCTTGCAACACCTTCCACAGTACTACCAGCTACACGAGTTACTCGTGCGTCAACTGAGCTAGGAGCATGTTCCCAAGCTCCCTTGCCACTTGACACTACTTCCCAAGCACTCTTGACACAAGACGAGTTGGCAAGATCAGATGAACCTTGTGAGCTTCAATAGCAAGAAGGTAGTTGGTGGAGTCAAGTTACAATTGCATGCTTCTTTATATGTAGTCTCACAGTTTGATGTACACTAACACTTCATATGTTCGTTGTCAGACTAGCATCTAGGCACAAGAGGAAACAAACATCAGGGATAATGCTTGACAGGTTAACTAAATCTAGAGGAGGAAGAACGGAGATCCGTTTTGAGGTGGGTTTAAAAAGGCCACGTGATGCTACAGAGTCAGCCAAGTTAGTATCAGAGGCAGCGGTTGCCATTAGGTGTCATGTACGTATCCTCCCAATATGGATTCAGTACAGGAATGACAAAGATGAAACCCAGTTCAACACCTTCCTCAGCCATTTATCTGTAAGTAAGGTTATGTGTGGAAACTAGCAATATCGTCTTGCTCTGTCCCATACTTCTTAGGTTGCTGATAATGAGACTCCCATAATTTTCAACAGATGAGGTTCAAGTTGGATAGCCAAGATTATGCAACCAGACAAGCTTGCACCCATGTTTTCAAGTCTGCTCTGCGACAGCATCGGTATAACTTGAGGAAAACTCACTTTGAAGGCAAGGCTAAGAGTGAACTTTCCCAAACATCTCCAGTGGAAAATATATCGGATGAAGACTGGAGGGGCCTCGTTAAACACTGGTCTGATCCGAAGTATCAGGTACATTATATATATGTGATCAAATCACATGCTGAAGTCCTATTTACACATGTGCCACACAAATCTATCTTCTTGTAGGTGAACTGTTCAAAGAACAAGGCCAACCGTACGAAAGTGAAATTCCAACAGACGACAGGATCTCGTAGCTATATTGCACACTGCGAGGCTCTTTTAATTAGCTGCTGTTTCACTCTTTTCGTTGTACCATATTATCAAATCTATATTGACTTGTTCCAAATGCAGAGGAAAGCCCACAAGGACCAAAAAGTACATGAACCAAATGCTGTGGAAATCTTCAAGGACTGTCACACCAGCAAGAAGAAGGGCATGACTACACCAGTCAAAGCCAATGTTGTAAGTCCTTAATCCTCATGCCTTTTAACTACTACTTACTCTGACTTGTGCCTTGAACTGCATGGTTTGCAGCCAATGTCTATTACTCTTTTCAATTTTATACACAATTGTCATACTGTACCATTGCACCTTACAAGGTTTAAAAGAGAGTAGTGATGTTCCTTTGATCTTGACCTATAATCTAGTTCCGTGCTCGACTTGCCCACACAACATTACAATTGCCTGTTTGTCTGTTATGAGTTGTTTTGTGATATGAATGATGTCATACTATGCTTACCGTATTATAAACTTCGTCTCTTTATCCTTAGCCCTCAATACAATGTGAAGAAATAGACAATAGATTAGCGATGGTACATGGTCATATGTTTGGAACCTGGTTTTATTATGTACTTTGCAATAAAATACAACTAATATTTTACATGGGTTCACCAGAATAAGTTATGTATATAGACCAAAGCTATTTTGTTTGGTTTTGCTACCTCCTTAATATCTTCTGTTCTGGTACTACTAATGTAAAACCTCAACTTCTCAGCGAGCTATGGAAAAATGGTGGAACCGCCACCTTCTGAAGGTGGTGAGGCAACTATAACCGCAATGTCAGCTCTTGTTGAAGTGGGTCAGTACCTATCCACTAATAGTTCCAAAAGCACGTTCCTGCGTAATACTAGGTTGGTTGTTAAGGAAAACTCGTCCAAACTGCCTCATGATCCAAGCTCAAAACAATGTTGTATCTGCGCTCCAGACACAAGTCCACTCCCTAACAGAGACCCTTTGTGAAACAAGGAGAGACATTGTTCGATGTTGTCAAGATATGCATGGTTTTGAAACCAGACTATTAGACATTTGCTATGTTGTTCAGGAGCCTAGGAGAACTGAAGGCGAAGGTTATGGTGCTCCATCGGACAATACAACATGAAAACGTAACAGTCAGGTCAAATGAATTGAGCTTCTAAACTTCTAGTGGTCCATTTATCTGCTAGACTATTAACTTTTATGCCAACCTTCCTTTTGTTTTATAGTTGTAATTTGTTTTGGTGCGATACAAAATTTGTTCTTAACGTGCAGCCACCGGCTAAAGAAAACAACAAGCCATTTTTGTATGATGTAGGGTGTTCCCTATATTTGCACTAGTGGCGAACTTTGATGCCCACCGGCTGTAGTTAACATGGGCCTCCTACGTGCCGTAGAAACAATGGGACTTCTAAGGGCCGTAGAAACAATGGGCCTTATATGGGCCGTAGACACAATGGGCCTTCTACGGGCCATATGATCGGTTGGCCAAACATGGGCCAATAACAGACCACATTATGGCCGTAAATGGGCTAGAGTTGAAATCATCCGTTCATGGGCCGACCATAATGGGCCATCGTTAATCGGCCATATTTGATGACGCTATGAAAACGGGCCAACGTATTAACAGGCCACAAATGGGCCGACTGTAACCACGGGCTGAATTTGGCCCACAAGCAGAAAATGACATTAACGGGCCGTAAGTAAACGAATGCTGGAAATGAGCCCAAGAATAAATGGGCCTTGAGAAGGTCGAAAGATAACATGGGCCCGAAACGGCCCAACGGAATAATGGGCCGTTAATGGGTATAAAGTGATACATTGTTCATTACGGGCTAGCTTCACCACGTGCCGTTAATGGGTATAAAGTGATACACTGTTCATTACGGGCCAGTTTTACCATGGGCCATTAATGGGTCGGGAGTAATAAGGGCCTCATATGGGCCGAAAGATGTCATGGGCCATACATGGGTCGGAAGTTAAAACAGACTGGAATTATATTGGACGGCACAGATGACGCTACTGGGCCTAATTCGGATAGGCCGTAAACGGGCCCTGGGTTAGCGGGCTGTAAATGGGCTATATGCGAACATGCCGTTAACAGGCTTGCCGTGGGTCGGCCCACCACCTTTTGCCCAAGTCAAACGGGCCGGCCTTTTCACAGGAATGGGCCTCTGTTGGGCCGTGCCACGTGTCGACATATCATAGGTGCTTTGGGTCCAATGAGTGGATGACATCTGTCCCAACGGTGAGCCGACACATGTTTCCTCCAGCCAATGATGATTTTACACATGAAAAATCCCCATTGGTCGGGGCTGTTAATGGGTTACCGGATCCAAAACCTGACCCAATAGTTTAACAACATTCCGTTACGGTGGATGCTACGTGTCGGTCACCCTTGACGAAAGCACTTCTGTGATGCGCGATTTATCGACATGGAAGTGGACACTTCCGTGATGATAATTTTGGTAATGTCATGGAACACTTCTACGACAGCACAGGTATGACTATCTTGATTCTGTCATAAAATTGTCATGGATGTACATGCATGACAGAAAACGTGACCTACTATGACAAGCACGTATCATCACGGAAGTGTATTTTTTTGTAGTGTTAACAAGCGCTACTGCTAAAGTTCTATGTATAAGGTTTTCCGTAGTAGTGATGCTTTGTGTGAATGCCACTTGTTTAGTGTATAATTACCATATATGTGAAATATGCAATGCCATCTTGTTGCAAGACATTATATATGTGAATTATGCAATGCTATCTTGTTGCAAGGCATTATATATGTGAATTATGCAATGCCATGCTATTTAGCCAAGCGTCATATATGTGAATTATATCATGCCGTCCTTTTTTGTATCTCTCATTGCTTTTGTTGACAATGTTTACTCAACTGCTCTTCCTGTGCATCAGCCATTTGAATTGGTGATGGAGAAATCTGGAGTGAAAACAAGGTCTTCAGAGCAGAAATGCTACCTGCTGAAGTAGATATCTTGTTGGTTACAGATAGCTCTTCAAAGGAGGATTCAGAGGCAGATGACCAGTCCTATTATCCCCCTGAGGTATATGCTCAAACTTGGCGGGGTTATATTACTCATATCATGCATATGTTGTATTGCAATGCTTAGTTTTTACATCATATACACGATATTGAATGCCATCTCCTTAGTTGACACATCATATATGTGATTTCCTTAGTATATAAATCATATATTTGAATTATATCATGCCATGATGTTTACATAGATAGCATGTATCTGAATTATGGCGTGCCAACCCATTTTCTAAAGACATAATATAGTTATATCATCTCATCCTGTTTACATAGTCATCATATTTTGAATTATGTCATTCTATCCGTGAATTATATCATGCCATCATGTTTCCATCGACGGCATGTTTGTGATTTATGGCATGCCAACCACTTTAATAGACACATCGTATAGTTATATCATGTCATCCTGTTTACATAGTCATCATATTTTGAAGTATGTCATTCTATCATGTTTAGTTAGCCATCATACATGTGAAATTGTGTCATGCTATCCTATTTAATTAGCCATCATATATGTGAAGTTATGTCCTGCTATTCTGTTTGATTAGACCACATAAATGTGAATTATTTCATACCATGTTTTCTTCCCTACTATCCATTGCACCTGTCTATCTTACAATGTCTGTACATTCAATTACTTTTCTTGTTTATCAGCCATTTCAATTGGAGGGGGTGATGGCAGTATCTGTGGGAGTAAAAACACGGTCTTCAAAAAAGATCATGCTACCTGTCGATGGAGATAGAACCACGGTTGTACTTGCCCAAGAACCAGCTCCACCACACATAACCCATGTGGCACCCCAATCCGCATGGAGCAGGGGGCCTTCGCACGTCAGCCCAGGATAACACCTGACGCATGACAGGTCCATAATACAGCATTCCAGGTACAAGAATACTCGTCAAATACATGTGTAGAAGATTACATTATTGATGAATACAATTATCTGGCATAGCCCTAAGGCTATTTAAATGGCAGCGGAAATCTATTTAAATGGCGGAGGAAGTCTTGGTTCGGTAGCAAAATGATACGTCTCCGTCGTATCTATAATTTTTGGTTGTTCTATGCCAATATTATTCAACTTTCATATACTTTTTGGCAACTTTTTATACTAATTTTGGGACTAACATATTGATCCAGTGCCCAATGCTAGTTCCTGTTTGTTGCATGTTTTTTGCTTCACAGAAAACCCATACCAAACGGAGTCCAAACGGAATAAAAACTGACGAAGATTTATTTTGGAATATTTATGAATTTTGGGAAGTGGAATCATCGCGAGACGGTGCCCGAGGGGGGCACGAGGTAGGGGGTGCGCCCCAGGGTGTCAGGCGCGCCCCTGACCCTCGTGGCCACCCCGTAAGATGGTTGGAGCCCTTCTTTCGCCGCAAGAAAGCTAATATCTGGATAGAGATCGTGTTAAAATTTCAGCCTAGTCGGAGTTACGGACCTCCGGGAATATAAGAAACGGTGAAAGGGAAGAATCTGAGAACGCAGAAACAGAGAGACAGAGAGACAGATCCAATCTCGGAGGGGCTCTCGCCCCTCCCGTGCCATGGAGGCCATGGACCAGAGGGGAAACCCTTCTCCCATCTAGGGAGGAGGTCAAGGAAGAGGAAGAAGAAGGGGGGCTCTCTCCCCCTCGCTTCCGGTGGCGCCGGAACGCCACCGGGGGCCATCATCATCACCGCGATCTACACCAACACCTCCGCCATCTTCACCAACATCTCCATCACCTTTGCCCCTCTATCTACAGCGGTTCACTCTCCCGCAACCCGCTGTACCCTCTACTTGAACACGGTGCTTTATGCTTCATATTATTGTCCAATGATGTGTTGCCATCCTATGGTGTCTGAGTAGATTTTCGTTGTCCTGTCGGTGGTTGATGAATTGCTATGATTGATTTAATTTGCTTGTGGTTATGTTGCTGTCCTTTGGTGCCCATCATATGATTGCGCGTGTGGATCACACCCTAGGGTTAGTTGTATGTTGATAGGACTATGTATTGGAGGGCAAGAGTGACAAAAGCTTCAACCTAGCATAGAAATTGATGCATACGGGATTGAAGGGGGACCAATATATCTTAATGCTATGGTTGGGTTTTACCTCAATGAACATTAGTAGTTGCGGATGCTTGCTAATAGTTCCAATCATAAGTGCATAGAATTCCAAGTCAGGGATGACATGCTAGCAGTGGCCTCTCCCACATAATACTTGCTATCGGTCTAGTAAAGTAGTCAATTGCTTAGGGGCAATTTCGCAACTCCTACCACCACTTTTCCACACCCGCTATATTTACTTTATTGTTTCTTTATCTAAACAACCCCTACTTTTTATTTACGTAATCTTTATTATCTTGCAAACCTATCCAACAGCACCTACAAAGTACTTCTAGTTTCATACTTGTTCTAGGTAAATCGAACGTCAAGCGTGCGTAGAGTTGTATCGGTGGTCGATAGAACTTGAGGGAATATTTGTTCTACCTTTAGCTCCTCGTTGGGTTCGACACTCTTACTTATCAAAAACTATTGCGATCCCCTATACTTGTGGGTTATCAAGACCTTTTTCTGGCACCGTTGCCGGGGAGCAATAGCGTGGGGTGAATATTCTCATGTGTGCTTCTTTGCTTTATCACTAAGTAATTTTTATTCGCTGTTCTTAGTTGTTTTCTATCTTTAGTTATGGGTAGGAAATGCAAAATACCAAAAAAGTAGTTGTACCTACTAAACCAATGGTTGAAGAACCACTCAAAATCTATCACACTGCTGAAACTTATTACTTGGATCATCTTCGATCCCTATGTGCTCGTGCTGAAACCCCAACTAGCTTAGTTGAGGGAAAATCTTTAGATGAGCATGCTTATTATGTGCGACACCGAATATCTGAAAAAGGGAAAACTTTACTGGATCAAATTCATCGTTTGCAATGCTATGCTTGGAATTTATGTGAAATATATGATTATACTTGTTGTTCTGAAGACCCTAAGAAACACCTTCCCTACCAATGTTTGTTTAGTGATAATGGAATCGTATACTCTTATGCTAAGGGTGTTTATAGTTACTATGATCTTCAACAAATTGAAGAATTTGTTGCTTTTAAGGGTGCTTACAAAATTGCTTCTTTGATTGAAAAGTATGGTGCTACTCTTTACAAATCTGAAAATTTTGCCATATTTAAATATTGCTATGATAATTATGCTTCTAATACCTATGTTGAACTATATATCGAGGACTACTCCGTTGTCCAAGAAGAGACTAATATTTTGTAGGAGTCTATGGAAGAAGAAATTTATGAAATTATGAGCTCATTAGATGAAAAAGATGATGAGAAGAGCAAAGAACAAAAGGAGGAAGAGCGGATTAGCTACCCGTGCCCACATTATAATAAGGGTAACTCTTCAACTCATACATTGTTTACTTTCCCTTCGTGCTTACCGAAGGATGATTGCTATGATGATTGTTATGATCCCGTTGATTCTTTTGAAATATCCCTTTTTGATGATGCTTGCTATGCTTATGGATATGAACTTGCTATAGTTCCTTATGTTAAACATGAAATTGTTGCTATTGCACCCACGCATGATAGTCCTATTATCTTTTTGAATTCTCCCGATTATACTATATCGGAGAAGTTTGCTCTTATTAAGGATTATATTGATGGGTTGCCTTTTACCGTTACACGTGATGATTTTGATGAATATAATATGCATGTGCTTGCTACTCCTACTTGCAATTATTATGAGAGAGGAACTATATCTCCACCTCTCTATGTCTCCAACACGATAAAATTGCAAGAAACTGTTTATACTATGCATTGGCCTTTACTATGTGTGCATGAATTGTTCTTTTATGACATGCCGATGCATAGGAAGAGAGTTAGACTTCGTCATTACATGATATATGTTACCTTGTGCTCACCACTAAATTACAAATCATTGTTAATCAAAATTGGCTTTGATATACCTTGGGATCCGGGTGGATCCATTACTTGAGCACTACATGCCTAGCTTAATGGCTTTAAAGAAAGCGCTGCCAGGGTGACAACCCGGAAGTTTTAGAGAGTCATTTATTTCTGTTGAGTGCTTTCATATAGTTTAAAAACAACAAAAATAAAGAGGGGAACCCAAAACTTTTTCAAAAAGAAAAGCGAAAGTGAGAAAGACGAGCATTGTTGAAGTGGGAGCTAGCCTTGAACTTTGTTCATGCTCACAGAAACTTTGTGAATCTTGATTACAGAAACTTTTCAACAAAAATAATTATCCCCTTGTACAATTCCATTGTATTATAAAAATAATGTGCCAAGGTTTGCCTTTAGGATGGTTACAATGCTTGTTGGTTTGTGCGGTGTAGGACAGAAACTTTGGCTGTAGTGCATGATTTTTAATTTTTTTACTGGAACGTCAAATGGTTCTGATTCTTTTTGCACTGTATTTCTGTACAAATTGTTTATTTTTCCTAATTTGGGAAGAATTTTTAAAGTATCAGAAGTATGGTGAATGTTCAGATTATTACAGACTATTCTGTTTTAGACAGATTCTATTTTTGATGCATAGTTTGCTTGTTTTGATGAAACTATCAATTTATATTAGTGGATTAAGCCATGAAAAATTTATATTACAGTAGACACAATGCAAAAATAAAATATGAATTGGCTTGCAACAGTACTTAGAGTAGTGATTTGCTTTATTATACTAACGGATCTTACCGAGTTTTCTGTTGGAGTTTTGTGTGGATGAAGTGTTCGATGATCGAGAAGGTTTCGATGTGAGAAGAAGGAAGAGAGGCAAGAGCTCAAGCTTTGGGATGCCCGAGGCACCCCAAGTAAATATTTAAGGAGACTCAAGCGTCTAAGCTTGGGGATGCTGGGAAGGCATCCCCTCTTTCTTCAACAAGTATCGGTATGTTTTCAGATTTGTTTCGTTCATGCGATATGTGCGATCTTGGAGCGTATTTTGCATTTAGTTTTCATTTTTCTTTTATGCACCATGCTGGTATGAGATAGTCCTTGGTTGATTTATAGAATGCTTCATGTGCTTCACATATATCATTTGAAGTTTGGATTGCCTGTTTCTCTTTACATAGACAACCGCCATTTGTAGAATGCTCTTTTGCTTCACTTATATTTGTTAGAGCGTGGGCATATCTTTTGTAGAAAGAATTAAACTCTCTTGCTTCACTTATATCTATTTAGAGAGATGACAGGAACTGGTCATTCACATGGTTAGTCATAAAATCCTACATAAACTTGTAGATCACTGAATATGATATGTTTGATTCCTTGCAATAGTTTTGCGATATAAAAGTGGTGATATTAGAGTCGTGCTAGTTGAGTAATTGTGAAATTGAGAAATACTTGTGTTGAGGTTTGCAAGTCCCGTAGCATGCACGTATGGTGAACCGTTATGTAACGAAGTCGGAGCATGAGGTGTTTATTGATTGTCTTCCTTATGAGTGGCGGTCGTGGACGAGCAATGGTCTTTTCCTACCAATCTATCCCCCTAAGAGCATGTGCGTAGTACTTTGTTTCGATGACTAATAGATTTTTGCAATAAGTATGTGAGTTCTTTATGACTAATGTTGAGTCCATGGATTATACGCACTCTCACCCTTCCATCATTGCTAGCCTCTTCGGTACCGTGCATTGCCCTTTCTCACCTCGAGAGTTGGTGCAAACTTCGCCGGTGCATCCAAACCCCGTGATACGATACGCTCTGTCACACATAAGCCTCATTATATCTTCCTCAAAACAGCCACCATACCTACCTATCATGGCATTTCCATAGCCAATCTGAGATATATTGCCATGCAACTTCCATCATCATCATATACATGACTTGAACATTTATTGTCATATTGCTTTGCATGATCGTAAGATAGCTAGCATGATGTTTTCATGGCTTGTCCGTTTTTTGATGTCATTGCTATGCTAGATCATTGCACATCTTGGTACACCGCCGGAGGCATTCATATAGACTCATATCTTTGTTCTAGATATCAAGTTGTAATATTGACTTGTAAGTAAATAAAAGTGTGATGATCATCATTATTAGATCATTGCCCCAGTGAGGAAAGGATGATGGAGACTATGATTCCCCCACAAGTCGGGATGAGACTCCAGACGAAAAAATAAAAAAAGAAAGGCCAAAAAAATAGAAGGCCCAAAAAAAGAGAAAATAAAAGAGAAAATAAAAAATGAGAGAAAAAGAGAGAAGGGGCAATGTTACTATCCTTTTACCACACTTGTGCTTCAAAGTAGCACCATGTTCTTCATATAGAGAGTCTCTTGAGTTATCACTTTCATATACTAGTGGGAATTTTTCATTATAGAACTTGGCTTGTATATTCCGATGATGGGCTTCCTCAAATGCCCGAGGTCTTCATGAGCAAGCAAGTTGGATGCACACCCACCTAGTTTCCAGTTTGAGCTTTCATACACTTATAGCTCTTAGTGCATCCGTTGCATGGCAATCCCTACTCCTCACATTGACATCAAATGATGGGCATCTCCATAGCCCGTTGATTAGCCGCGTCGATGTGAGACTCTCTCCTTTTTTGTCTTCTCCACATAACCCCCATCATCATATTCTATTCCACCTATAGTGTTATGTCCATGGCTCACGCTCATGTATTGCGTGAAAGTGGAAAAGGTTTGAGAAACGTCACGAGTATGAAACAATTGCTTGGCTTGTCATCGGGGTTGTGCATGGTGTGAATATTTTGTGTGGTGAAGATGGAGCATAGCCAGACTATATGATTTTGTAGGGATGAGCTTTCTTTGGCTATGTTATTTTAATAAGACATAATTGCTTGGTTGGTATGCTTGAAGTATTATTGTCTTAATGTCAAATGATTGACTATTGCTTTGAATCACTCGTGTCTTAATATTCATGCCATGATTAGACATATGATCAAGATTATGCTAGGTAGCATTCCACATCAACTTTTTTTATTATTTACCTACTCGAGGACGAGCAGGAATCAAGCTTGGGGATGCTGATACATCTTCGTCGTATCTATAATTTTTGATTGTTCCATGCCAATATTATTCAACTTTCTTTTACTTTTTGGCAACTTTTTATACTATTTTTGGGACTAACATATTGCTCCAGTGCCCAGTGCCAGTTCCTGTTTGTTGCATGTTTTTTGTTTCGTAGAAAACCCATACCAAACGGAGCCCAAACGGAACAAAAACTAACTGAGATTTATTTTGGAATATTTATGAATTTTGGGAAGTGGAATCATCGCGAGACGGTGCCCGAGGGGGGCATGAGGTAGGGGGGCGCGCCCCAGGGTGGCAGGCGCGCCCCTGACCCTCGTGGCCACCCCGTAAGGCAGTTGGAGCCCTCATTTTGCCGCAAGAAAGCTAATATCTGGATAGAGATCATGTTAAAATTTCAGCCCAATCGGAGTTACGGATCTCCGGGAATATAAGAAACGGTGAAAGGGAAGAATCTGAGAACGCAAAAACAGAGAGAGACAGAGAGATAGATCCAATCTCAGAGGGGCTCTCGCCCCTCCCGTGCCATGGAGGCCATGTACCAGAGGGGAAACCCTTCTCCCATCTAGGGAGGAGGTCAAGGAAGAAGAAGAAGGAGGGGGCCTCTCTCCCCCTCGCTTCTGGTGGCGCCGGAACGCCGCCGGGGGCCATCA
The DNA here is from genome assembly GCF_056163025.1 of Triticum urartu. Classification (NCBI taxonomy): domain Eukaryota; kingdom Viridiplantae; phylum Streptophyta; class Magnoliopsida; order Poales; family Poaceae; genus Triticum; species Triticum urartu. The sequence goes on from NC_141873.1 coordinate 104,630,555, forward strand.
TCATCACCGCGATCTACACCAACACCTCCGCCATCTTCACCAACATCTCCATCACCTTCCCCCCTCTATCTACAGCGGTCCACTCTCCCGCAACCTACGGTACCCTCTACTTTAACATGGTGCTTTATGCTTCATATTATTATCCAATGATGTGTTGCCATCCTATGATGTCTGAGTAGATTTTCGTTGTCCTGTCGGTGGTTGATGAATTGCTATGATTGATTTAATTTGCTTGTGGTTATGTTTCTATCCTTTGGTGCCCATCATATGATTGCACGCGTGGATCACACCCTAGGGTTAGTTGTATGTTGATAGGACTATGTATTGGAGGGCAAGAGTGATAGAAGCTTCAACCCAGCATAGAAATTGATGCATACGGGATTGAAGGGGGACCAATATATCTTAATGCTATGGTTGGGTTTTACCTTAATGAACATTAGTAGTTGCGGATGCTTGCTAATAGTTCCAATCATAAGTGCATAGAATTCCAAGTCAGGGATGACATGCTAGCAGTGGCCTCTCCCACATAGTACTTGCTATCGGTCTAGTAAAGTAGTCAATTGCTTAGGGGCAATTTCGCAACTCCTACCACCACTTTTCCACACCCGCTACATTTACTTTATTGTTTCTTTATCTAAACAGCCCCTACTTTTTATTTACGTAATTTTTATTATCTTGCAAACCTATCCTACAACACCTACAAAGTACTTCTAGTTTCATACTTGTTCTAGGTAAAGCGAAGGTCAAGCGTGCGTAGAGTTGTATCGCTGGTCGATAGAACTTGAGGGAATATTTGTTCTACCTTTAGATCCTCGTTGGGTTCGACACTCTTATCGAAAACTGTTGCGATCCCCTATACTTGTGGGTTATCACAAAACAACTCTGGCTGGGCTCCACAACTCACAGGACTGTCAAGGTTACGGACTAGCACGACGGGTCAAGTGAACACTTCGAGTATGACCTACAAAACTGGCATGACATGCTAGGTCAGTACATGGAATGTACTTGCAAGACAACCAAATACATAGCATTGAAACGGGCAGAACACAAAGGAAGAACCAAGTGCATGCAACAACCTATCTCATATCAATTTCTAACCATGGCATAATAAAGATCAACTAAGCATGAACATCATAGCATCTACTAACATGGTAATCACCTGGCATATCAAAACATGCTTCTAACATGACAATAGCATATCTTCTCAATCATGGCATAATCAATCCACGCATGGCATGGCATCATGAAGCTATGCTGAAAGTAAACTAGCGATCATATTCAATGCGGACATAATATGTTAACTTTATGCAACCATCTTCTGTTCTGACATGGTTCTTTAAATGCAAATGACAACATATTACTCATGCAATGCAACCAAACTTGTGCACTGAGTCTCTCGGACTCTCTTAGCAACGGTTGCCTCGCAACCAAACGGTGATCTTTCCGGCGATCACAACCAGTCAAACAATGATCTTTCCGGCGATCACAACCACCACCAACACTTGGTCTCAAACACTCCCTGAGATGTCTCGTGATCATATCAAAACATCGTCGTGACTTCTCACGACTATCTCATAGTCCAAGTCACCACATTCTTGTTATCACATTAATTTACTTAATTATTTCAGGTTTATCCTCCATTTTGACCAAGACCTGATAGTGTGACCTACTACGAACCGTGTTGCTATCGATGGAATTTATAGACACTCTTCAGAGGTAGTGCATTGTACCCACACCATGGAACCCCTGGCCTCGTCATCCCATTCGGGTGGACCAGCGGCTTTCCGACGAAACTGACCTACTGCCATGACACCCTCCCGGTGACTCCGACTCACTCCCCACTAGGCTAGTCCTGGGTGGCCCCGTGTCTACCAAAGACACAACGACCACCATCGTGCCCCAAACGTCCCTCACGGGGACCGGTACAAAAAATCTCAACAACAGGCACACAAGGTTATGTCCGCCTACATGATCAGGGTAGCGCGCGCCCATAACCTTCCCTCTTTGGAGGCACCAGCAAGAGGCATGACAATAGATCGCATTAAGGCCTTCCCATAAAGGCAAAATGTGGCTGCACTGAAATTGTTCAATGACGGAGGAGGTTTGTTATCATTAAGTCAATTTTTTAGCTTCTCCACCATCATGAACATGGATGCAACAATGAACATGCATCATACAAATGCTTTAATAAAATACCGAACTACTCGAGTGAACAACTACAACATAAAGAACATGACAATACCAAGTATTAGCATATCCAAGGTGCATTACAATCATCATAGCTATCATAATAGCCACTAAGAATCCAAAGGCACATGATATCCAAAGTAATACTCCAAAGCATACTATCATCATGGACATAATCACCATAGCCACTAAGAATCCAAAGGCCACATGTCATCAAAATATAAGTCCTAGAACTCCAAGCAATTTCAATAGTAGCATTCTAATTAGTATGGCAAAAGATATCATGAAAACATAAGCATGCATGATAATCCTAACAGAATAACTACAGACAAAAATGATAAGGAAAAACTGTAACTACACGCGCACGAGGTGCTAGCAAAGTCAACATGCAAGTTTGAGGCTCATGATAAGAGGTTGGCTTGCCTGGGGTCGACAAATACTCCGGGAAGAAGTGCGGAACGATCGTGGAAATATTTGCTGGAAACAGTTCTCTCTCGGAGGGGCTGTTTACATGCAAGGGCAAAAATGTCATTTTCAGAATGTTAAAACATGATGAAAATGTTACTAACAAAACGGGCTGGACGAAACAAAGACGTGGGCTTTGGAATCACATTATTTGGAGTTGCGAGCAAAAAGTTATGAGTGTTTTTCAGCTAGGGATCTTTCTGTAAAAATTATCTCCACAAACAAGTCCTTGGCCGAAAAACAGAAGGTGCGATCTAGAAAATATGCTTGCAGTGAAGTGAAAGCGCATTTCTGACTGCAGAACACCAGAGCACGCTTTCATCGGAGGAAAACGTATCTGCTGGAATACCGCTTCCACTTATCCACCTCAGCGGGGCGTGCGGCTGACGGGTGGCACCGTGGGGTCCACCGGCCATCTAGCAGGGAGGGGGCTTGGGCCGTCGTATCCTTCCTCTCGCCCGCGCCTGGTCGCGGCAGAGCCAGCCCCGACGAGGCCTGCCGGCGCTACCGGCCACTGCAGGCGGCGCCCGAACTATCCACAGATGCAGGGGGACGAGGCGGGGGCGACTCTGGGGATTGTAGACCATGGGGAGCTCGGGAACAGCAGCTGCGTTCGCCGCGGCGGACGGTCGGTGTCGGTGGAGATGGAGCCAAGGCCATGGTGGATCCGCCGACGAACTAAGATAAGGGAGAGATGCGTCGGGGAGTGGGTGGAGCTGTGGTGGTGGAGAGAGAGAGGGAGGGGATGCTTGGCTCGCTCGAATTCGAGCAGAGGCCATTGACGGCCAAGGCGACCATTGGAAGCGAGAGGAGGCTCTCGGGCTCCGGTGAGAGGCTGGGGAGGGCTAGTGGACTGTGAGGATGACGATGAGATGCTCGGGGGAGGCTCGGGTGGCCTTATATAGGCAGAGGGAGGAGGAGGCGAGCTGGCGTCTCCACGGACGCGTGCCCACGCTCGTGAGCTCAGGGCGGTAGACGATGGGGAGGAGCAGCAGGCAGACTCACGGGATGGAGGAGGCCAAGAGGGACAGGAGGAAACAGCCGGGACGAGGGAGGCCGAGGCTGCGTGCTGCCGCTCGAGCTCGGCCAACTCTCTAGCGAGCTCAGCGAGCATGGGAGAGCACAAGGAACACGACGAGGGCTCGCGGGCAACTATCACGGGGAGGTAGGCGACGCCAGGGAGCAGAGGAAACGACCAAAACAAGTTCGGATCCAAATGGGGCACAGTGCTCCCGTGGGCGTGTGTCGGCGAGCGTCGACCAAGAGGTTTCTGGAGGGAGAGATGGCTCTAGGGGAGCAACGACGATGAGATGCAACCACTGGACATGCTCACGAGCTCTAAGACGGCGAGAGGGAGTGGTGCCAAAGCGCAAACGGTGCTCTCGACACGCCACAACGCATAGAGCGCGTAAATGTGCATGCTAGTTGCGCGGTCACCACATGCACTAGCATGTAGCGGGGGAGAGGGGCTTGAACATGTTGTCTAGCGCGTAGTTCATCCAGGGGAGGTTGCAACTTCGGTGGTAGCTCGGTTAAAAGGGCTTTGGTTAAATGGTAAGCAACCTCTGAAGTTTACTGCAGTGAACTTAGTCGCGTACTGCTGATCAACAGGGAAGTGATTGGAGCTAGAGAGTTTGTCTGGGGGTTTTAGCTTAGGAAGGACTATAATCCTGTTAATTGTGAGATGATTTGGACCAAGATACACCATAGTTGCTTCACAACTGCATATTTAGTCCAGAATCAAGATTTGGATGATGCACTCCCCTAGAGCATCAAATTGAGCTCAATTTTGGCAAGGCTTAGGGATATGGACATAGTAAGATGCTATAAAACTTTCATACCAAATGGACTTGCCAACATGGTACTTGTTTCACAAACATCTCCTTTGTCCTGAAACTTGAGAAAATTCTTCATGGCAAATGGCTAATTTAAATGAGCCAAAACTTTGTTGAGATAGATCATATGGATAGGAGAAGGTTTGGAAAAAATTTCAGCCAAAATGGAGCAAGATAAAATATACTTGCTTCACAAACTGAAAGTTTTGACAGAAACCAAGAATTGCTCCTGTGCTCACATAGTTCAATTAAATTAACTGAATTTAGGTGGAGGCTAACGATTTGAGATACTTGAGAGGATGTAAAAGTTTCCTCCCATTTGGAACTCTATGAAGGTACCTCCTTCACAAAGTTGTGTTCTGGTCAGAAACTTTGAAAAATTGCACATGGAGCTAGGATGAATGGATTGAGCTCATATTGGGCATCCATGGGTTCTTTAACAATGTTAATCACCCTACCAAATTACGACTCAATTGGAATTAGGAATAAAGCACTTCCTTTGCAAAATTTCAGAGAACGCAGAAACTTACATTGGATCATGTGCTCCATTTTTGATCTATGGAACATGAGATAAGGATGGAACTAGTGATTATATAGCAAGGACAAGCTCCACAATTTATGTGAGAATTTTATCTGCTATAAAAATGGTAGTTCCTTTAGAAAGTGGCATAAATGCAATATTGGCATTAAATAAGAAAAGGCAATTTTCCTTATTTAATTATGACCAATATATTTGCCAGAGCTTGGATTAGGCATAAGCATCAACTCCACCAATTCTCATGATTTTAGGAGGTGGCTAGTTATGCCTTTGGATTTTATTCCACAAAAAGGCAAGAAAAGGAATAAATCACAATTCAAAAATATTGCATGGGACTTAGCAATATTTTTGCACATCCAAGGATCAGAAAGAAAGGAGGATATCTGGGAACAATTGGAAGGATCAACAGATCAAGGAAAATGATGGCTCCTTTGTATGCACAAATGGCATATCCAAATTCCAAAAAATTGGAATTAGGGTTTGGGATGAACCAAATGAGGGTTTGCCCACTGACACATACATGAGCAAGGTTTTTGGAAAGGTTGAAATTGACAAGAATTGTCAGAGTCATCCAGCAAACTCAGGAGAAAATTTAGAAAAATGAGTGCCACGAAGGAATAACAGCACAAAAATTGACAACCCAATTTCGGGGCTATTACAACTATTCCCCCCAAAAAGAATCTCGTCCTCGAGATTCCTAGGGTTACAACACAAATGAAAGAATAACCACTCTAGGAGAAAACCTCGGGGTTAATTTTAACCCTTTGGTCAAATTCAAACGAGATAGGGGCACCAATAATTGGTACACCCGGGAAGGGATATGGCAAACCTTGATATATCCACCGCTAGGGGCACTCGAGATTAGACTCCCGAAAAATACTGGATGCACCCCATGAACAGTGGTTTCACCTGATGACACGTGGGTCCAGGGCCCACTGGTAGCCTCCTTCTTCTACCTTCGGTTTGCTGCTTCTTCGCCGCTGCTCCACGTGCGGCGTGGCGCAGCGCGCATCTAGCTCCTAGGGCGATGAGAACCCTAGTGCCGTATTGCACGGCGTGCACGGCGCCGGTGCAACAAGCACTCACGTCGCGGGCCAGCACCTTGTCGGCACTGCTCACGGATTTGCCTCCTGGACGCCGGTGATCCAGCGACGAGAGGTTCTCCTGGACCTTGCTCACCGTACACCGGGGTTGGGCTATAAAAGATGGTAGCGCGGCTCTCCTCCACCACACCAACACAATGCCGCTCTACTACCTCTTTGGTTTGGACGGGATCGAGCCGAGCTCCTTCGGCGAAGAAATGTTCTTAGCGGCGCTGCGGTTGTTTCTCGCGGCGCTGCTGGGAACACTCATCGGCTGATCGATCCTCCTGCAGATACTCATCAGGAATGATCGGGCTCGGGAGAACGCGCGGCTGGGTGCGGGCGCTCGAGATGCGGGAGAAGATGGTGCGCTGCGTGGTCCTCCGCCATGCTTGATCCTCCGTCGCTTTGTGTCAGTGGAGTAACCGCGTGTGGCGGTGGCGCGGGGTGGCGACTTGCCTGCCCCATGCAAGGCACAGAAGATGGTGGGGATGGGGTATCGGGGTAGATGTACTGGATCGAGGGAGATAAAGTTGGTAGTGTTCCCCCAGAAATGAAATTGGGAGAAAGAATTAGAGACGAGGAATTTCCAGGCGGAAATGCCTTTGCGAGGTTCTGGGTTTGAGAATCCCGCACCCGGTGTATGCACAGATAGAAGGGACATGTGACTTTGCATTCCCCCGAGTACTGCCTGAAGGTACTTGTGGGTGAACCGGGTATGCGTGTATTATGCAGTAATCTAAACTAACAAACAGACAGAGGCAATAATGATGCAATGGAAAAACACAGCAGACAAATCATTCTAAGGTGTTTTAATGCTAGTGGGTATATATAATCTGGTATATATATATATATCCCTACACCAGCGCACATTTTATTAAAGACTCAGGACGAGTCAATGTTGTTTTTAGTGTATGTGCTCTATTGATTAAAATCTTGTTAGCACACATTGCCAACCTTGCCAAGCATTTCTTCTTGGCCGAGAGACAGACACAAAAACAAACACAACAATCAAAAGCAAGAAGGCATACATAAAACACATCAAATGAGTTACAACAGTGCAAGCATACAACAAAGCACGAACGCGCTACGTGCTGAACGAAACTACTCACTCCGGGATACATGGTTCTTTCCGCATATCAGGGATGACCTGACAAACTGACCTACTTGCAGAAACAACTGGTTGTGCGGAGGAGATCCAGATGAGGGCTTGCTTTGCAGGGGTTCTCCGGGAGGACGAAGACTGAGCCAATCTCCATCTTCATCATCCGAGATAACTATGGGTTGAGGTTCGGCTACAGGGGGTGTGGCTGAAATTGATCCAAGCATATGCTACTGGTGGATCCGGAAAAGAGTCTTGTCGAGGGTGATGATGTTTGGACGAGGCCACAACACAGGCTGAGAGGGTAGCACTAGCTCGGATAGCGTTGGGTGAACCACTTGAGATGCGAATTTACGAGCCTCACGATAAGCTTCCTTGACAACTCACACCGCATTATTGTCCAAGGTTCTGAATTCGGATAGTGATATATTGCACCAGACGAGCGATTGCGGGGTCATCCCCTTGGATAGAGGGAGAAGGCTGAATTCCTGAGGCTGTCGCCATGGGGAAGAAGCAGAACTCCCTCCGATCTGCCACTTGCGGGAACTTGGTTCGGAGATATAGGATCGCCTCCACAACAGCGTCCTAAATGGCCAAATCAGTGGTAGGCATGGCTCTACCCTGAAAAACCAACGGCTGGCCATCTGCTATGGGACCGGGGCTGATGTGCACCCTTGCATCATAGCGATGAAGGTGAGGAATGGGTGTTGACTGGAACACCAGGTAGTCAGGGCTAGCATTATAGCCAAAGGCTTGGGAGAGCATCTCAGTAAGAAGGGGTGGAAAGCCAGCATGGTTGACGGTGCTTGTGCGACTGTGGAACTTGGTAGTTTTGAGGGTGCTAGCCTTGGCTGGTGTGTTACTAGCTAGGCTTCTCTGCAGGGACATGGCTGAATGACGAGTGAGCGATACGACTAGCGGAAAGGGGGCTTTTATAGATAGCTATGCGGGACATGCCAACATGGTGTGTCCCCTTTCCCTTAATGACGAAGGGCAAGCGGTGCAGCCAACCAGAAAGGATATGGTTTCTACTTGCTCCACGGATAACTAGGCGGGGACAGTGGGGTGATGACGTGTCGGTCCCGACTGCGCCACCTGAGGATTAATAGTGGCCATGCTGGATGCCAGGGATGAGTCAAATCCCTTAGGGTTATTACGGTTTAATGGTAGCGGTGATCTAATACTAGGATAACATATGCCAGCCTGGCTGCTCTAATACCATGTCCTGTGGCACCCCAATCCGCATGGAGTAGGGGGCCTTCGCACGTCAGCCCAGGATAACACCCGACGCACGATAGGTCCATAATACAACATTCCAGGTACAAGAATACTCGTCAAATACATGTGTAGAAGATTACATTATTGATGAATACAATTATCTGGCATAGCCCTAAGGCTATTTAAATGGCAGCGGAAATCTATTTAAATGGCGGCGGAAGTCTTGGTTCGGCAGCAAAACAACTCTGGCTGGGCTCCACAACTCACATGACTGGCAAGGTTACGGCCTAGCACAACGGGTCAAGCGAACACTTCGAGTATGACCTACAAAACTGGCATGACACGCCAGGTCAGTACATGGAATGTACTTGCAAGACAACCAAATACAAAGCATCCAAACAGGCAGAAGACAAAGCAAGAACCAAGTGCATGCAACAACCTATCTCATATCAATTTCTAACCATGGCATAATAAAGATCTACTAAGCATGAACATCATAGCATCTACTAACATGGTAATCACCTGGCATATCAAAACATGCTTCTAACATGACAATAGCATATCTTCTCAATCATGGCATAATTAATCCACGCATGGCATGGCATCATGAAGCTATGCTGAAAGTAAACTACCGATCATATTCAATGCAGACATAACATGTTAACTTTATGCAACCATCTTCTGTTCTGACATGGTTCTTTAAATGCAAATAACAACATATTACTCATGCAATGCAACCAAACGGTGATCTTTCCGGCGATCACAACCAGTCAAACAATGATCTTTCCGGCGATCACAACCACGACCAACACCTGGTCTCAAACACTCCCTGAGACCTCGTCTCGCGATCATATCAAAACATCACCGTGACTTCTCATGACTATCTCACAGTCCAAATCACCACATTCTTGTTATCACATTAATTTACTTAATTATTTCAGGTTTATCCTCCATTTCGACCAAGACCTGATAGTGTGACTGATACGTCTCCAACGTATCTATAATTTTTGATTGTTCCATGCTATATTATATCCTGTTTTGGACATTATTGGGCTTTATTATACATTTTTATCTTATTTTCGGGACTAACCTATTAACCGGAGGCCCATCCCAGAATTGCTGTATTTTGCCTATTTTAGGGTTTCGCAGAAAAAGAATATCAAACGGAGTCCAAATGGAATGAAACCTTCGGGAACGTGATTTTCGGAACGAACATGATCCAGAGGACTTGGACCCTACGTCAAGCAATCAACCAGGAAGGCACGAGGTAGGGGGGCGCGCCTACCCCCCAGGCACACCCTCCACCCTCGTGGGGCCCATGTTGCTCCACCGACGTACTCCTTCCTCCTATATATACCTACGTACCCCCAAACTACCAGATACGGAGCCAAAACCCTAATTCCACCACCGTAACTTTCTGTATCCACGAGATCCCATCTTGGGGCCTTTTCCGGAGATCCGCTGGAGGGGGCATCTATCATGGAGGGCACTTCTTGAGCACTTGCATTGGTTTTCCCTTGAAGAGGAAAGGGTGATGTAGCAAAGTAGCGTAAGTATTTCCCTCAGTTTTTGAGAACCAAGGTATCAATCCAGTAGGAGGCTACGCGCGAGTCCCTCGCACCTGCACAAAACAAATAAATCTCTCGCAACCAACGCGATAAGGGGTTGTCAATCCCTACACGGTCACTTACGAGAGTGAGATCTGATAGATATGATAGAATAATATTTTTGGTATTTTTATGATAAAGATGCAAAGTAAAATAAAAGCAAAGTAAATAACTAAGTATTGGAAGATTAATATGGTGAAGATAGACCCGGGGGCCATAGGTTTCACTAGTGGCTTCTCTCAAGAGCATAAGTATTTTACGGTGGATGAACGAATTACTGTTGAGCAATTGACAGAATTGAGCATAGTTATGATAATATCTAGGTATGATCATGTATATAGGCATCACGTCCGAGACAAGTAGACCGACTCCTGCCTACATCTACTACTATTACTCCACTCATCGACCGCTATCCAGCATGCATCTAGAGTATTAAGTTCATGAAAACAGAGTAACGCCTTAAGCAAGATGACATGATGTAGAGGGATAAATTCATGCAATATGATAAAAAAAACATCTTGTTATCCTCGATGGCAACAATACAGTACGTGCCTTGCTGCCCCTACTGTCACTGGGAAAGGACACCGCAAGATTGAACCCAAAGCTAAGCACTTCTCCCATTGCAAGAAAGATCAATCTAGTAGGCCAAACCAAACTGATAATTCGAAGAGACTTGCAAAGATAACCAATCATACATAAAAGAATTCAGAGAAGCTTCAAATATTGTTCATAGATAATCTTGATCATAAACCTATAATTCATCGGTCTCAACAAACACACAACAAAAGGAAGATTACATCCAATAGGTCTCCACAAGAGAGGGGAGAACATTGTATTGAGATCCAAAAAGAGAGAAGAAGGCATCTAGCTAATAACAATGGACCCGAAGGACTGAGGTAAACTACTCATACTTCATCGGAGAGGCTATGGTGTTGATGTAGAAGCCCTCCGTGATGGATGCCACCTCCGGCGGAGCTCCGGAACATGCCCCAAGATGGGATCTCGTGGCTATAGAAAGTTGCGGTGGTGGAATTAGGGTTTTTGCTCCGTATCTGATTGTTTGGGGGTACATAGGTATATATAGGAGAAAGGAGTATGTCGATGGAGCAACAGGGGGCCCACGAGGGTGGAGGGCGCGCCTGGGGGTAGGCGCGCCCACCTACCTCGTGGCCTCCTCCTTTATTTCTTGACGTAGGGTCCAAGTCTCCTAGATCACGTTCGGTGAGAAAATCACGTTCCTAAAGGTTTCATTCCGTTTGGACTCCGTTTGATATTCCTTTTCTTCGAAACCCTAAAATAGGAAAAAAAAACAGCAATTCTGGGCTGGGCCTCCGGTTAATAGGTTAGTCCCAAAAATAATATAAAAGTGGATAATAAAGCCCAATAATGTCCAAAACAGTAGATAATATAGCATGGAGCAATCAAAAATTATAGATACATTGGAGACGTATCAAGCATCCCCAAGCTTAATTCCTGCTCGTCCTCGAGTAGATAAATGATAAAAAAGATAATTTTTGATGTGAAGTGCTACTTGGCATAGTTTTAATGTAATTCTTCTTAATTGTGGTATGAATATTCAGATTCGAAAGATTCAAGATAAAAGTTCATATTGACATAAAAATAATAATACTTCAAGCATACTAACAAAGCAATTATGTCTTCTCAAAATAACATGGCCAAAGAAAGTTCATCCCTACAAAATCATATAGTTTAGTCATGCTCCATTTTCGTCACACAAGAATGCTCTCATCATGCACAACCTCGATGACAAGCCAAACAATTGTTTCATACTTTAGTAATCTCAAACCTATAAACTTTCACGCAGTATATGAGCGCGAGCCATGGACATAGCACTATGGGTGGAATAGAATATGATGGGGGTTGTGTGGAGAAGAAAAAAGGAGAAAGTCTCACATCAACGAGGCTAATCAATGGGCTATGGAGATGCCCATCGATTGATGTTAATGCAAGGAGTAGGGATTGCCATGCAATGGATGCACTAGAGCTATAAATGTATGAAAGCTCAACAAAAGAAACTAAGTGGGTGTGCATGCAACTTGCTTGCTCACGAAGACCTAGGGCACTTGAGGATGCCCATTGTTGGAATATACAAGCCAAGTTCTATAATGAAAATTTCCCACTAGTATATTAAAGTGACAACATAAGAGACTCTCTATCATGAAGATTATGGTGCTACTTTGAAGCACAAGTGTGGCAAAGGATAGTAGCATTGTCCCTTTTATTTTATTTTTTATTTGGCCTTTCTTTTATTTTTATTTTTTGGGACAATGCTCTATGAATGATGATCATCACACTTCTATTTACTTACAACTCAAGAATTACAACTCGATACTTAGAACAAGATATGAATCTATATGAATGCCTCCGGCGGTGTACCGGGATATGCAATGAACCAAGAGTGACATGTATGAAAGAATTATGAACGGTGGCTTTGCCACAAATACTATGTCAACTACATGATCATGCTAAGCAATATGACAATGATGAATGTGTCATGATAAACGGAATGGTGGAAAGTTGCATGGCAATATATCTCGGAATGGCTATGGAAATGCCATAATAGGTAGGTATGGTGGCTGTTTTGAGGAAGATATAAGGAGGTTTATGTGTGAAAGAGCATATCATATCACGGGGTTTGGATGCACCGGCGAAGTTTGCACCAACTCTCGAGGTGAGAAAGGGCAATGCACAGTACCAAAGAGGCTAGCAATGATGGAAGGGTGAGAGTGCGTATAATCCATGGACTCAACATTAGTCATAAAGAACTCACATACTTATCGCAAAAATCTACAAGTCATCAAAAACCAAGCATTACGCGCATGCTCCTAGGGGGATAGATTGGTAGGAAAAGACCATCGCTCGTCCCCGACCGCCACTCATAAGGAGGACAATCAAAGAACACCTCATGTTTCAAATTTGTTACATAATGTTTACCATACGTGCATGCTACGGGACTTGCAAACTTCAACACAAGCATTTCTCAAATTCACAACTACTCAACTAGCACGACTTTGATATTATTACCTCCATATCTCAAAACAATCATCAAGCATCAAACTTCTCTTAGTATTCAAAACACTCATAAGAAAAAAATACTAATCTTGAATACCTAGCATATTAGGATTATTTAAGCAAATTACCATGCTATTTAAGACTCTCAAAATAATCTAAGTGAAGCATGCGATATCAATAGTTTCTATAAAACAAATCCACCACCGTGCTCTAAAAGATATAAGTGTAGTACTAGAGCAAAACTATATAACTCAAAAAGATATAAGTGAAGCACATAGAGTATTCTAACAAATTCCAAATCATGTATGGATCTCTCAAAAGGTGTGTAAATCAAGGATGATTGTGGTAAACTAAAAAGCAAAGACTCAAATCATACAAGACGCTCCAAGCAAAACACATATCATGTGGTGAATAAAAATATAGCTCCAAGTAAAGTTACTGATAGAAGTAGACGAAAGAGGGGATGCCTTCCGGGGCATCCCCAAGATTTGGCTTTTAGGTGTCCTTAGATTATCTTGGGGGTGCCATGGGCATCCCCAAGCTTAGGCTCTTGCCACTCCTTGTTTCATAATCCATCAAATCTTTACCCAAAACTTGAAAACTTCACAACACAAAACTTAAAGTAGAAAATCTCGTGAACTCCATTAGCGAAAGAAAACAAAAGACCACTTCAAGGTACTGTAATGAACTCATTATTTATTTATATTGGTGTTAAACCTACTGTATTGCAACTTATCTATGGTTTATAAACTATTTTACTTGCCATAGATTCATCAAAATAATCAAACAACACACGAAAAACAGAATCTGTCAAAAACAGAACAGTCTGTAGTAATCTGTAGCTAATGCAAGATCTGGAACCCCAAAAATTCTAAAATACATTGTGGTACGTGAGGAATTTATCTATTAATCATCTTCAAAAATAATTAACTAAATAGCACTTTACAAATAAAAATGGCAGCAGTTCTCGTGAGCGCTAAAGTTTCTGTTTTTTTACAGCAAGATATCAAGACTTTCCCCCAAATCTTCCCAACGGTTCTACTTGGCACAAACACTAATTAAACACAAAAAACACAACAAAAACAGAGGCTAGATAAATTATTTATTACTAAACAGGAGCAAAAAGCAAGGAATAAAAACAAAATTGGATTGCCTCCCAACAAGCGCTATCGTTTAACGCCCCTAGCTAGGCATAAAAAGCAAGGATAGATCTAGGTATTGCCATATTTGGTAGGCAATCCATAAGTGGCTCTCATAATAGATTCATAAGGTAATTTAATTTTATTTATAGGAAAGTGTTCCATGCATTTCCTTAATGTAAATTGGAATCTAATATTTCCTTCCTTCATATCAATAATTGCCGCAATCGTTCTAAGGAAAGGTCTACCAAGAATAATAGGACATGAAGGATTGCAATCTATGTCAAGAACAATAAAATCTACATGCACATAATTCCTATTTTCAACAATAATAACATCATTAATTGTTCCCATAGGTTTCTTAATAGTGGAATCCACAAGGTGCAAGTTTAGAGAGCAACCATCAAAATCACGGAAACTTAACAAATCACACAAAGTCTTTGGAATCGTGGAAATACTAGCACCCAAATCACACAAAGCATAGAATTCATGATCTTTAATATTAATTTTAATAGTTGGTTCCCACTTATCATAAATTTTTCTAGGTATAGAAACTTCTAACTCAAGTTTTTCTTCATAAGATTGCATCAAGGCATCAACGATATGTTTAGTAAACGCTTTATTTTGACTATAAGGGCCAGTTCTTTTGGCGGCTTAAAAAATAAGCCACCTCCGCCCTAGCTTTTGTCATAAGCCCCCTCCCTTATTTATTGGGGCTTCTAAACTAGTTATGGGATTACTAATCTAGAAGACTCCATGAATTTTGGGAGCGGCTTATTTTTTAAGCTGGGGAGAGGTAGCTTATTTTTTAAGCCGCCCAAAAGAACTGGCCCTAAGCATGAGGAGAATTTAGCACGGATTGCAACAAGGAAATACAATCAATCAAAGAGCAATTTTCATAATTAAATTCCTTGAAATTAAAAATAGTGGGTTTAGCAATATCTAGGGTTTTAATTTCTTCAATCCCACTTTCATCAAATTTAGCATCAAGATCTAAAAACTCCAAATTTTTCGAATGCCTTCTAGGTAAAGGTGGATCATATTCAGTCCCATCATTATCAAGAGTCATATTGCAAAACAAAGATTTAATAGGGGACACATCAATAACTTTTAGATCTTCATCTTTATTTTCATAGGAACTAGAAGAACACGCTCTTATAAAGGCATCTTTCTTAGCACACATCCTAGCGGTTCTTTCTTTGCACTCATCAATTGAA
Organism: Triticum urartu; assembly: GCF_056163025.1. Taxonomy (NCBI): domain Eukaryota; kingdom Viridiplantae; phylum Streptophyta; class Magnoliopsida; order Poales; family Poaceae; genus Triticum; species Triticum urartu. Next base: position 104,645,978 of record NC_141873.1, read on the forward strand.
ATTCTCATGGATTTGAGAGACTCATTGATATCATGCTTAGGAGGAATACATCTAAGTTTCAAAGAATCAACATCAAGAGAAATTCTATCAAAGTTCCTAGCCAACTCATCAATCTTTAGCAATTTTTCTTCAATCAAAGCATTGAAATTCTTTTGCGAAGTAATAAATTCTTTAATATTAGATTCAAAATCAGAGGGCATCTTATTATAATTTACATAAGAATTGTTGTAGGAATTACCATAATTATTTGAGGGATTACTAGGATACATCCTAGGATTAAAATTTCCTCTATATGCGTTGTTACCAAAATTGTTCCTACCAACAAAATTCACATCCATAGATTAATTATTATTCTCAATAAAAGTAGACAAGGGCATATCATTAGGATCATAAGAAACACTCTTACTAGCAAATAATTTCATAAGTTCATCCATCTTTCCACTCAAAACATTAATTTCTTCTATCGCATGCACCTTTTTATTAGCAGATCTTTCAATATGCCATTGAGAATAATTAACCATAATATTAGTAGGAGTTTAGTAGCTTCTCCTAAAGTAATTTCCATAAAAGTGCCTCCCGTGGCCGAATCTAAAAGATTTCTAGAAGCAAAATTCAATCCGGCATAAAATTTTGTATAATCATCCACAAATTCAAACCATGAGTAGGGCAATTACATATCATTAATTTCATCCTCTCCCAAGCTTGTGCAACATGTTCATGATCAAGTTGCTTAAAATTCATAATATCGTTTCTAAGGGAGATGATCTTAGCGGGAGGAAAATACTTAGAGATAAAGCATCTTTGCACTTGTTCCAAGAATCAATACTATTTTTAGGCAAAGACGAAAACCAAGCTTTAGCACGATCTCTAAGTGAAAAAGGAAATAGCTTCAATTTAACAATATCATTATCCACATATTTCTTCTTTTGCATATCACACAAATCAACGAAGCTATTTAGATGGGTAGCGGCATCTTCACTAGGAAGGTTGGAAAACGAATCTTTCATGACAAGATTCAGCAAAGCGGCATTAATTTCACAAGATTCAGCATCGGTAAGAGGAGCAATCGGAGTGCTAATAAAATCATTGTTGTTGGTATTGGTAAAGTCACACAATTTAGTGTTATCTTGAGCCATCGTGACAAGCAAGCAATCCAACACACAAGCAAACAAAAAGCAAGCGGGCAAAAAGAGGCAAATAGAGAAAAAGAGGGAGGATAGAGAGAGAGAGGGCGAATAAAACGGCAAGGGTGAAGTGGGGGAGAGGAAAACGAGAGGCAAATGGCAAATAATGTAATGCGGGAGATAAGGGTATGTGATGGGTACTTGGTATGTTGACTTTTGCGTAGACTCCCCGGCAACGGCGCCAGAAATGGCTCGTTGTCGGGAGTCAAATCTTGACTTGCGTGAACCTCCTCGGCAACGGCGCCAGAAATCCTTCTTGCTACCTCTTGAGCACTTGCATTGGTTTTCGCTTGAAGAGGAAAGGGTGATGCAGCAAAGTAGCATAAGTATTTCCCTCAGTTTTTGAGAACCAAGGTATCAATCCAGTAGGAGGCTACGCGCGAGTGCCTCGCACCTGCACAAAACAAATAAATCCTCGCAACCAACGCGATAAGGGGTTGTCAATCCCTACACGGTCACTATCGAGAGTGAGATCTGATAGATATGATAGAACAATATTTTTGGTATTTTTATGATAAAGATGCAAAGTAAAATAAAAACAAAGTAAATAACTAAGTATTGGAAGATTAATATGATGAAGATAGACCCAAGGGCCATAGGTTTCACTAGTGGCTTCTCTCAAGAGCATAAGTATTTTATGGTGGGTGAACGAATTACTATTGTGCAATTAACAGAAGTGTGAGTAGTTTACTTCAGACCTACGGGTCCATAATTATTAGCTAGATGGCTTCTTCTCTCTTTTTGGATCTAAATACAAAGTTCTCCCCCTCTCTTGTGGAGATCTATTTGATGTAATCTTCTTTTGCGGTGTGTTTGTTGAGATCGATGAATTGTGGGTTTATGATCAAGTTTATCTATGAACAATATTTGAATCTTCTCTGAATTCTTTTACGTATGATTGGTTATCTTTGCAAGTCTCTTCGAATTATCAGTTTGGTTTGGCCTACTAGATTGATCTTTCTTGCTATGGGAGAAGTGCTTGGCTTTGGGTTCAATCTCGCGGTGTCCTTTCCCAGTGACAGTAAGGGCAGCAAGGCACATATTGTATTGTTGCCATCGAGGATAACAAGATGGGGTTTATATCATATTGCATGAGTTTATCCCTCTACATCATGTCATCTTGCTGAAAGCGTTACTTTGTTCTCTTGAACTTAATACTCTAGATGCATGCTGGATAGCGGTCGATGTGTGGAGTAATAGTAGTAGATGCAGGCAGGAGTCGGTCTAATTGTCTCGGACATGATGCCTATATACATGATCATACCTAGATATTCTGATAATTATGCTCAGTTCTGTTAATTGCTCAACAGTAATTTGTTCACTCATCGTAATACTTATGCTCTCAAGAGAAGACTCTAGTGAAACCTATGGCCCCCGGGTCTATTTTCCATCATATTAATCTTCTAATACTGAGTTATTTCCTTTGCCAATTATTTTACTTGCATCTTTATTCCTATTTATCATAAAAATACCAAAAATATGATCTTATCATATCTATCAGATCTCACTCTCGTAGGTGACCGTGAAGGGATTGACAACCCCGTTATCGCGTTGGTTGCGAGAAGTTTAGTTGTTTGTGTAGGTGCGAGGGACTCATGCGTGGCCTCCTACTGGATTGATACCTTGGTTCTAAAAAACTGAGGGAAATACTTACGTTGCTCTACTACATCACCCTTTCCTCAAAACCTACTATGAACCGTGTTGCTATCAATAGACTTTATAGACACTCTGCTGAGGTAGCGCACTGTATCCACACCACGGAACCCCTAGCCTCGTCATCCCACTCGGGTGGACCAGCGGCATTCCGACGAAACCGACCTACTACCATGACACCCTCCCGGCCACTCCGACTCTCTCCCCACTGGGCTAGTCCTGGGTGGCCCCGTGTCCACCAAAGACACAACGACCACCGTCGTGGCCCAAACATCCCTCATGGGGACCGGTACCAAAAATCTCAACAACGGGCACACAAGGTTATGTCCGCCTACCTGATCAGGGTAGCACGCGCCCATAACCTTCCCTCTTTGGAGGCACCGGCGAGAGGCACGACAATAGATCGCATTAAGGCCTTCCCATAAAGGAAAAATGTGGCTGCACTGAAATAGTTCAATTTGATGGCACTATGACTCGATCCCATTGATGACGGAGGAGGTTTGTTATCATTAAGTCAATTTATTAGCTTCTCCATCATCATGAACATGGATGCAACAATGAACATGCATCATACAAATGCTTTAATAAAATACCTAACTACTTGAGTGAACAACTACAACATAAAGAACATGACAATACCAAGTATTAGCATATCCAAGGTGCATTACAATCATCATAGCTATCATTATAGCCACTAAGAATCCAAAGGCACATGATATCCAAAGTAATACTCCAAAGGATACTATCAGCATGGACATAATCACCATAGCCACTAAGAATCCAAAGGCCACATGTCATCAAAATATAAGTCCTGGAAATCCAAGCAATATCGATAGTAGCATTCTAATTAGTATGGCAAAAGATATCATGAAAACATAAGCATGCATGATAATCCTAACAGAATAACTGCAGACGAAAATGATAAGAAAAACTGTAACTACACGCGCACGAGATGCCAGCAAAGTCAACATGCAAGTTCGGGGCTCATGATAAGAGGTTGGCTTGCCTGGGGTTGACAAATACTCCGGGAAGAAGTGTGGAACGATCGCGGAAAGATTTGTCGGAAATAGTTCTCTATCGGAGGGGCTGTTTACGTGCAAGGGCAAAAAGGTCATTTTCAGAATGTCAAAACATCATGAAAATGTTATCAATGGAACGGGCTCGACAAAACGAAGACGTGGACTTTGGAATCACCTTATTTGGATTTGCGAGCAAAAAGTTATGAGTGTTTTTCTGCCAGGGATCTTTTTGTAAAAATTATCTCCACAAACAAGTCCCTGACTGAAAACAGAAGGTGCGATCTAGAAAATACGCTTGCAGTGAAGTGAAAGCGCATTTCTGGCCATAGAACACAAGAGCACGCTTTCATTGGAGGAAAATGTATCTGCTGGAATACCGCTTCCACTTATCCACCTCAGTGGTGGTGGGGTCAGCGGGGCATGCGGCTGATGGGTGGGACCGCGGGGTCCACCAGCTAGCTGGCAGGGAGGAGGGTTGGGGCCGTCATCTCCTTCCTCTCGCCCATGCCTGGCCGCGGCAGAGCCGGCCCCGACGAGGCCTGCGTGCGCTACCGGCCACCGCAGGCGGCGCCCAGCCTATCCATGGATGCAGGGTGACGAGGCGGAGGCGACTCCGAGGATTGTAGACGATGGGGAGCTCGGGAACGGCAGCTGCGTTCGCCATGACGGACGATCAGCATTAGTGGAGATGGAGCTGAGGCCATGGTGGATCCGCCAACGAACTGAGATAAGGGAGAGATGCACCGGGGAGTGGGTGGAGCTATGGTGGTGGAGAGAGCGGGAGGGGATGCTTGGCTCGCTCGAATTCGAGCAGAGGCCATCGGCGGCCAAGACGACCATTGGAAGCGAGAGTAGGCTCTCGGGCTCTGATGAGAGGTTGGGGAGGGCTAGTGGAGTGTGAGGATGACGATGAGATGCTCGAGGGAGGCTCGGGTGGCCTTATATAGGTAGAGGGAGGAGGAGGCGAGCTGGTGTCTCCGCGGACGCGTGCCCACGCTCGCGAGCTCTGAGGGGTAGACAGGGAGGAGAAGCAGGCAGACTCACGGGACGGAGGAGGCCAAGAGGGACAGGAGGAAACAGCCGGGACGAGGGAGGCCGAGGCTGCATGCTGCCGCTCGAGCTCGGCCAACTCTCTAGCGAGCTCAGCGAGCATGGGAGAGCACAGGGAACACGACGAGGGCTCGCTGGCAACGATCACGGGGAGGTAGGCGACGCTAGGGAGCAGAGGAAACAACCAAAACAAGTTCGGATCCAAATGGGGCACAGTGCTCCCGTGGGCGTGTGTCGACGAGCGTCGACCAGGAGGTTTCTGGAGGGAGAGATGGCTATAGGGGAGCGACGACGACGAGATGCAGCCACTGGACATGCTCACAAGCTTTAAGATGACGAGTGGGAGCGGTGCCAAAGCGCAACCAGTGCTCTGGACATTCCACACCGCACAGAGCGCGTAAATGTGCATGCCAGCTGCGCAGTCACCACATGCACTGGCATGTAGCGGGGGAGAGGAGCTTGAACATGTTATCTAGTGCGTAGTTCATCCAGGGGAGGTTGCAACTACGGTGGTAGCTCGGTTAAAAGGGCTTTGGTTAAATGTAAGCAACCTCTGAAGTTTGTCTGGCGTTTAGCTTAGGAAGGACTATAATCCTGTTAATTTTGAGATAATTTGTACCAAGATACACCTTAGTTGCTTCACAACTGCATATTTAGTCCAAAATCAAGATTTGGATGATGCACTCCCCGGGAGGATCAACTTGAGCTCAGTTTTGGCAAGGCTTAGGGATATGGACATAGTAAGATGCTGTAAAACTTTCGTACAAAATGGACTTGCCAACATGGTACTTGTTTCACAAACATCTCCTTTGTCCTGAAACTTGAGAAAATTCTTCAAGGCAAATGGCTAATTGAAACGAGCCAAAACTTTATGGAGATGGATCATATGGATAGAACAAGGTCTGGAAAAAGTTTCAGCCAAAATGGAGCAACATAAAATATACTTGCTTCACAAACTGAAAGTTCTGACAAAAACCAAGAATTGCTCTTGTGCTCACATAATTCAATTAAATGAACTGAATTTAGGTGGAGGCTCATGATTTGACATACTTGAGAGGATGGAAAAGTTTCATCCCATTTGGAAACTCTATGAAGGTACCTCCTTCACAAAGTTGTGTTCTGGTCAAAAACTTTGAAAAAATGCACAGCGAGCTATGATGAATGGACTGAGCTCATATTTGGCATCCACGCGTTATCTTACAATGTTAATCACCCTGCCAAATTGCGGCTCAATTGTAATTAGGAATAAAGCACTTCCTTTGCAATTTCAGAGAAGGCAGAAACTTGCATTGGATCATGTGCTCCATTTTTGATCTATGGAACATGAGATAAGGATGGAACTAGTGATTATATAGCAAGGACAAGATACACAATTTATGTGGGAATTTTATCTGCTATAAAAATGGTAGTTCCTTTAGAAAGTGGCATGAATGCAATATTTGCATTAAATAAGAAAAGGCAATTTTCCTTATTTAATTATGACCAATATATTTGCCAGAGCTTGGATTAGGCATAAGCATCAACTCCACCAATTCTCGTGATTTTAGGAGATGGCTAGTTATGCCTTTGGATTTTATTCCTTAGAAAGGCAAGAAAAGGAATAAATCGCAATTCAAAAATATTGCATGGGACTTAGCAATATTTTTGCACATCCAAGGATCAGAAAAGAAAGGAGGATCTCCGGGAACAATTGGAAGGATCAACAGATCAAGGAAAATGATGGCTCCTTTGTATGCACAAAGGGCATATCCAAATTCCAAAAAATGGAATTAGGGTTTGAGAGGGTTTGGGATGAACTAAATGAGGGTTTGCCCACTGACACATACATGAGCAAGGTTTTTGGAAAGGATGAAAATGACAAGAATTGTCAGAGTCATCCAGCAAACTCAGGAATTTTTTTTGAAAATGAGTGCCAGGACGGAATAACAGCACAAAAATTGATAACCCAATTTTGGGGCTGTTACAACCCAGACTCACACAGATTGTACCCCTACCCAATTGGACAGAGAACCAGCTACACCCCTTGTAACCCCAACCAGAGCAGATAGTAACCCAGTTCCTGTTGACATAACACCGTGTCCACCAAAGAGCACCCGAACACGAGCAGTTAGTAAGGCAACTGCAGTGCCCAAAGCACAAGGACCACCACTCCGAACCCCAAGTCAACGCTTAAAGCAGAAGAAGAATTGTTCTTAGGTCAGGTTCTGTAGCTATGGTTCATACTACTTTGCTCTTGCATCACTGTATTTATTCATACCAACTAATTTCAAATTTGAAGGATGTAACTGAAACTCCAATGGCACAACAGGTATGTTTTAAACCTGTTTCTTTAACATGTTTGTTGCTTAACTTGCTCTATGTTGATTTCAGTTTCAATTGAATAAACAGTTATGTTCTCATGCCATGCACATTACAAGTGTTGTTATTACTGTGTAGTTTCCCACACTTATATTCTATCTATGCTGCTTTGTCTTAAATAGATATGATTTGAACTATATCCATCTTGATTTGGCAACATAAACTAGAATGTTATAGACCATACAGTGACCATACTACATAGATATATGTTTGTTTCATGCTGTTATCCTATCCACCTTACTACTGAACTGGTTTACCAAAATGAGTTTCATATACTACATTGTAAATATGTGATGTGTTTGTTTGTTTATCTTTTAGAACGCAGATAAAATATTGGAGAAGAGTACCCTGTTATGCAATGGTAAAGGAAGTAATGCAGATAAGGTTCAAGATAGTGAGACATCCCTGTTGGTCTCTAAGAAAGCTGATAAAAACTATATTGAAGACACTGAGACAACCCCAAAGTCCTGTCTTGATGTAGTGTTCCAGTTACTGGCTACTACTACTGGCACCAGCTCTTCGAACTCGCTGCCTGAATCAGTCCGGCTTCTTGAGTCTCAACTTCAAGTTGAAAGACATTGATCAGATGTTATGCGACATGAAGACGAAGGACTGAGGAAGTCCCAGCAAAATTCAGATGCATACTTTCTGGTGCAACAGCAAGTGCTGGAGGATTTAAGCGCCAAACAAGAGAAAGTTAATAAGCTTTCTAAGCATCTTGCCAGCATTATGGGTACCCAGGATATTGTTTCTTGAGCTCTTCTGAAGTGGTTTCGGTTCTGGACTTGTTTTGCTGTGGCATTTATATGCTGCTTTGTTCCCTATATTTGCACTGGTGGCGAACTTTGATGCCCAGTGGATGTAATATGTGTAATAGCTGTGATAGCCTAGCGTAAGTTGCTTGCTAATGTATTTCCTTATTCTCTTGTTTATTTGTTTTCTTGTAGTCAGTGCAGTTCTTTTTCCGCGGTTGCTAGTGGCCGCAATAGCCTATTTTTTAAAACTAGGCCACAATAACCATGGGCTACATATTTACTGTAGTTAACATGGGCCTCCTATGGGCTGTAGAAACAATGGGCCTTCTACGGGGCGTAGAAACAATGGGCCTTATATGGGCCATAGACACAATGGGCCTTCTAGGGGTTGTATCATCAATGGGCCTTCTCCGGGCCGTATGATCGGTTGGCCAAACATGGGCCAATAAGAGACCACATTATGGTCGTAAATGGGCTAGAGTTGAAAAAGTCCATTCATGGGCCGACCATAACAGGCCGTCATTAATCGGGCGTATTTGATGACGCTATGTAAACGGCCCAACGTATTAATGGGCCACAAACGGGCCGACTGTAACCACGGGTTGAATTTGGCCCACAAGCAGAAAATGACAGTACCGGGCCGAAAGTAAACGAATGCTGGAAATTAGCCCAAGAATAAATGGGCCCTGAGAAGGCCAAAGATAACATGGGCCGGAAACGGTCCAACAGAATAATGGGCCATTAATGGGTATAAAGTGATACACTGTTCATTACAGGCCAGTTTCACCATGTGCCGTTAATGGGTATAAAGTGATACATTGTTCATTACTGGCCAGTTTTACCACGGGCCGTTAATGGGCCGAGAGTTACTAAGGGCCTCATATGGGCCGAAATACGTCATGGGCCATACATGGGCCAGAAGTTAAAATGGGCTGGAATTATATTGGACGGCCGAGATGACGATACTGGGCCTAATTCGGATAGGCCGTAAATGGGCCCTGAGTTAGCGAGATGTAAATGGGCTATATGCGAACATGCCGTTAATAGGCTTGCTGTGGGCTAGCCCGCCACCTTTTGACCAAGTCAAATGGGCCAGCCTTTTCCCAGGAATGGGCCTATGTTGGGCCGTGCCACGTGTCGACGTATCATAGGCGCTTTGGGTCCAATGAGTGGATGACATCTGCCCAACGGTGAGCCGACACGTGTTTCCTCCAGCCAATGATGATTTTACACGTTGAAAATCCCCATTGGTCGGGGCTGTTAACAGGTTATCGGATCCAAAACTGGAGCCGATAGCTTAACGGCGTTCCGTTATGGTGGATGCCACGTGTCGGTCACCCTTGACGAAAGCACTTCTATGACGCGCGATTTATCGTCATGGAAGTGGACACTTCCATGATGATAATTTGGTAATGTCATGGAACACTTCTACGACAGCACGGGTATGACTATCTTGATTCTGTCATGAAATTGTCATGGATGTACATGCATGATAGAAAACATGACCTATTGTGACAAACACGTATCATCACGGAAGTGTATTTTTTTTGTAGTACATGTGTATGTCATGTATCTCAGTAACCTTCAAGCGGAAGCCTGGTAAGGGTGTTGGCCATGACTTGACTAACCACACAAGACTCTAGTCCAATTTATCACCTATTTGAGGTTGTATCCGTGAAGGAAGTATGGCCGAGGTTTCATTCATGGCTCCAAATGATGAGAGCAGTGTTTTATCTCTCTCTCTCTCTCGTGTTCTTGATTCGCTCGATCTTGATGTATCGCGAGCTTTGCTATTATAGTTGGATCTTATGATGTTTCTCCCCCTCTACTCTCTTGTAATGGATTGAGTTTTCCCTTTGAAGTTATATATCTTATCGGATTGAGTCTTTAAGGATTTGAGAACACTTGATGTGTGTCTTGCATGTGCTTATCTGTGGTGACAATGGGATATTCACGTGATACACTTGATGTATGTTTTCGTGATAAACTTGTGAGTTCCGTGACCTTGTGAACTTATGCATAGGGGTTGGCACACATTTTTATCTTGACTCTCCGGTAGAAACTTTGGGGCATTCTTTGAAGTTCTTTGTGTTGGTTGAATAGGTGAATCTGAGATTGTGTGATGCATGTCGTATAATCATACCCACGGATACTTGAGGTGACATTGGATTCGTGCTAGTTGAGTAATTGTGAAATTGAGAAATACTTGTGTTGAGGTTTGCAAGTCCTGTAGCATGCACGTATGGTAACGTTTGTGTGACAAATTTGAAGCATGAGGTGTTCTTTGATTGCCTTCCTTATGAGTGATGGTCGAGGACGAGCGATGATCTTTTCCTACCAATATATCCCCCTAGGAGCATGCGTGTAGTGCTTGGTTTTGATGACTTGTACATTTTTGCAATAAGTACGCGAGTTCTTTATGACTAATGTTGAGTCCATGGATTATACGCACTCTCACCCTTCCATCATTGCTAGCCTCTTCGGTACCGTGCATTGCCCTTTCTCAACTCGAGAGTTGGTGCAAACTTCGCCGGTGCATCCAAACCCCGTGATATGATACGCTCTATCACACATAAGCCTCCTTATATCTTCTTCAAAACAACCACCATACCTACCTATTATGGCATTTCCATAGCCATTCCGAGATATATTGCCCTGCAACTTTCCACCATTACGTTTATTATGACACGCTTCATCATTGTCATATTGCCTTGCATGATCATGTAGTTGACATCGTATTTTTGGCAAAGCCACCATGCATAATTCCGTACATGTTACTCTTGATTCATTGCCCATCCCGGTATAACGCGGGAGGCATTCATATAGAGTCATACTGTGTTCTAGTATCGAGTTGTAATATTTGAGTTGTAAATAAATAGAAGTGTGATGATCATCATTAATAGAGCATTGTCCAAAAACAAGAAAGGACAAATAAAAAAATAAAAATAAAAAATGGACAATGCTACTATCCTTTTTCCACACTTGTGCTTCAATGTAGCACCATGATATTCATGATAGAGAGTCTCTTATACTGTCACTTTCATATATTAGTGGGAATTTTTGATTATAGAACTTGGCTTGTATATTCCAACACTGGGCTTCCTCAAATGCCCTAGGTCTTCGTGAGCAAGCAAGTTGGATGCACACCCACTTAGTTTCTTTTGTTGAGCTTCCATACATTTATAGCTCTAGTGCATCTGTTGCATGGCAATCCCTACTCCTCGCATTGACATCAATTGATGGGCATCTTCCATTGATTAGCCGCATCAATGTGAGACTTTCTCCTTTTTTGTCTTCTCCACACGACCTGCATCATCATATTCTATTCCACCCTTAGTGCTATGTCCATGGCTCGCGCTCATGTATTGCATGAAAGTTGAAAAAGTTTGAGACTACTAAAGTATGAGACAATTGCTTGGCTTGTTATCGGGATTGTGCATGATGGGAGCATTTTGTGTGATGAAAATGAAGCATGGCCAAACTATATGATTTGTAGGGATGAGCTTTCTTTGGCTATGTTATTTTGAGAAGACATAATTGCTTGGTTAGTATGCTTGAAGTATTATTGTTTTTATGTCAATATTAAACTTTTGTCTTGGATCTTTTGGATCTGAAAATTCATGCCACTATAAGGAAAATTACATTGAAAATTATGTTAGGTAGCATTCCACATCAAAAATTATGTTTTTATCATTTACCTACTCGAGGACGAGCAGGAATTAAGCTGATGGTGTTGATGTATAAGCCTTCCGTGATGGATGCCCCCTCCGGTGGACCTCCGGAACAGGCCCCAAGATGGGATCTCGTGGATACAGAAAGTTGCGGCGATGGAATTAGGATTTTGGCTCTGTATCTGATCATTTGGGTGTATGTAGGTATATATAGGAGGAAGGAGTACGTCGGTGGAGCAACAGGGGGCCCACAAGGGTGGATGGCGCGCCTGGGGGGGGGGGGCAGGCACGCCTGGGTGGCGGGTAGGCGTGCCCCCCTACCTCGTGTCCTTCTCCTTTATTTCTTAACGTAGGGTCCACGTCTCCTGGATCACGTTCGGTGAGAAAATCATGTTCCCTAAGGTTTCATTCCATTTGAACTCCGTTTGATATTCCTTTTCTTCGAAACCCTAAAATAGGCAAAAAATAGCAATTCTGGGCTAGGCCTCCGGTTAATAGGTTAGTCCCAAAAATAATATAAAAGTGGATAATAAAGCCCAATAATGTCCAAAACAGTAGATAATATAGCATGGAGCAATCAAAAATTATACATACGTTGGAGACGTATCAATCAACACCATAGCGCCTCCGATGAAGTGTGAGTAGTTTACTTTAGACCTACGGGTCCATAGTTATTAGCTAGATGGCTTCTTCTCTCTTTTTTGATCCCAATACAAAGTTCTCCCCCTCTCTTGTGGAGATCTATTCGATGTAATCTTCTTTTGCGGTGTGTTTGTTGAGATCGATGAATTGTGGGTTTATGATCAAGTTTACCTATGAACAATATTTGAATCTTCTCTTAATTCTTTTATGTATGATTGGTTATCTTTGCAAGTCTCTTCGAATTATCAGTTTGGTTTGGCCTACTAGATTGATCTTTCTTGCAATGGGAGAAGTGCTTAGCTTTGGGTTCAATCTTGCGATGTCCTTTCCCAGTGACAGTAAGGGCAGCAAGGCACGTATTGTATTGTTGCCATCGAGGATAACAAGTTGGGGTTTATATCATATTGCATGAGTTTATCCCTCTACATCATGTCATCTTGCTTAAAGCGTTACTCTGTTCTCTTGAACTTAATACTCTAGATGCATGCTGGATAGCGGTCGATGTGTGGAGTAATAGTAGTAGATGCAGGCAGGAGTCGGTCTAATTGTCTCGGACGTGATGCCTATATACATGATCATACCTAGATATTCTCATAATTATGCTCAATTCTGTCAATTGCTCAACAGTAATTTTGTAACATCCCAAATTTTCAATTTGGAATGTTATACATTAGATCATCAATGCATATCATATTTTATTTGCTTTTGGTTTGATCCTAGAAATTTCTACGCAACTCAAGGACCCATGGAGAGAGTTGGGGAATTCAGTATTTTCATATTTGAGTTTTGTCAAATTTTGAAGATAGGATCATTTGATTTTAATTATTTTATCATCAATTATTTCTATTACAAAAATATGAGAGAGGGAATAAAATGACTTTCCCAAAATAAAGAAATATTGAGGATTTAATAATAAAATCAAACAAGATTTTATTTCAGAGTATTTTGGTATTTTATTTGAATTTAGGAAAAATGTGCGTTTTTCAAAATTGCATTTAGGCCCCAAATAAATGTTCACCTTGTGCGGCTTGATTTTAGAAGCCCGGGAAAATTTATTTCGGGATTTTTTGAGTCCGTTTAGTATTTCTTTTATTTGTTTTTCTGCGCGGAATAATTTAAAAAAAAACGCGAACCAACTTCGGGCCGTACCCAAGCGGGACTCCGCCTGGGGCAGCCTTTAAATAGTGCCGCCCCGAGCCGCCCCAGCCCACCGCGCCCGAAACACTAGCCGCCGCCGCCGGACCCGCCGCCCGAGGTCAACCTCGTGTTCGCCGCCGATTTTTTTTAAAAAAGTCACGGTTTTTTTAGTTTCGGTTTTTTTAAATAGATCAATTTTTCCGATTTATTTATTTAGCGAGCGTCCGTTCGTTCGTTCTAGCGAACGTTCGTCGTTTTTCTTTTTCTCGGATTAAATCCGCGATTTTTCTGATCGCGATTCCTGATCCGATTTTCGTTTTAGTATAACTTTTCGCTCGGTTATCGGAATCAGGCGATTCAAGCGCCTGGAGTTTTGTCTCGAAGCCCTCTAACCGTTTAACCAACTTAAACAAGTTTTTTCCACTGTAAAAATTGCCCTAGATCCAGAATAGTAAACGAAGCCTGTTTCTTTTGCCGTTTGACTTTCGTTGCTTCGTTTGATTTGATTCTTTTTGCCAACCTGAGTTCTTAAGTTGAACTTTCTGGTTATATCTCTTATTTGAGTTTTACCTGTGCATTAGAAGAATACTTATTGTATGCTTGTTTGTTTGTCTATGATAGAATACCCGGAGTGCGCCGCCTGTTACTTCGAATCGCTAGGTTTCGCGGATCATCAGCAAGGCAAGTAACACTTTGATCATACCTTCTACTACCCAGTTTTATTGCATTAGATCAATCCTCAAACATTGCATGATTAGGATCTAATTAAATTGTGGGATGGGAAGTACTTGAGGTAGTACCTATTACCTGTTGTAGTATCAAACCTTTGGGAGTTACTTCTATGTTTGCCTATTATGCCATGCTATGCTAGTAGACGTGGATTGGGTGAGTGATATCCATGACAGATGTGAGTTTGTTAATTAATGGTTTATCTAAGGTGGCAACTTAAATACACATCTGGGTGGATTGAGGTACCTGGGTATTCCAGGATTGCCTTTTTTTTATGGACCGCCACCCAGGCCCAAAGGGATCATGAGATTTTTCATACTAGAAACTGCCATGTGCAACCACAAGCTATTATGGGCTCTAGCATAGTTGATTAAGTCGTGCGAACTCTTACAGGGTAGACTAGCAGATGTAGGGGAAAGTAGGTGTAACGGTCTATCCATCGTAAGGTGCTAGCGCTTCTGAAAGACTATGTCTCAGTCATCCATCTTCTCAAACACCATGTAGTGCGAGAAACCAAACGGAGGCGATCGAGTCTTGTGGGGAAAAGTGCGCAAACCTCTGCAGAGTGTATAAACTAATCATGGTTAGCCGTGTCCCCGGTTATGGACATCTTGAGTATCTAGTACTTGGATTATCGTGTGAATCTCAACATGTTACTCTAAAATTAATTTTGTTGGGTTTTGTTTAATAATGATGCTTAATTGGGATTGAGAATGCTGTCAACCATTCTCAATGTTTAACAACTACCATGATAGTTAAATAAAAGTTTATTCATTTGTAGTAGGGAAAAATTGGCTTTACGCAAAACTGTAACCATAGAGCTTTCCACCAGCCAAATATGCATATAGAATAGCTGTTTCATTCCATTACTCTCTATGTGTTACCTTGCCAGCATATTCCATGTGCTGACCCGTTTCGGGCTGCAACGTTAATGTTGCAGACTTTTCAGACAACAATTAAGGAGTTTTTAGGTCGTGGTTCTATACTCAGTGATGCTGTTGGATTTGATGGACTCACTTATCTTCCAAGCCTTCCGCTGTTATCGTTATTAGATGGCCTTAAGCCATATTTATTGTAATAAGTTCTCTTTTGAGACACTCGATGTAATAAGTGTGTGATTGCTACTCTGTTATAAATCCTTCAAGTTCTGTGTGGTGTCAGCATTACTGATCCAGGGATGACACCTGAGCACAGAGATCAGACCTTTTGAGGTCTGGTCGCTACAGAGATGGTATCAGAGCACACGCTGACTGTAGGACATGACCACTAAGCTAAATACCTAGAACACTATTCACTCTCTTCTCTTTCTGACTTCTCATCTTTTCTATTTTTAGGATGGCAGATGCAAGGAACAAGTTCACGCAACCGGATGAAGATACACCCTTTGGATGTCACTTGAAGGAAGTCACTAGATACCTGAACATAGGAGTACCAAGCTTCACCGGAACCTACAACGCCACTTTACCTGAAGAAGAGCACTAGATGATTCAAGTTCAAGTTCCAGGAAGGACGTTCATGCCAGTCACTAAGACCATAGAGTTTTCTTTTGATGCACCAACTTGGAGTCTAGGAAAGAGCATGGCAGCTCACATCGCCATGGGACGCATTGGAGAAATCTACCGCAATGATCTCAAGGATACTATCTACGAGATTTGTGGGCACCGAGATGAGCACTGGGAGATGATCAGCACCAGAAAGGATAGATCAATTGCAACTTTTATCCAGGAATTAAACCAGCACATTCGGCGTCAGGAGAACCAGATGTGCGCCGACATGATAGACCTAAAGAAGGCAAGGACAAGAATCAAGGAACTGGAGGAAGAACTCAAGGCTACACGTGAAGATTATGAAGAGGAAATAGAAGTATTAGTGGAGAAGAATGACGATCTGATCAAGAAGATCGGAATATTTATGGGAGGCCCTACACCAATAGAAGAAGACGAAGAACCCAAGGAGATTCGCCCGGAAGACTACATCATCATCGACGACACCGACTCGGACCCAGATGATAGCGATGATGACTATGTTGATGAAGCCGGAGCAGATATCATGGAGTCTGCAACCGAAGAATATTTCTAGTAGACCACCTCATCAGTAGTAGTAGTCCACTATGTAAATACAGTAGTCCGAGCACTTTTGCGATAGTTAGATCGTTTGTATGCCCTTGTTTGATTGAATGAAGTGAATTGTTTGCCTTTGCCTCATGTGCATATGGGTAGTGTTTTCTCTTTAGACCCCTCTATTCTTAAATCTCATCTTTTCTAAACCCTCAGATGCCGCCGAGACGTGACCCCGGATTTACCTTTCCACCGGAGCTCACCCAGTTGATCCAGCAGCAGAACACATTGATGCAGTTGCTAGTCCAGAATCAGAATCAGGGGAACAACAACAACAACCCACCACCACCACCACCACCTGTTGATCACTTAGCCCATTTTCTTAGGCTGAATCCGCCGGTGTTTTCCAGTAGCACCGAGCCGATAGTAGCAGATGATTGGCTCCGCAAGACAGCTAGGGAGTTGACCACAGCAGGGTGCACAGATGCAGAGAAGGTGAAGTTTGCCGCACATCAGCTTGAAGGACCCGCAGCATCATGGTGGGAGAATTTCACAACCACTTTCCCTGTCGACACTGTCACATGGGACCAGTTTCAGCAGGCTTTTCGAACTGCCCATGTTTCAGCAGGAGCTATGGCCATGAAGAAGCGTGAGTTTCGCAACTTGCTCCAAGGAGGACGGACAGTTGGCCAGTATGTGGAGGACTTTAGTAACTTAGCACGTTATGCCCAAGATGACGTTGCTACGGATGCAGCTAAGCAGGAGAAGTTTCTGGAAGGACTGAATGATGAGTTGAGCATGCAGTTGATGGTAGCAACCTTCAACAACTACCAGGAGTTGGTAGACCGTGCTCTTATCATTGAAGGCAAGCAGCAGCAAATTGAGAATCGCAAGAGGAAGTATGGACAAGGAAAGTACAATTCTGGAGCTCAGCAGAAGCCACGTTTTACCCCTAGATCGGGAGGACATTTTCAGCATACCCATGGAGGAGGTAGCTCGCACAATCACAATGGCACCAAGAATGGTAATGGCAATGGAGGAAGCAACGGCCCGAACCGTACCAACCCATCAACCCCAGCCAAGAAAGACCTGAGCCAAGTCACTTGCTTTAAGTGTCAGAAGACCGGACATTATGCCAATGAATGTCCTGAAGGCCAGAATGGCAATGGAAGCTCCGGGAAGAAGCCGAACCCTTTCAACAGGGGACAGGTGAACCACGTTAACGTGGAGGAGGTTGAAGAGCAGCCGGATGCAGTAATCGGTAAGTTTTTGGTTAAGTCATTTACTGCACTCGTTCTTTTTGATACCGGTGCATCGCATTCATACATATCAAGGGGATTTGTGGATAAGTATAACCTGCCCACTAAGGTTCTTAGAACACCTATGCTAGTAAAATCACCATGAGCGGAGTATATGGCCAGTCAAGGATGTTTTCAAGTGCCATTGAGTATAGGTAGGCATGTGTTTCCCTCGGATTTAATGATTTTGGAATCACAAGGTTTGGATGTAATTCTGGGTATGGATTGGCTGTCGATGTATGGGGGAAACATCGATTGCGCCAGTAAGACAATTTTGCTTACCACCCCAGAAGGGAGAAGGATCAAGTATGTATCCCGACATGTGCCAAAAGGGACTCAAGTAAATTCCTTAACGGGAGTTGTGCAGGAGGAAGTACCAGTGGTAAGGGATTTCCCTGAAGTATTTCCAGAAGAGTTGCCAGGCATGCCACCGGATAGAGATATTGAGTTTTTGATTGAGCTATTGCCAGGCACAAGGCTAATATCGAAGAGACCATACAGGATGCCTGCAAAAGATTTGGTGGAAATTAAGAAGCAGATTAAGGAGTTACTGGATAAAGGATATATTCGCCCAAGTTCGTTGCCTTGGGGATCACCAGTACTTCTAGTGGAGAAAAAGGATGGATCGTTAAGGATGGTTGTTGATTATCATGGGTTGAATGAAGTAACGATCAAGAACAAATACCCACTACCAATGATCAATGATCTATTTGATCGATTGGAAGGAGCTAAGGTATTTTCCAAGATCGATCTGCGATCAGGATACCACCAGTTGAAGATTCAAGAACAGGATATACCTAAGACAGCTTTTACCACCAGGTATGGGTTGTACGAGTATACCGTTATGTCATTTGGTCTGAGTAACGCACCTGCCTATTTTATGAACATGATGAACAAAGTGTTTATGGAGTTCTTGGATAAGTTCGTCGTGGTGTGCATTGATGATATTCTGGTTTACTCGAAGAATGAAGAGGAGTATAAGGAACATTTGCGTTTGGTTCTTGGAAAGCTCAGAGAACATCAACTATATGCCAAGTTTAGCAAATGTGAGTTTTGGTTAAAGGAAGTAGGATTCCTTGGACACGTTATATCCGGAGAAGGTATAGCAGTAGATCCCACTAAGGTTGATACCGTGACAAATTGGGAAGCCCCAACAACGGTTGGAGAGATCCGGAGTTTTCTTGGACTCGCAGGATACTACCGGAGATTCATTGAGAATTTCTCCAAGATTGCAAAACCTATGACGGAGTTATTAAAGAAGGATACCAAGTTCATATGGACTGGGGAGTGTGAGGCTAGTTTCTAGGAGTTGAAGAAACGCTTGGTTACTTCACCAGTATTGATTTTGCCAGACCAGACCAAGGATTATGGGGTGTATTGCAACGCTTCACGTCGAGGACTTGGAGTAGTGCTGATGCAGGAAGGGAGAGTTGTTTCATATGCCTCAAGACAGCTTAAGCCCCATGAGTTGAATTATGCTACGCATGATTTGGAGTTAGTAGCCGTAGTGCATGCACTGAAGACTTGGAGACATTTTCTGATTGGAAACCATTGCGAGGTGTACACGGTTCATAAGAGTTTGAAATACATTTTCACGCAGAAGGAGTTAAACCTCAGACAAAGGAGATGGTTGGAGCTCATCAAGGATTATGATATGAGATTGCATTACCATCCCGGAAAGGCTAATGTAGTAGCTGACGCATTGAGCCGTAAGAGCCATGTCAATACATTAATGACGGGAGTAATACCAAGGGAGTTAGCCGAAAATCTTCGAGAGTTATGTTTGGAAATAGTTCCGAGAGGCTATGTAGCAGCATTGGAGATTCAATCAACTTTGATGGATAGAATCAGAGAAGCTCAGAAGACTGACAAGGAGATTGCCTCTATAAAGGAGAAAATAAGCGAAGGAAAGGCTAAAGGATTTCGTGAGGATGAGCATGACACCCTATGGTTTGAAGACCGTGTTTATCTGCCCAATGACCCAGAGATCAGGAAGTTGATTCTGCAAGAGGCACACGATTCACCATATTCGATTCACCCAGGAAATACCAAGATGTATTTGGATTTGAAGGATATTTTCTGGTGGACCGGAATGAAGAAAGATATTGCGGAGTATGTAGCAGTTTGTGATGTATGTCAGAGAGTAAAGGCAGAGCATCAGAAGCCAGCAGGATTGCTACAACCATTGCCGATACCCGAATGGAAGTGGGATAAGTTAGGCATGGATTTTATCACGGGATTACCCAGGACTCGTTTAGGCTATGACTCGATTTGGGTTGTAGTTGATCGGTTGACGAAAGTAGCTCATTTCATCCCGGTAAAGATCACTTATACCAGTGCAAAGTTGGCAAAGATATACATGACCAGGATTGTATGCTTACATGGAGTTCCAAGGAGCATTGTATCGGATAGAGGAACCCAGTTTACCTCAAAGTTCTGGAATCAGTTACACGAAACCTTGGGTACTAGGCTAGAGTTCAGCACAGCTTTTCATCCACAGACCGATGGACAGACCGAGAGAGTCAATCAGATTTTGGAGGACATGCTGAGAGCTTGTGCGCTAGATTATGGATCTAGTTGGGACGACAATTTGCCATATGCAGAATTCTCTTACAACAACAGTTATCAATCCAGTTTAAAGATGGCCCCTTTCGAAGCCTTGTATGGAAGAAGGTGCAGAACACCGTTGTCATGGGATGAAGTTGGAGACCTCTAGTTGTTTGGACCTGATTTGCTTAAGGAGTCTGAACAGAAGGTGAAATTAATTCACGATAGGCTCAAGGTAGCTCAATCCAGGCAAACGAGTTATGCGGATTCTAAACGCAAGGAGACAGTTTACGAAGTCCGAGACCGAGTTTATCCTCGAGTATCCCCACTTCGGGGAACAAAGCGCTTTGGTGTTAAGGGAAAGTTAGCGCCATGATTTGAAGGACCATACCGAGTATTGGAACGTATGGGAGAAGTGGCCTACAAGTTGGAATTACCTGAAGGATTGTCAGGAGTTCATGATGTGTTCCACGTTTCTTAGTTGAAGAAGTGTCACGCGGAGATGGCTGACATACCCTTGAGAGACACAGTGCCTTTGGAAGCAATTCGGTTGGACAGTGATTTGACCTATGAGGAGAAACCTGTTAAGATTCTCGAGTTTGCCAGCCGAGTCACCCGCAGCAAGGTTATCAAGTTTTGTAAGGTTCAGTGGAGCCACCACACGGAGGATGAAGCCACCTGGGAGCGAGAGGAAGATTTTCTCAAGGACCACCCTCACCTATTTTCTAGCCAACCCGAATCTCGAGGGCGAGATTCATCTTAAGGGGGGTAGGTTTGTAACATCCCAAATTTTCAATTTGGAATGTTATACATTAGATCATCAATGCATATCATATTTTATTTGCTTTTGGTTTGATCCTAGAAATTTCTACGCAACTCAAGGACCCACGGAGAGAGTTGGGGAATTCATTATTTTCATATTTGAGTTTTCTCAAATTTTGAAGATAGGATCATTTGATTTTAATTATTTTATCATCAATTATTTCTATTACAAAAATATGAGAGAGGGAATAAAATGACTTTCCCAAAATAAAGAAATATTGAGGATTTAATAATAAAATCAAACAAGATTTTATTTTGGAGTTTTTCGGTCTTTTGTTTGAATTTAGGAAAAATGTGTGTTTTTGAAAATTGCATTTAGGCCCCAAATAAATGTTCACCTTGTGCGGCTTGATTTTAGAAGCCCGGGAAAATTTATTTAGGGATTTTTGGAGTCTGTTTAGTATTTCTTTTATTTGTTTTTCTGCGCGGAATAATTTAAAAAAAACGCGAACCGACTTCGGGCCGTGCCCGAGCGGGACTCCGCCCGGGGCAGCCTTTAAATAGCGCCGCCACGAGCCGCCCCAGCCCATCAGAGCCGCCCTAGCCCACCGCGCCCGAAACCCTAGCCGCCGCCCGCCGCCGGACCCGCCGCCCGAGGTCAACCTCGTTTTCGCCGCCGTTTTTTTAAAGTCGTGGTTTTTTTAGTTTCGGTTTTTTTAAATAGACCGGTTTTTCTGATTTATTTATTTAGCGAGCATCCGTCCATTCGTTCGTTCTAGCAAACGTTCATCGTTTTTCTTTTTCTCAGATTAAATCCGCAATTTTTCTGATCGCTCCTGATCCGATTTTCGTTTTAGTATAACTTTTTGCTCGGTTATCGGAATCAGGCGATTGAAGCGCCTGGAGTTTTGTCTCGAAACCCTCTAACCGTTTAACCAACTTAAATAAGTTTTTTCCACTGTAAAAATTGCCCTAGATCCAGAATAGTAAACGAAGCCTGTTTCTTTTGCCGTTTGACTTTCGTTGCTTCGTTTGATTTGATTCTTTTTGCCAACCTGAGTTCTTAAGTTGAACTTTCTGGTTATATCTCTTATTCGAGTTTTACCTGTGCATTAGAAGAATACTTATTGTATGCTTGTTTGTTTGTCTATGATAGAATACCCGGAGTGCGCCGCCTGTTACTTCGAATCGCTAGGTTTCACGGATCATCAGCAAGGCAAGTAACACTTTGATCATACCTTCTACTACCCAGTTTTATTGCATTAGATCAATCCTCAAACATTGCATGATTAGGATCTAATTAAATTGTGGGATGGGAAGTACTTGAGGTAGTACCTATTACCTGTTGTAGTATCAAACCTTTGGGAGTTACTTCTACGTTTGCCTATTATGCCATGCTATGCTAGTAGACGTGGATTGGGTGAGTGATATCCATGACAGATGTGAGTTTGTTAATTAATGGTTTATCTAAGGTGGCAACCTAAATACACATCTGGGTGGATTGAGGTACCTGGGTATTCCAGGATTGCCTTTTTTTTATGGACCGCCACCCAGGCCCAAAGGGATCATGAGATTTTTCATACTAGAAACTGCCATGTGCAACCACAAGCTATTATGGGCTCTAGCATAGTTGATTAAGTCGTGCAAACTCTTACAGGGTAGACTAGCAGATGTAGGGGAAAGTAGGTGTAACGGTCTATCCATCGTAAGGTGCTAGCGCTTCTGAAAGACTATGTCTCGGTCATCCGTCTTCTCAAACACCATGTAGTGCGAGAAACCAAACGGAGGCGATCGAGTCTTGTGGGGAAAAGTGCGCAAACCTCTGCAGAGTGTATAAACTAATCATGGTTAGCCATGTCCCCGGTTATGGACATCTTGAGTATCTAGTACTTGGATTATCGTGTGAATCTCAACATGTTACTCTAAAATTAATTTTGTTGGGTTTTGTTTAATAATGATGCTTAATTGGGATTGAGAATGCTGTCAACCATTCTCAATGTTTAACAACTACCATGATAGTTAAATAAAAGTTTATTCCTTTGTAGTAGGGAAAAATTGGCTTTACGCAAAACTGTAACCATAGAGCTTTCCACCAGCCAAATATGCATATAGAATAGCTGTTTCATTCCATTACTCTCTATGTGTTACCTTGCCAGCATATTCCATGTGCTGACCCGTTTCGGGCCGCAACATTAATGTTGTAGACTTTTTAGACGACGATTAAGGAGTTTTTAGGTCATGGTTCTATACTCAGTGATGCCGTTGGAGGTGATGGACTCACTTATCTTCCAAGCCTTCCGCTGTTATCGTTATTAGATGGCCTTAAGCCATATTTATTGTAATAAGTTCTCTTTTGAGACACTTGATGTAATAAGTGTGTGATTGCTACTCTGTTATAAATCCTTCAAGTACTGTGTGGTGTCAGCATTACTGATCCAAGGATGACACCTGAGCACAGAGATCAGACCGTTTGAGGTCTGGTCGCTACAAATTTGTTCACCCACCGTAATACTTATGCTCTTGAGAGAAGCCTCTAGTGAAACCTATGGCCCCGGGTCTATTTTCCATCATATTAATCTTCTAATACTGAGTTATTTCCTTTTCCATTTATTTTACTTGCATCTTTATTTCTATTTATCATAAAAATACCGAAAATATTATCTTATCATATCTATCAGATCTCACTCTCGTAGGTGACCGTGAAGGGATTGACAACCCCTTTATCGCGTTGGTTGCGAGAAGTTTATTTGTTTGTGTAGGTGCGAGGGACTCGTGCGTGGCCTCCTACTAGATTGATACCTTGGTTCTCAAAAACTGAGGGAAATACTTACGCTGCTCTGCTGCATCACCCTTTCCTCAAAACCTACTACGAACCGTGTTGCTCTCAATAGAATTTATAGACACTCTGCAGAGGTAGCGCATTGTATCCACACCACGGAACCCCTGGCCTCGTCATCCCATTCGGGTGGACCAGCGGCATTCAGACGAAACCGACCTACTGCCATGACACCCTCTCGGCCACTCCGACTCACTTCCCACTGGGCTAGTCCTGGGTAGCCTCATGTCCAGCAAAGACACAACGACCACCGTCGTGGCCCAAACGCCCCTCACGGGGACCGGTACCAAAAATCTCAACAACGGACAAACAAGGTTATGTCCGCCTACCTGATCAGGGTAGCGCGCGCCCATAACCTTCCCTCTTTGGAGGCACCGGCGAGAGGCACGACAATAGATCGCATTAAGGCCTTCCCATAAAGGAAAAATGTGGCTGCACTGAAATAGTTCGATTTGATGGCACTATGACTCGATCCCATCGATGACGGAGGGGGTTTGTTATCATTAAGTCAATTTATTAGCTTCTCCATCATCATGAACAGGGATGCGACAATGAACATGTATCATACAAATGCATTAATAAAATACCTAACTACTTGAGTGAACAACTACATCATAAAGAACATGACAATACCAAGTATTAGGATATCCAAGGTGCATTACAATCATCATAGCTGTCATAATAGCCACTAAGAATCCAAAGGCACATGATATCCAAAGTAATACTTCAAAGGATACTATCAGCATGGACATAATCACCATAGCCACTAAGAATCCAAAGGCCACATGTCATCAAAATAGAAGTCCTGGAACTCCAAGCAATATTGATAGTAGCATTCTAATTAGTATGGCAAAAGATATCATGAAAACATAAGCATGCATGATAATCCTAACAGAATAACTACAGACGAAAATGATAAGGAAAAACTATAACTACACACGCACGAGGTGCTAGCAAAGTCAACATGCAAGTTTGAGGCTCATGATAAGAGGTTGGCTTGCCTGGGGTCGACAAATACTCCGGGAAGAAGTGTGGAACGATCGTGGAAATATTTGCTGGAAATAGTTCTCTCTCGGAGGGGCTGTTTACATCCAAGGGCAAAAAGGTCATTTTCAGAATGTCAAAACATCATGAAAATGTTACCAACGGAACAAGCTCAATGAAACGAAGACGTGGGCTTTGGAATCACCTTATTTGGATTTGCGAGCAAAAAGTTATGAGTGTTTTTCTGCCAGGGATCTTTTTGTAAAAATTATCTCCACAAACAAGTCCCTGACTGAAAAAAGAAGGTGCGATCTAGAAAATACGCTTGCAGTGAAGTGAAAGCGCATTTCTGATTGCAGAACACAAGAGCACGCTTTCATCGGAGGAAAACGTATCTGCTGGAATACCGCTTCCACTTATCCACCTCAGCGGTGGTGGGGTCAGCGGGGCATGCGGCCGATGGGTGGGACCGCGGGGTCCACCGGCCAGCTGGCAGGGAGGGGGGTTGGGGCCGTCGTCTCCTTCCTCTCGCCCGTGACTGGCCGCGGCAGAGCCGGCCCCGACGAGGCCTGCTGGCGCTACCGGCCACCGCAGGCGGCGCCCGACCTATCCACGGATGCAGGGGGACGAGGCGGAGGCCACTCCATGGATTGTAGACGATGGGGAGCTCAGGAACGGCAGCTGCGTACACCATGGCGGACGGTCAACGTTAGTGGAGATGGAGCTGAGGCCATGGTGGATCCGCCGACGAACTGAGATAAGGGAGAGATGCGCCGGAGAGATGCATCGGGGAGTGGGTGGAGCTATGGTGGTGGAGAGAGAGGGAGGGGATGGTTGGCTCGCTCGAATACGAGTAGAGGCCATCGGCGGCCAAGGCGACCATTGGAAGCGAGAGGAGGCTCTCGGGCTCCGGTGAGAGGCTGGGGAGGGCTAGTGGAGTGTGAGGATGACGATGAGATGCTCGGGGGAGGCTCGGGTGGCCTTATATAGGCAAAGGGAGGAGGAGGCGAGCTGGTGTCTCCGCGGACGCGTGCCCACGCTCGCGAGCTCAGGGGGTAGACGATGGGGAGGAGCAGCAGGCAGACTCACGGGATGGAGGAGGCCAAGAGGGACAGGGGGAAACAGCCGGGACGAGGGAGGCCGAGGCTGCGTGCTGCTGCTCGAGCTCGGCTAACTCTCTGGCAAGCTCAGTGAGCATGGGAGAGCACAAGGAACATGACGAGGGCTCGCTGGCAACTATCACGGGGAGGTAGGCGACACCGGGGAGCAGATAAAACGACCGAAACAAGTTCAGATCCAAATGGGGCATAGTGCTCCTGTGGGCGTGTGTCGGCGAGCGTCACCCAGGAGGTTTCTGGAGGGAGAGATGGCTCTAGGGGAGCGACGACGACGAGATGCAGCCACTGGACATGCTCACGAGCTTTAAGACGACGAGAGGGAGCAGTGCCAAAGTGCAAACGGTGCTCTGGACACGCCACAGTGCACAGAGCGCATAAATGTGCATGCCAGTTGCGTAGTCACCACATGCACTGGCATGTAGCGGGGGAGAGGGGCTTGAACATGTTGTCTAGCGCGTAGTTTATCCAGGGGAGGTTGCAACTGCGGTGGTAGCTCGGTTAAAAAGGCTTTGGTTAAATGGTAAGCAACCTCTGAAGTTTACTGCAGTAAACTTAGTCGTGTACTGCTGATCAACAGGGAAGTGATTGGAGCCAGAGAGTTTGTCTGGGGGGTTTAGCTTAGGAAGGACTATAATCCTATTAATTTTGAGATGATTTGTACCAAGATACACCATAGTTGCTTCACAACTGCATATTTAGTCCAGAATCAAGATTTGGATGATGCACTCCCCTGGAGGATCAACTTGAGTTCAGTTTTGGCAAGGCTTAGGGATATGGACATAGTAAGATGCTGTAAAACTTTCATACCAAATGGACTTGCCAACATGGTACTTGTTTCACAAACATCTCCTTTGTCCTGAAACTTGAGAAAATTCTTCAACGCAAATGGCTAATTAAAATGAGCCAAAACTTTGTGGAGATGGATCATATGGATAGGAGAAGGTTTGGAAAAAGTTTCAGCCAAAATGGTGCAAGATAAAATATACTTGCTTCACAAACTGAAAGTTTTGACAGAAACCAAGAATTGCTCCTGTGCTCACATAGTTCAATTAAACGAACTGAATTTAGGTGGAGGCTAATGATTTGAGATACTTGAGAGGATGTAAAATTTTCATCCCATTTGGAAACTCTATGAAGGTACCTCCTTCACAAAGTTGTGTTCTGGTAAGAAACTTTGAAAAATGCACAGGGAGCTAGGATGAATGTATTGAGCTCATATTTGGCATCCATGGGTTATTTAACAATGTTAATCACCCTGCCAAAGTACAGCTCAATTGTAATTAGGAATAAAGCACTTCCTTTGCAATTTCAGAGAAGGCAGAAACTTGCATTGGATCATGTGCTCCATTTTTTATCTATGGAACATGAGATAAGGATGGAACTAGTGATTATATAGCAAGGACAAGATCCACAATTTATGTGGGAATTTTATCTGCTATAAAAATGGTAGTTCCTTTAGAAAGTGGCATGAATGCAATATTTGCATTAAATAAGAAAAGGCAATTTTCCTTATTTAATTATGACCAATATATTTGCCAGAGCTTGGATTAGGCATAAGCATCAACTCCACCAATTCTCGTGATTTTAGGAGATGGCTAGTTATGCCTTTGGATTTTATTCCTCAGAAAGGCAAGAAAAGGAATAAATCGCAATTCAAAAATATTGCATGGGACTTAGCAATATTTTTGCACATCCAAGGATCAGAAAAGAAAGGAGGATCTCTGGGAACAATTGGAAGGACACATACATGAGCAAGGTTTTTGGAATGGTTGAAAATGACAAGAATTGTTAGAGTCATCCAGCAAACTCAGGAGAAATTTTTGAAAAATGAGTGCCAGGAAGGAATAACAGCACAAAAATTGATAACCCAATTTTGGGTTTGTTACAACCCAGACTCACACAGATTGTAGCCCTACCCAGTGGGACAGAGAACCAGCTATACCCCTTCTAACCCCAGCCACAACAGATAGTAACCCAGTTCCCGTTGACATAGCACTATGTCCACCACAGAGCACCCAAACACGAACAGTTAGTAAGGCAACTGCAGTGCCCAAAGCACAAGGACCACCACTCCGAACCCCAAGTCAACGCTTAAAGCAGAAGATGAATTGTTCTCAGGTCAGGTTCCGTAGCTATGGTTCATACTACTTTGCTCTTGCATCACTGTATTTACTCATACCAACTAATTTCAAATTTGAAGGATGTAACTGAAACTCCAATGGCGCAACAGGTATGTTTTAAACCAGTTTCTTTAACATGTTTGCTGTTTAACTTGCTCTATGTTGATTTCAGTTTCAATTGAATAAATAGTTATGTTCTCATGCCATGCACATTACAAGTGTTGTTATTGCTGTGTAGTTTCCCACACTCATATTCTATCTATGCTGCTTTGTCTTAAATAGATATGATTTGAACTGTATCTATCTTGATTTGGCAACATAAACTAGAATGATATAGACCGTACAGTGACCATACTACATAGATATATGTTTGTTTCATGATGTTATCCTTCCACCTTACTACTGAACTGGTTTGCCAAAATGAGTTTCATATACTACATTGTAAACATGTGATGTGTTGGTTTGTTTCTCTTTTAGAACGTGGATAAAATATTGGAGAAGAGTACCCCGTTATGCAATGGTAAAGGAAGTAATGCCGATAAGGTTCAAGATAGTGAGACATCCCTGTTGGTCTCCAAGAAAGCTGATAAAAACTATATTGAAGACAATGAGACAACCCCAAAGTCCTGTCTTGATGTAGTGTTCGAGTTACTGGCTACTACTACTGGTACCAGCTCTTCGAACTCGCTGCCTGAATCAGTCCGGCTTCTTGAGTCTCAACTTCAAGTTGAAAGACATCGATCAGATGTTATGCGACAGGAAGACGAAGGACTGAGGAAGTCCCAGCAGAATTCAGATGCATACTTTCTGGTGCAACAACAAGTGCTGGAGGATTTAAGCGCCAAACAAGAGAAAGTTAATAAGCTTGCTAAGCATCTTGCCAGCATTATGGGTACCCAGGATATTGTTTCTTGAGTTCTTCTGAAGTTGTTTCAGTTTTGGACTTGTTTTGCTGCGGCGTTTGTATGCTGCTTTGTTCCCTATATTTGCACTGGTGGCGAACTTTGATGCCAAGTGGATATAATATGCGTAATAGCCGAGCATAAGTTGCTTGCTAATTTATTTCCTTATTCTCTTGTTTATTTGTTTTCTTGTAGTCAGTGCAGTTCTTTTTCCGCGGTTTGCTAGTGGCCGCAATAACCTATTTTTTAAAACTAGGCCACAATAACCATGGGCTACATATTTACTGTAGTTAACATGGGCCTCCTATGGGCCGTAGAAACAATGGGCCTTCTATGGGGCGTAGAAATAATGGGCCTTATACGGGCTGTAGACACAATGGGCCTTCTACGGGCTGTATCATCAATGGGCGTTCTCCGGGCCGTATGATCGGTTGGCCAAACATGGGCCAATAACAGACCACATTATGGCCGTAAATGGGCTAGAGTTGAACTCGTCCATTCAGGGGCCGACCATAATGAGCCGTCGTTAAGCGGTCGTATTTGATGACGCTACGAAAATGGAACAACGTATTAACGGGCTACAAATGGGCCGATTGTAACCATGGGCTGAATTTGGCCCACAAGCAGAAAATGACAGTAACGGGCCGTAAGTAAACGAATGCTGGAAATTAGCCCAAGAATAAATGGGCCCTGAGAAGGTCGAAGATAACATGGGCTGGAAACGGTCTAACGGAATAATGGGCTGTTAATGGGTATAAAGTGATACACTGTTTATTACGGGCCAGTTTCACCACATGCCGTTAATGGGTATAAAGTGATACATTGTTCATTATTGGCCAGTTTTACCACGGGCCATTAATGGGCCGAGAGTTACTAAGGGCCTCATATGGGCCGAAAGACGTCATGGGCCATACATGGGCCGGAAGTTAAAAACGGGCTGGAATTATATTGGACGGCCCAGATGACGATACTGGGCCTAATTCGGATAGGCCATAAACGGGCCTGGGTTAGCGGGCTGTAAATGGGCTATATGCGAGCATGCCGTTCATAGGCTTGCCATGGGCCAGCCCGCCACCTTTTGACCAAGTCAAACGGGCCGGCCTTTTCAGAGGAATGGGCCTATGTTGGGCCGTGCCACGTGTCGACGTATCATAGGCGCTTTAGGTCCAATGAGTGGATGACATCTGCCCAACGGTGAGCCGACACGTGTTTCCTCCAGCTAATGATGATTTTACACGTGGAAAATCCCCATTGGTCGGGGCTGTTAACGGGTTATCGGATCCAAAACTGGACCCGATAGCTCAACGGCGTTCCATTATGGTGGATGCCATGTGTCGGTCACCCTTGACGAAAGCACTTCTATGACCCGCGATTTATCATCATGGAAGTGGACACTTCCGTGATGATAATTTTGGTGATGTCATGGAACACTTCTACGACAGCACGGGTATGACTATCTTGATTCTGTCATAAAATTGTCATGGATGTACATGCATGACAGAAAACGTGACCTACTGTGACAAACACGTATCATCACAGAAGTGTATTTTTTTGTAGTGCATGTGTATGTCATGTATCTCAGTAACCTTCAAGCGGAAGCCTAGTAAGGGTGTTGGCCACGACTTGACTAACCACACAAGACTCTAGTCCAATTTATCACCTATTTGAGGTTGTATCCGCGAAGGAATTATGGCCGAAGTTTCATTCATGGCCCCAAATGATGAGAGGAGTGTTTTATCTCTCTCTCTCTCTCTCTCTCTCTCGTGTTCTTGGTTTGCACGATCTTGATGTATCGTGAGCTTTGCTATTACAGTTGGATCTTATGATGTTTCTCCCCCTCTACTCTCTTGTAATGGATTGAGTTTTCCCTTTGAAGTTATATATCTTATCGAATTGAGTCTTTAAGGATTTGAGAACACTTGATGTGTGTCTTGCATGTGCTTATCTGTGGTGACAATGGGATATTCACGTGATCCACTTGATGTATGTTTTGGTGATAAACTTGTGAGTTCCGTGACCTTGTGAACTTATGCATAGGGGTTGGCACACATTTTCATCTTGACTCTCCGGTAGAAACTTTGGGGCACTCTTTGAAGTTCTTTGTGTTGGTTGAATAGATGAATCTGAGATTGTGTGATGCATATTGTATAATCATACCCATGGATACTTAAGGTGACATTGGAGTCGTGCTAGTTGAGTAATTGTGAAATTGAGAAATACTTGTGTTGAGGTTTGCAAGTCCTGTAGCACACACGTATGGTAACCGTTGTGTGACAAATTTGAAGCATGAGGTGTTCTTTGATTGCCTTTCTTATGAGTGGCGGTCGGGGACGAGCGATGGTCTTTTCCTACCAATATATCCCCCTAGGAGCATGCGTGTAGTGCTTGGTTTTGATGACTTGTACATTTTTGCAATAGGTACGTGAGTTCTTTATGACTAATGTTGAGTCCATGGATTATACGCACTCTCACCCTTCCATCATTGCTAGCCTCTTCGGTACCGTGCATTGCCCTTTCTCACCTCAAGAGTCGGTGCAAACTTTGCTGGTGCTTCCAAACCCTGTGATATGATATGCTCTATCACACATAAGCCTCCTTATATCTTCCTCAAAACATCCACCATACCTACCTATTATGGCATTTCCATAGCCATTCCGAGATATATTGCCCTGCAACTTTCCACCATTACGTTTATTATGACACGCTTCATCATTGTCATATTGCCTTGCATGATCATGTAGTTGACATCGTATTTGTGGCAAAGCCACCATGCATAATTCCGTACATGTTACTCTTGATTCATTGCCCATCCCGGTACACCGCGGGAGGCATTCATATAGAGTCATACTGTGTTCTAGTATCGGGTTGTAATTTTTGAGTTGTAAATAATTAAAGTGTGATGGTCATCATTAATAGAGCATTGTCCCAAAAAAAGAAAGGCCAAATAAAAAAGGGACAATGCTACTATCCTTTTTCCACACTTGTGCTTCAAAGTAGCACCATGATAATCATGATAGAGAGTCTCTTATATTGTCACTTCCATATACTAGTGGTAATTTTTCATTATAGAACTTGGTATTGTATATTCCAACAATGGGCTTCCTCAAATGCCCTAGGTCTTCGTGAGCAAGCAAGTTGGATGCACACCCACTTAGTTTCTTTTGTTGAGCTTCCATACATTTATAGCTCTAGTGCATCTGTTGCATGGCAATCCCTACTCCTCGCATTGACATCAATTGATGGGCATCTCCATAGCCCGTTGATTAGCCGCGTCGATATGTGACTTTCTCCTTTTTTGTCTTCTCCACACGACCTCCATCATCATATTCTATTGCACCCTTAGTGCTATCTCCATGGCTCGCGCTCATGTATTGCGTGAAAGTTGAAAAAGTTTCATAATACTAAAGTATGAGACAATTGCTTGGCTTGTCATCGGGATTGTGCATGATGGGAGCATTTTGTGTGACGAAAATGAAGCATGGCCAAACTATATGATTTTGTAGGGATGAGATTTCTTTGGCTATGTTATTTTGAGAAGACATAATTGCTTGGTTAGTATGCTTGAAGTATTATTGTTTTTATGTCAATATTAAAATTTTGTCTTGGATCTTTCGGATCTGAACATTCATGCCACAATAAGGAAAATTACATTGAAAATTATGTTAGGTAGCATTCCACATCAAAAATTCTGTTTTTATCATTTACCTACTCGAGGACGAGCAGGAATTAAGCTTGGGGATGCTTGATACGTCTCCAACGTATCTATAATTTTTGATTGTTCCATGCTATTATATTATCAATCTTGGATGTTTTATGTGCATGTATATGTTATTTTATATGATTTTTGGGTCTAACCTATTAACCTAGAGCCCAGTGCCCATTTTTGTTTTTTCCTTGTTTTTGAGTTTTACAGAAAAGGTATATCAAACGGAGTCCAATTGACGTGACAATTTTTGATGATTTTTTATGGAACAAAAGAAGCCCCCAGAGTAAAAGAGTTGGGCTAGAAGAGTCCCGAGCCGTCCACAAGGGTGGGGGCGCGCCCTACCCCCCAGGCGCATCGCCCTATCTCGTGGACGACTCGGGGACCCCCTGACTTGTTCCCGACGCCAAAAATTCCTATAAATACAGAAACCTCTAGAAAACAACCTAGATCGGGAGTTCCGCTGCCGCATGCCTCTATAGCCACCGAAAACCAATCTAGACCCGTTCCGGCACCCTGCCGGAGGGGGGAAATCCCTCTCCGATGGCCATCTTCATCATCCCGGCGCTCTCCATGACGAGGAGGGAGTAGTTCACCCTCGGGGCTGAGGGTACGTACCAGTAACTATGTGTTTTATCTCTCTCTCTCTCTCGTGTTATTGATTCGCACAATCTTGATGTATCGCGAGCTTTGCTATTATAGTTGGATCTTATGATGTTTCTCCCCCTCTACTCTCTTGTAATGGATTGAGTTTTCCCTTTGAAGTTATCTTATCGGATTGAGTCTTTAAGGATTTGAGAACACTTGATGTATGTCTTGCATGTGCTTATCTGTGGTGACAATGGGATATTCACATGATCCACTTGATGTATGTTTTGGTGATAAACTTGCGAGTTCTGTGACCTTGTGAACTTATGCATAGGGGTTGGCACACATTTTCGTCTTGACTCTCCGGTAGAAACTTTGGGGCACTCTTTGAAGTTCTTTGTGTTGGTTGAATAGATGAATCTGAAATTGTGTGATGCATATCGTATAATCATACCCACGGATACTTGAGGTGACATTGGAGTATCTAGCTGACATTAGGGTTTTGGTTGATTTATGTCTTAAGGTGTTATTTTAGTACGAACTCTAGGATATATCGAACGGAAAGAATAGCTTCGTGTTATTTTACTACGGACTCTTGAATAGATCGATCAGAAAGGATAACTTTGAGGTGGTTTCGTACCCGACAATAATCTCTTTGTTTGTTCTCCGCTATTAGTGACTTTGGAGTGACTCTTTGTTTCATGTTGAGGGATAGTTATATGATCCAATTACGTTATTTTTATTGAGATAACTTGCACTAGTGAAAGTATGGACCCTAGGCCTTGTTTCAATGCATTGCAATACCGTTTTCACTCACTTTTATCATTAGTTACCTTGCTGTTTTTTATATTTTCAGATTACAAAAACCTATACCATCCATATTGCACTTGTATCACCATCTCTTCGCCGAACTAGTGCACCTATACAATTCACCATCTCTTTGCTATTTGGTTGCAGGGTTGTTTGAGAGAGACCATCTTCATCCTACGCCTCCCACGGATTGATAAACCTTAGGTAATCCACTTGAGGGAAATTTGCTACTGTCCTACAAACCTCTGCACTTGGAGGCCCAACAACGTCTACAAGAAGAAGGTTGTGTAGTAGACATCATGTGTCATCTTGGTACACTGTGCCTTGGTGTCTCTACCGCATCATAGCCCACCCCTAGGCTCATTGCTACGCATGGCCTCTAACACATATCCTATAAACACTAGAAACTAGTTGCAACTATCAGGCCCATGGGACTGGGGGTACCCAGGCCCGTCTGCTTGCGACCCAATGTGCGGCGCCACTGACTACAAAAAAAGACACATCCGTGACATTTTGGGCCGAATGAAATTTTTTTCTGTCATACATATGACACTTCTATGATGATAATTGTGACAAGACCCGGTATCATCATAGATGTGGTGGGCTCCTACTTATATGACAAAAAATCATGACAGACAATGGGCTTCTCGTCCTGGGCGGGCCGGAGACGCAGCTGCATGACATTCTTTGGGCCGTCCATGACGGAAAAAACCGTGGTAGAACCGAGGGGAGGAAAATTTCGGGGAGTTCCCGGTTATGGTGGGAGGTCGGGGGCCGAGTGATGCACGTTTCTCTCATACACGTACGCGCGTGTGTGCGAGGCGTTAGCTCTAACTGAACCCGAGCGAGGCGCTGGGCTCTAACTGAACCCGAGCGATTGCACTGCAGGCTACGCGTTACTGAACCCGAGCGATCGATCGATGGCTGTTAACTGAACCTGATCAAGCGATTCCTTCGCTACTGCTGCTAACTGAAGCTGGTCGATGCTGCCTCTGGGATGAATAGTGAGCGTTGCGGGGGGTTTGGATGAACAGTGAGCGGTGGCATTGCCTCTGGATGAACAGGACCCCGTGGTGTGGTGGAGGGATAGATGAACAGTAGACGGTGGAGGGGTGCCCGTGGAGGGGTGGTTGAACAAGACCCCGTGGTGTGGAGGGCTGGATGAACAGTAGACGGTGAAGGGGTGCCCGTGGAGGGGTGGTTGAACAGTAGCGGGTGGAGTAGCGCGCGGTGGAGGCTGGATGAACAGGAGCCCGTGGAAGCTGGAGGAGGTCGACGGTAGCCCGTGGAGGCTGGAGGAGGTCGACGGTGGAGATGAACAGTATCCCGTGGAGTCCCGTTTTGCGGTACGCCACACCCCTCCCGATGAACAGGAGCCCCGTTTCGACCGTAGTGCTCCAACACAAGTCCGTTTCCTCCGTTTTGCGGTACGCCACACCCCTCCCGATCAACAGGACCCCCGTTTCGACCATAGGAGGTCTGTTTCCTTCGTTTTGCGGTACGCCAGACCCCTCCCGATGAACAAGATCCCGTTTCGAACGTGACCGGTCGAACACAAGGCCGTTTCCTCTGTTTTGCGGTATGCCTGGCCTCGTTTCCATCGCCTGTTTCGTCCAAGCCCTCCCGATGAACACGACCACGCATTCCGTTCCGACCCAGCCGGTTGGCTCCCACGCGTTTCGTTGCCTCCCGATGAACACGACGCACTCTGTTGCCTCCCCATGAACACGATGCATTCCGTTGCCTCCCCATGAACACGACGCATTCCGTTGCCTCCCCATGAACATGACGACGATGATGTTTCTCCGTTCTAACCCAGCCATGTACACAAGCCCTGGCCGTACGTATGCGCGAGTAGGCGTTCGAGACCCCGCCCGTATGTACACATACATGGCCGTATTTTCTTTCTTGCACCATGGCCATTGTACATACGTGTACATGCTACGTGCGTGCCTCTACTACGACACATACGTGCCTCTACTATGACACGTGCGCCCCTCTACATCCACCAGTATATATGTACGTACACGTTCGCGACCAGAATGACAATGCTATGTACGCTTCAACCAGGTGGGTCCCGACTATTAGGCACTTCCGTGCCTGCGAAGATGTAGCTGGTGGGTCCCAGCTGTCAGGGGGCGAATCGTTTTTTTTTGCCCGGACGCACTACCTTGCGTGCGAAGATGTAGCTGGTGGGTCCCAGAAGTCAGGGGGAAACGTTTTTTTGCGAAATACAGTGGCCCGTCCGGTGGGTCCCAGCTGTCAGGTGGAGGAATCATTATTTTCCGTGTAATAAGGAGGCACTTCCTTGATGCGGCCGTGGACCCAGCTGTCAGCCTCTCCACGTATAGTCCATGTCCGATGGAAGTCGTTCCTTGACCACGTTGACCACCCGCGCCGAGAGCACCAGGGCGGTGGACGACAGCGAGGCCTAGGAAGGGGACGACGGGGAGCCGGGGAAGACACGGCAGTGGAAGCCTGCATGGAGAGGAGTACGAGGGTTCACTGGTTCGGCTGCAGTGTGAGGCTACCATCGCCGCAGGGCCTGGCCAGCGGTGGGAATAGTATGGGGCGGTGAGGCCTCCGCGGCAGCACAGCCGGCCACGGGAGGCAGAAGCATGCGGCACGACTGGCGCTGCTTTGGGCGGCTGGAGCAAGAAGAACAAAGGTTGAAGAAGCACTACGGTCGTTGGATGGACATCGTACGGTCACTGGAGCTAGAATCATTCATATTGACTAAAGTTGACAAAGGCCCTCGTCCCAGTCAACTTAGTAGGCCCACAAGTCAGCCTCCCGCCAAGATGGATCCCAGCTAGCAGGGGGAGTATTCATTTTTTTGTGTAATAAGGAGGCACTTTCGGTGGGTCCGAGCTGATAGTGGGGGGAACGTTTTTTCGTGAAATACGCTGGCCCTTCCGGTGGGTCCCAGCAGTCAGGGGGGAAACGTTTTTCGCGAAATAAGGTGGCCCGTCCGGTGGGTCCCTGCTGTCAGGTGGAGGAATAATTATTTTGCGCGTAATAAGGAGGCACTTCCTTGCGGCTGCCTGGACCCAACTGTCAGCCTCTCCACGTACAGTACTCTTCCGATGGAAGTCGGTCGTTGACCATGTTTACCACGCCGCGCCGTGAGCACTAGGGCGGTGGTCTGGACGACGGCGAGGCCAAGGAAGGGGACGATGCGGAGCCGGGGAAGACGCAGCAGTGGAAGCCCGCGCGGAGAGGAGTACGAGGGTTCACTGGTTCTGCTGCGGTGTGAGGCTGTCGTCGACGCAGAATAACAGGGGGTGTGGGTGAATAGAGGGATGGCCTGGCCAGCGGTGGGAGTAGTACGGGGCGGTGAGGCCTCTGCGGCATCACAGCCGGCCATGGGAGGCAGGAGCTTGCGACACGACCGACGCTGCTTTGGGCGGCTGGAGCAAGAAGACCAGAGGTTGAAGAAGAACTACAGCCGTTGGATGGACATCATACGATCACTGCAGCTAGAATCGTTTATATTGACTAAGTTGACAAAGCCCTTGGTACGCGTCAACTTAGTAGGCCCACAGCTCGGATTTGGCTGAGAACATATAGCCCATTTGCGATTTGTAAGAATGTACAACCCATTTTTTAATTCTAATGGAATTTACTACAGGCCATTTACAGTTTGTTAAAAGTACAACCCAACTTCTAGCTAGGACAACGATTAATAATTTCAAACAACCGCTCAAAACAGAATTCAAAAAAAATTCCCACATTTTGATGGGATCCGAAATATTTTTATCCGAAATTTCTAGTCAGGTCAAATATAATTTCAAAATAAAGTTGTATTACGTTAAAATCCAACAAAATATTGCGCGCGCAACAAGTAATGAAATTAAAATTTTCAAATTCCAAAAATAATATATTTTTCAAACTAATTACGTGTTTGGTACATAGTAACTGTCCAGTTATTATACTTACATCCCATTTATTATTTCTTCAAGTCCATTTTCTTGTTAAGCCTAATGCATACCTCCTAGGAAAGTTTGCAACCCAGTGGGGCAGAGAATAACAAGTTGACCAGGATATTGTGTACAACTGTCGGCCCAGTTGCATTGCCGATGTTGAAAAAAGGCCTGTGTAGTACAGTACAACCTAACATGGTTACTCAGCCCACATTCAGCGACGCCGGAAAGGCCCAAACAAGGCTTATGTACAACTTTTTGAAGTCACTGAGCTCAATTAATAACTTAAGAAAAAAGTTAGATTATAGTGGAACCTAATTAAAAGCTGTCACGAGCAAATAAATAATTCAACGGGTCCCACTTGTGCGTGTGCATGTGTGTGTGTGTGAGAGAGAGAGAGATAGAGAGAGAGACCCATCGGTCGATGCTCGTAAATACATCTTTAAGCCATATGCATTGCTGATGCTCAGTAAAAACTTCTATAGTTGACACAATCATATAGAACATCATAGCACACTGAACTTGCATACAAAAATTTCACGCAGGCGACACAATCAGGATGGGAAGGGCTATGTTGAAACAAATGAAGTCGTACATAACAGTTCATCATCTTTATCAATGACGGGGAAATATCTTGAATGTTGTGCAAAGAAAACAGACAGACAACACAATAAGTGCTGCTAGCACATTAAGTTGACATACAACCCTTTCTAAAAAAAGTTCAGGTACAAAATTAGAACATGTCACAATCAAATGTACTGGCATATCAATGCTTCACACCCATAGCTTGGATTTAACTAGTATCTGACAAGATTCAGTTGTTACCTCAAATTAGAGCACATCCAGGCAGCCAACCCTGCCTCTTCTCCCAAAGAAGCAGTGGCCTCCGCCGCGTGATGGAGTAGGCTATGTGCCATCCATCGTTCCGAGAAACACGGGGAAAGTCTGACGTTGACTCCTGTAATGGACGTCGTCGATGGACCGTGGCACCAGCGGCGGCGGCAGGACATCGATTGATGGTTTGACCACTTCTTCGACATGCACGAACACTCGATACAGGTACATCCCTAACGTGGTCCGCAGCGGCCTTGGTGGCGACGAATAGTACAACCCCGGTTCCTGCACCGGTATCTCAACACCAATCACCTTCGCTATGGTGGACGGCTTCTTCATCCATGCCATAACCGTCAAAGCCCAGCTGTCTGGAGGAACAAACATACTTACGAGCTCACCTCCAAGGTCGTTGATAAGCTCGTTCATGGACTCGCTGTTCCAAGCACGTCGAGGCATGCCGTGGAAGGTAAGCTTTGTTAAAAACTCAAGCTCAGAGGGCACCGAGCCCCATCCTGGGTGCCACCGATCAAAGCTCACTAGCGCTCCATCGCAGAAAAAATGCCGGGAAGATTCGAACACACAACTGCAGTCGAGAGTTGTCCGGAACCTGACGAACAAATCAGCTGGTGGCGGACAGACTTCGACGAGCAAGTCACTTATTTGGATGCCGTGCGCAATGCCAAGAGCTTTGACAAGGTCGTCCGGCAAGACGGGAGGCCGGTCGCCGTTGATGGTTACCATCAGCACTTTGCCGGCAAACTGGTCATCAAGCGCTGCCATGCCACTGTTGAGCGACAATAGCAGCGACAGAAGGCAGGACTAACCAAATTCTCGTGCATGCCCAATCAACGCCCTGCCGCGATGCATGCAGTGGTCGTTCTGGTGCATCAAGGACGACATGCAGATCATTCCACACTTGAGAAGAGGAAAAATGGAAAGGTAGAACACGGCAGCAGAGGAAGAGAACGCTGGCTAACGAGGCTAGGAGGGGATCGAGCAGGAAGTTAATGCTCCATGCCTATAGGTTTTGGGAAAACCTGATTTTCATAAGGTGACTTATACTCACCTAAGTGGAGGGAGTATTCCTTAACCAGAGAATGTTGTGTCTCCCACTCATGGGCACGTACACGAATAGGTACGACTCATCAGTCTACCCGCATAGGCTTTTTGTTTAGTCTACCTAGCCGTCTAATCTACTGCCTGGACGCCACTTCTCCCATTTACATCTCCATCGGGAACCGATTCTCCTCGGCTTCTTCACCTCCCCTTCGTCTTCATTTCCATCCAAACCCCACTGCGTTCACATTGTTTTAACCTCTTTAAATAATCATCTACTACTTCAGTTAGACTAGCCATCTAATCCTAATTCTCCAAACCATAGCCCTCCGTTCCAGCGGTTCCAAATGGCGGAAGAGATCGAGATGTAGGTTTTTTGCGTCCAACATGTCCTCATCGAAGGCTCGATGCACACAGTTGCCACCATCACCGTCCACCCAAGGGTTGTTCGGCAGTGGATCAACAATGTATCCAACTCCCTCAAAAAGGTAGAGACGAGGGTCATCGATCTCGACGCAGAGTACACGGAGCGTGCCCCTTGGAAGATCCAGCGCGCCACCGTCCTTCAGCCGTGCCACGAAAATGATGTTTTGGTGTACCACATCATACACTCGCCCTCCATACCAGGTGAGCTTCATGATTTCTTGTCTTGGGAGGACGTATACTTCTGTGGGGCAGCCATCGAAGGGGACAAACAGAAGCTGAAGCCGTACAACCTTGATTTGAAAAGCATCGCTGACCTACAAACCAGAATCAAAATTCCTATAGAAGATTGTGATAAACAGACACCATCCCTATTCGATGTAGAAAATTTTGTGCTCGGTACAAATCTTCAGAAGGGTGACGAGACGGTGGCATTAAGGTTGTCTAGATGGGAGAATTATCCCTTGACGTACGAGCGGATAAAATATGCTTCCCTTGATGCCCATCTGAGTTTTGAGATAGCTGCAAGGTCCAAAGAGCTTGTTGCAAAGCCGTCTCCCACAGAGAATGAGAAGAAGAAGAAGAAGAAGAAGAAGAAGAAAAGGCTGCACCAGTAGGAGGGCATTATGGATGGATGAACTATTTCCTCTCTTGTAAAATAAATTATTCCCTCTCGGTGTATATTGATATACATGGAGTATTTCGATGGTGTGCATGTGTTTGGAACAGAGTAGTAGCATGGGTCCGCTTGACTATAAGGAACTATTTATTCGCATATATAGCTTTCTCTGCTACTCCTTCAAGTGAACGGTATGCAGTGCATGTGTCAGTAGACATGACAACTTGTTCATGGAAGTTCAACTACGACGACCATCACGTTTCATCTTGCGATTCCCACGACGCCTCTCCAACCCACGGCACCACACCCCCCGACGTGCGCCTCACCCCTCTCGGCCGCACCGCCCCTCTGCCTTTGTGTGCATGACATGTGGGCCACCTAAAATGCAGCGAGCATCAAGTTTCTACCACAGCCACCCATGATTCCCACGACGCTACTCGAACCCATGAAACCACACGTCCACCAACCTGCGGCTCACCCCTCTTGGCCCCACTGCCCCTCTGCCTACGGGAGCATTACATGTGGACTAGTCACCTATCGGGTACACATGTTATTGACTCAAAGGTAGGTGTAGTAAGGCGCTGAAGCTTAGTCCCGACGGCCCTGAGAGGGAAATGTAACTCCTGCGCCAGGGCTTGTGGTGCTCCCGCAGCACAAACTCGTGCCAAACTCGAGATTTGTTTCTTTACTATACATGCACGCAACGATTTAATGGACGTTGTAATCTCAACATGTGATGGGGAGCTCTAAATTTGAATTTGAAACTTATAAAACAAAAAGATTCAAAACAAATAAACTAGGAGAGAGGGAGTATATCGTAGAATGTGTCCCATACAAAATAAGTCCCCTGGTTTGTCACCGCAAATATGCGGTTAGAAAGGAGCACAAAATCTTCCTACTTGTACGGCAACAAATCGACCGCAGACAGCATGGTCTGCCTTTGACCGCCATGTGCAAGGTTCGTGCTATCTTATTCAATCTCACCGTGGTTCCATCGTACCAATTCATGCGGTGGCCCTTTGCATGGCTGATCCCAATGTTGGACAAAGGTTCTACGGGAACGGTGTCACCGTTGTAAATGTTGTGCAAATTGATATTGGTACCCTCCCGTACATATGCAAGCCAATCTCCACTCGCACCGAGCGTAACCTGTGAAACAGTGGGCAGGGGGAGAATTAGGAAATGGACACGGAAGTAGTCTTTAGAATGCATTTACTACATGATCAAACTCATCTTACCTGCTCATCTTAGGAAATCCGAGTGACCCTCAACGTCGGCATCTCAAGGGGCGTCAACTTGCAACTACGGCCACGCCGCGCTGGAGAGACCCTCAAGGAAACATCCTCGTGCGTTCCACGGAACATCAAGATGCATTTGTATGAGTAGTTTATCTTGTGAGAGAAAAGGATGAATGAGGGAAGGCCTCTGGAGATAGAGATGGACACTACTACTACCAATGTGCTGGCCCGTGCGTTGCAATGGATCCAAAGTAGTAGAATAATACTTGTTCACGTGCTTGAAATATAAACACTCTAGTTTTGATATACATGTGTCAGCAGACATGATAGCTTGTCCATGGAAGTTGAACCACGACGACCATCATGTTTCTTGTTTCTACCACTGCCATACCCACATGCGATTCCCATGATGCCACTCCAACCCACGGCATGACGTCCCCCGACGTGGACATGGATCCTCTGACGTGGCTATCACTGCCTTGCCCTGCCTTTTCTTCGCTGACGGGTGGGACCCACGCTTATGGGTCCCACATGTTAGTGACAGAATGGTAGGATTGTTCGCGTCAGGGGATCCTCATCCCCCCGACGTGCCCCTCATCCCTTTCGGCCCTACCGCTCCTCTTCCTTTGTGTGCATGACATGCGGGCCAGCTGAACTGCGGCGACCATCAACTTTCTACCACAGACACACCCGATTGGACGCGGTTTGCCTGCTCCGCTGCTGTGCTCCGATCCGTACTCCCGCACCATCGAATTTTCATCCAGCGGCTGGGACACATTTCGTCCCGGGCATCAATCCTTAGCTAGAGTACTTATGTACTACAGGTAGTACCCGCCAGTGTGGCCATCTACGCCTCGTAACACCCCGACGCCCAGCTGTGGCACCCTTGCCACGGCCATGCCACCATCGACCGGTTCATCTCGAACGAGTGAGTCGCGAACCACGCCACCACCATGAGAATGACATGTGGGCCAGCCGCATTTAAGGTCCGCATGTCATTGCCTCATAGGCCGAGCACTAAGCCACTAAAGTTCAGTCCCGTGGGCCCCTAGAGGGAAATGTAATTCCTGCGGCAGGCCT
This sequence comes from Triticum urartu, assembly GCF_056163025.1. Lineage (NCBI taxonomy): Eukaryota > Viridiplantae > Streptophyta > Magnoliopsida > Poales > Poaceae > Triticum > Triticum urartu. The sequence goes on from NC_141873.1 coordinate 104,689,074, forward strand.
TGTGGTGCTCCCACAGTACGAGCTCCTGCCAAAACTGGAATTTGTTTCTTACTACTACCAACTAGTACTAGTAAGGTACACGTGCATTGCACGCATGAGATTCTGGTGGTTTGTGCATTATGCTTCTACATGTGGAGCTTTCTGGATTCTAACATGTGGCAAAATCTGGTGGAATGTAAGGTTAGGCAAGTTTGATTAACTTAGGTGAGTGTTTGGTTCAAGCCACACCTTAGGCAAGCCACACTAAGGCCCCACATGACATACACACAAAAAATGTGGCAAGATTCCATTAGGCTTGCCAACTTGTGGCTCTCATTTTGAAGAACTAATAACTTTACCTAAGCTTAGTTGTGGCAAAGTTAGTCATGAATTAAGTTCAACCATGGAGTCTTCTATATTATACATGTGGCAGAATCTGGTGGATGATATCCAACGGCCAGTAGTGCTCAGATTTGCCATCTTTGTACCGTCGGATTGGCTTCATCCAATGACCAACTTTCTAAGTTTTTCACACACTATATAGGGGGTATAGATATAGATGTTCCAGTCCGTTTCAATGGATCCAAAGTATATCTATTTAGTGGAGTGCACTCTAAACACATTATCTATTTATTTTTCTCTAACCTTCCGTAGCCATACAACCAAGCCACATAAGCTTCATGGGTGCCCCCCACATCATATTATTCATACCACGTTGATTGAAAAAAAGATAAATCACCCAAAACAAGATCTTCCCATTTTTTGTTCCTACGATGTTGTGCCGTGCACGTACCTACTAGTTGTATAGTGGTAGTACTAGTAATATAGTATTAGAAGTACAAACTTGGTACTAGTAGGATTAGTACTAGTACAGAATGCTCCTACTCTATCAACGAGCCCCGTCTGACACCAAATTTCTTGGCTTCCGTGCTACAGCTAGATCTTCCCCTCGTTTCTGTTTTCCAACCCAGCGGTGGGCGGGGTGTCGGTTTGCTCAACAGCGGTCCCACATGAAAGTGAAAATGCTAGGAAACACGCCTTCCCTAAGCTATGTGTCGTGCTGGACGGGCTGTGTTGTACTCCCGATTCCTGGGCGTGTGGGGGTGCGACGCAAACGCAGCAGGCCTTTTCCTTTTACCAGCAATGTGCCCGTGCGTTGCGACGGATCCAAAGTAGTAGAATAGTATTATTTGTTCACACACTTGAAAGAAACTACTATTGTTTTGATATACTCCTAATATATTACTCCCTCCGTACCTAAATATTTGTCTTTTTTGAGATTTCAAATGGACTATCACATACGGATTATATAGACATATTCTAGTGTTTCTAGCAAGATGCCTGCGCGTTGCACGAAGTTGATGGAAAAGGTAAGAACAACTTATAAATTGACGGATGGAGTACTAGTTACAGTGATGCATATAATTAAGCAAAGGGATCGCACATGTCGGTATTGACTGGAATGAGAATGCAACAACACAATAAGAATTAAGGTCACGATGATGCAATCGCAGTGGTGGTTACAGAAGGCAAGAAGAAAGATGGATCCACGAACGTACGACCTCCTCCTCCTCAACTTAGTGCGCCGGGCCACCGACCGGCGGCTAAGGAGCGGCGGCTTTTGTGGCGAGGTTGAGGTGCTTCTCAGCAAAGGCATCCAAGGCTTCTAGCCGGTTGAGGAAGGCCAACGTCATAGCGTCCTCACTGGCCTTGTAGATACCTATGTACACGATTTGCTCGTACAGGGCGAGGCACCTCGCGGCGAGCACGACCTCCAGGTGGACATTCTTCATGGCATCGGCGGGCAGTCGCAGGGCCACCAGTGCTTGAAAGAGGTTCCGGCCATGGAGGCCGATTAGGGTGGCAGGCAATGAGGAGCCTGGCCGCGCGGGCTGGAGGAGTACGGCAATGTTGTCCGCGAGCTTCTTGAGGACGGTGAACTTGTTGCTGGTGGCAACGATCATCTGGTCCAACTGAGAGTCGTAGTTGGTGTCGACGGCGGCCATCCACCAACCGGTCTCCAACACCGTCTGGAGACGATCCTCGGCGCCATGCCGCAGGCTGGCGTCATGGACCATCTGGCGCAGCTGCTGGCCGCTCACGCACATCACCGCCATGTGTCTGGAGTGAGCTCTTTTCCGCTTAGTTTAGGTGCTTAGGAAAATGCTTAGGTGCGTACGATGTGGTAGATGCATTGGAATGGAGGGGCGCCTTTATATGAGGGCAATGAGGGCAAACTGTGTTGCATTCACATCGTGCAGCCTCTTTTCCCGTACCTCCTCCCATTACTTCCATCATGCATTAATTGAAGGAGGATGCATTGGCCATTCAACATATCGGGAACCGCTACTCCCTCCCTCGTCTGCATTAAAGCCGTATCAGGAACTGTGCCACCCGCTGTCAAATTGAATACTCCCTCTCTACATGTACCACCTTTTTTTTAATTTCAAGTTTTTCTCCACGGCGCAATCCATCGATACTACTACTGTAAAAAAGTGGAGTATATACATTTTTTAAAAGGCTAGAGGGCGAGGCAGTCTAGCTCGGTCGGTTTCACTAGAGGCGAGGGCCTTTGTGATTTGACGGCTCATTACTGCTGTCAAATCGAATAGTACTGCGCCGCCCACTGCACGCCCGGTGCCTCCATTAAACTCCTCCATTAAACCTGCATGCAAACCGAGAATCCTACTCAGGCCACGCGTCCGTTCATGAGCGGGCCTGAATTAAACGCAACACCGGCCGAGCTCCTCCCGTCCGCCCTCAGTTTAAACGAGGCCAGACGCCGGCCAAACTCCCACCATCCGCCCTCTATTTACACGAGGCCAGACAGACATCGGGCAAGAATCGCACCCCTCCGCCGCTCCCCCATCTCCTCCTTCACCATTTTCTCCACTCTTCCGATGGCTTCCGATCAGCCGTTCTCCGGCATATTACCCGGCTGGGTGGCCCGCCGAGCCCTCCAGATACGGACGAGGCTGCTCGGTGCTTCACCAACCTCGCTTGGCCCGACGGAGCCAGTTGCCGCCCCAAGCAGGCGCGTGGTTCAGCAACTCGCCACTCCAGTTCAGCTCAATAAGGAGTGGCGAGTTGCTCCATGCCGGCACGGCGGCGAGCACGCCGGTACGGGCACCATCGCTGCCGCGTCATACCGCACCACCAGTGTCTGCGGTGGCCGCGCCTCCCATGTCTGTGGGCGTGCCTCCCGTGTTTGCAGCAGCGCCATGCAGGCAGAGACAGAAGCCGGGTGCGTGGAGAGCGACGAGTCGGTGGCCAGCCTCTCTGTGTCCGCCGCCATCATCGAGGAGAAGTAGAACATGGGAGGCCACCGCCACTTGGGACCCACGAAGGCCACCGCCGAGGCGACGACCGCGGATTCAGGTGGTTTCTTTGCTGCTTCGTCTCTTCCGAGGACCTTCGTCAACCCCGCAAGCGTCTGACGGACATGAGGAAGACAAAGGGATCCGCGGGCGGCTATTTAGAACTAAAATAAGTCTAGATACATCCATTTCTAGGACAAGTATTTCTGGACAGAGGGAGTATTAATTATACAAGAGAGCCGAATTGGCACCTCTTAGTTCATGTAAATGTAATGAAATCCATCATGTTTATATGAAGATCCGGTTTTTTATACGAAATCCTTCATGCTTATATGGAATCAGTCCGTGTTTGCACGAATTTCATCTGGTTGGTTAGAGTTGTAAAAATGTATGACGCTGGCGTTTGATGTCGTCCTCCGCTTAAGGAAGCGGGAGGAAATTTGCCGGCTGCCGTTGGAGATGCTCTTTATGCTGGAAATAATAGAGTGACATCCAATCCATTTGAGTTAGTTGTCTATATGATTGTCCCTCTATAAAAAGTTAATTGCATGTACAGTGTACACGTGACTTGCAGGGTGGCTACAGCTTCGTACAGAAAGTTAAAAAGAAACAAGTCCATCCTTAATCTTGTATTCTAAGTACTCTGTGGGTTCCACTATCAGTAAAGTAGCGAAAGAAGTATATATTGAATAAGTAGAGTAATATATAATATAAAAATATAAAGTTAAAAGACAGAATGCGAACTCATGTCATCGCGTTGCGAGCATCCGGCACTAACCATCCCAGCACATTTTTGTTGTAGACCATGCTGGAGATATATCTCCATGTCTACTCTTATATATACTCCATTCGTTCCTAAATATTTGTCTTTTTCAGATTTCGAATGGACTACCACATACGGATGTGTATGTAGACATATTTTAGAGTGTAGATTCACTCATTTTGCTCCGTATGTCTTTTCAGGAAGGTGCCAGATTTGTCCTTGATTTATTTATGAGGTATCCAGATGGCACTGCACCGCCAAGAAAAGAGGGTAACATCAAAATTATGGACTACATTTTTGAGTATGTTGGTAAGGTCCGGTCATAGTCACTTGTTGAAATCTCTAAAAAGACAAATACTCCCTTCGTCCGAAAATACTTGTCATCAAAATGGATAAAAGGAAATGTATCTAGACGTATTTTAGTTTTAGATACATCTCTTTTTATCCATTTTGATGAAAAGTATTTTCGGATGGAGGGAGTAGAAAACAGAGTTGGTGATGATGGTGTGCGTGCCATCCTGCAATATAGGCCGTCGGATTTATATCTAACGGATAGGAAAGAAACTATGGCAATTTTGCAAAAATATACCCACACGTCTCTCCACGTTCGCAAATAAGGCCTTCCCTCATTCAACCTTTTCTCTCACAAGATAAACTACTCATACAAAGATGCCCCGTAGAAGACTCCAGGCCACCGAAGCTAACAAAAGGCTAAGGAGACCCATTTAGTTCTTTGTTCTTATGCCGACTAAAGCTAGCGGAGCCACAGCTTGAATCTCCCTAGAAATCCCCACTCGGTTTAGCAGCGGCTGCCTGTCCTTTTCTTTCGTGAAAGGTATGATCTAGAGTGTGATTCTGATCCCGTGATTGGGTGCTTGGCGTAGAATGAGTGGAGCATACTAGGAATGCCGGATGCTCGCTTAGTGAGGGAGCTCTGTTGGAGAAGAGTGGGACTACTACTTCACGCCTTGAGGATTCTATGACGCTCACTCAATGGTGTTGTGGTGATTGCAAGCAATCAATAAACGAGGAAGCCAAATTATGGATCCAGGAAGGCTGCATCAGAAGGAAGTCGATGTTCCATGCAACGCACGGGCAGCTAGCTAATTTCTTTTAAAATAGTTGTTGCGATAATTGGGTTGAAGTGATATATTTTATGTCTTCCCCGAATGATTTCAGATTCACTAGTAGTAACAAAGAAAAGGTTGCCTTGTTAATTAACATAAAACAGGGTGAAAACTATCACATGAGGCCGGTAAAAACAAGGCACACTGGGTTCAGTGTCATTGTGACTACAGCTGTGCGCGCGAGAAGTCTACATATTGAGGGGGCTACCGAGCGAGGCACCGAGACACAATGTTTGAGAGAGAAACCAATTGACAGATTATGATCAGATCGAGTTGTCAGCCTTCTTATGTCATTGTTGGGGGGAGGGAGAGAAAGACGTATCGAGAGTGTGCGTGGTAGGCACAGAGGCACAACTAGTGAGTGTGTGTGTGTGTGTTGTGTTTGAAAGAGGAGTAGATAGATTATTATCAAGATCGATGTGCCACCCTACCCCTTTGGTGCCGGGTAGTGTGTGTGTGTATGTTTGAGAGTGAAGCCAGACGATATATTATTATCAAGATCGAGGTGTCACCCTACTCCTTCGGTGTTGGGAAGTGTGGGGGGGGGCAGTGACAGTCACATATCTCTACTCTTATAAAAAACAGAGTTGGTGATGATGGTGTTCCTCCCATCCTGCAATATAGGCCATCCGATTTATATCCGACGGACAGGAAGGAAACTATGGCAATTTTGCAAAAATATACCCACACCCCTCTCCGCATTTGCAAATAAGGCATTCCCTCATTCATCCTTTTCTCCCACAAGATAAACTTCTCATACAAATGCATCTTGATGTTCTGTGCAACGCATGGGCATCTTGCTAGTAGGTAGAAGGAGTTTGTGTGACACATATCTAGCTATATTAAGCGATAGGTAGATAGCATATGTGTGAGAGACATTATTATACTTTGAGACATTAGTGGTTGTGGGTGGGTGGAATTAAAGTGGTGGGCGTGTTAGACATAGAGAGCGTGTGTGTTTCTGTGTGAGAGACTTGTAGGACGGGGTAGAAAGACGAATTTAACCCTGGCGGAGGGAGGGAAATGCACGAAGTGTGCGTGTGTGATTCAGATGTCCACAGGGAAATGAGATATGTATGCGTGTGAGAGAGATTGCACAATTCATTCATGTATCACTATCTAGCGATCGTGGACGTGCATCACTTGAACATAAGTCAATATCTACTTCGTATCGTGGCCAAAGGTACAATATCGATTCAACGCTATAAAGATTGGACACTCACATATCACATTTTTTTTCTATTTAAATAAACCTTTTCAGTTGTGCATGCCAAAGTTACAGTGATGTTTCTTCAAACAACCAATGTAGCTATCATGTACATGCACCATTGTTACTCTTGAATTCAAATTCATTAGTCTTGGATGATTTAAGTTTCTATTTTGAAGTAATATATGTAATATTCATATATGAATTCAATGGGTACGCAATTTATGAAATGGAGGCTATGTAATCATATGAGGTAACACTTTTAAGTAGCTGACTACAATATCCATCTCTTTTTGTGCGCCTCTACACTAACACGTCAATGCATTATGTTTAAACTAAATAACCAATGGCACTAAATTATCTATTTACACGAGAAATACATAGGCTGAGCGTTTGATCCCTTTTTTGTGAACGCGCCACTACACCCGTACGATAGGCCGCGCCCGTGTGAACGTCCAAGTTATCGGCGCATCATCCCGAGTTATTGTCTTTTTTCTGGGGTGGACTTCACACCAGTTATTAACTGCTGACGTGTGCCCCGTGTACACAGTCTAGCATGACCTTCCCGCTAGCACTGTCCAAAATTAGTTGAAACAGGATACGAACGATTCCGCGGGCGGCAAAATCTCCTGCCTCCTTCTAAACTTTCCGCCACCTTAGTCTTTAGCATGCGAAATCCCCCTTTTGTCCTTGGTGCACGGAGACCAACAGTTACAATACCACCCTCATCTACATGATAGGTCGGGGCTGCTTTGCTAACTCCGGTTCCCCCACTACACGGCACCCCCATTTCCTCTCCCCCTCCCGCAAAAACGACTAACTCCACAGCACCAGAGCATCTTACATCACGCCGTCCGTACTTCATCGCCCTTTCTCCCCTCCCCTCTCGAAACCCTAGACTGCTCATCCACCGGCGTACCATAGCCCATTCACTACCAGCGGCATCCACCTTGCCGGATTTGCTTCTGCGACCGCATCTACCCCTCCCACCTCCCCTAGAAACAAGTAGACTTCTCATCCACCACCGTACCACAGCCCATTCAGTGCCGGCCTTGTCCACGACGCCGGATCTGCTTCGCCGGTACTCTCGTCAACCACCGCGCATCTGCAGCGGCTCATTCGTACTCCCCACCGGAGACGCTTCGTCCACACCCCCTGGAGCCGCCCCACCGACGCCCCCGTCGATGGCCTCTGATCCTCTTCGCCGACACCTTCCTCAACCCTACCGGAGTAGCTTCGCCTATACCATTCTCAACCCTACCGGGGCCGCTTTGCCAACTCACAAGTCCACGGCCTCAGATCCGCTTCCTCGCACCCTCATCCAACCTACCGGAGCAGCTTCTGGCGCCCCGTCCACGGCCACAGTTCTGCATCGTCGACACCACCCTTAACCCAACCACCGGAGCAGCTTCTGACGCCCCGTCCACGGCCGCAGATCTGCATTGTCGACACCATCCTTAACCCAACCACCGGAGCAGCTTCTGACGCCTCGTCCACGGCCGCAGATCCGTGTCGTCGACACCATCCTTAACCCAACCACCGGAGCAACTTCACCTACACCCTCATCCACGGCCACAGATCCGCTTCGCCCACACCGTAGTCCACCCTACCGGACCCGCTCCACAAACACCCTACTCGATGGTTCTAGATCTCCTTACTGGACCCCGAGAGCCAGCGCAGCGTCATCACCCTCGACATTCCTAACCTGACTCACCGTCTGGAGATATGCCAAGCACCAGCCACGGCCTAGGTACTTGTCACCTTTAAACCCGCCCAGCTTCACCTGCTCGATGTACTTCAAATATACTAATCGGTCGCTGTTACCTGTTATGCAGCTGGCAAAAACTACAAGGACGATGTTTCTTCTGGATCTAACAGCTTGGCCAACCAAGATCCTGGACTGAGGCATTGCTATGATCTTGTAAGCGCGTCTCTCTCTCTTGCAATGTTCTGTGCCTGCCAGCGTGCTTTGCTAGGATTTTCGACCAGTAATCCCTTTGTGCAGACAATGATTTCTACTACTGGCTGCTAAATTAGATATGTAGATGTCATACATGATACTACCTCGTACCTCCATTCCTAAATATAAGTCTTTCTAGAGATTCCACTATAGGCTACATACGGAGCAAAATGTGTGAATCTACACTCGAAAATGCATCTATATACATCTGTATGTGGTCCATACTGGAATCTCTACAAAGACATATATTTAGGAACAGGGGCAGTACATTACACAAAATCATAGGTGGCATGTAGGAATTCCAGTGCACTACATTAGGCTCCCTTAGAGTGCCTGCTAGTCCATCATACAGAGTCATGGCTAGTTTATGGTACACACACAATCGTTAATAGGTAGTTTAAATATGCGCAAGGGATATGCAATGTAGTATCATGTAGAGATGTCTAAAATTAGCCGTGTCAACTTGCAGACAGGGTTACACAATGAAAAAGTACAAGATGTATGTGGCAATTTCATGGAACATCCCAAAAAAAGGAGAGGCGGCGGTGAGCCTATACAGTGTGCTATGCTACGTCACTCCTCCATTGCAATCATCGTGACATGTTATTTGTATGCCAGTTGTATTAGCCAAGTTTCTTAGGGACAGTTATTATGAGTTATCCTAAGAAAATAAGCACCTATGAATATAAGCTCCATGTAATAAGCCAACCAGTTCTTTTCATTGCGTTTTCAGCTTATCTTTGGTATGATCAGTGGAAAGTCTAGATTGCATTTTTTTTCATTTTGCTGCCCATATGGAAATTAATTTGACTTGCAAACATCACAAACTGAACCCAGTGTAGTAATTAATATGACAGGAAAACAGACCATCACTATTTGCTCAAAATGCAAATACAAAGATACCATCTACTTGGCACAATCTACTTTGGTCAATATTTTCCATAGAGATCCCATTGCCTAATTTAAACGAAGAACGCATGATCCACATTTAAATGAAGAACAATTATTTATTGAAATTTGATGGTCCAAGTGGCTGGTTATTATCGTATAGCAGCACCACCTGAAAGCATCATATAGCAGCAGCAGCTCATAGCAACTCATCATACAGCAGCAGCAGTCTGCAATTCATCATATACCAGCAGCAGCTCATAGCAATTCATCATATAGCAGCAGCAGGAGTAGCTCATAGCAATTCATCATATAGCAGCAGTAGGAGCAGCTCATAGCAATTCATCATATAGCAGCAGCAGGAGCAGCTTGTAGCAACTCATCATATAGCAGCAGCAGCTCATAGCAATTCATCATATAGCAGCAGTAGGAGCAGCTCATAGCAATTCATCATATAGCAGCAGCAGGAGCAGCTTGTAGCAACTCATCATATAGCAGCAGCAGCTCATAGCAATTCATCATATAGCAGCAGTAGCTCGTAGCAACTCATCATACAAAAGCAGTAGCTCATAGCAATTCATCATATAGCAGCAGGAGCAGCTCATAGCAATGCATCATAGAGCAGCAGCAGAAGCAGCTCATAGCAATTCATTGTATAGTGGATCAGAATGAAAATTTGGCAAAAAATCAGAGGAGATCCTCACCTTGATGGATGAGCTCATCCTTCAACAGCACCTCAAGGCCATGGCCTGGGAGGAGGGGAGGGGGAATAAGGTGCCTTCTGCCGCAGTGTGGCATCAGCCGTAGTTGTGCAGCGCCCGCCGGAGTAGTGCGTTGGACGAACCACAGTGGAGCAGCTGCTGGAGACCATGAGAATGAGGGGCGACGCCAGAGGGAGGAGCAACCGGGGAGATTTTCCCCTACCCACTGGCCATGTAGCCTAGCTGGACATAGCATCGTCGAGGACCAGGCTAGATGGGACCAGTGGCGACAGCTCGCTGGAGGAACCCTAGTGCTGCAGGCAGGGGATCGAGGTAGAGGGAAAGGGGAGAGGAGATGCAAGCAGGCAGGGCAATGAATGCTTGCGTGTTTGTTTTTACTTGAGGGTCAGGTGTGACACGGGCGTTAGCAGTTGCATTTTGAGTGTAATATAGGCAGACAACAGAGTCATTTCACTATTCCCATTCCCTTCAATTTTTAGTGAGGTTCTACCCGAAACACCCCCCCTCCAAAGTGAAATTAGTTAAGCCCAAGCCCATAACTCAAAAATGACTTCTTTACATCTTTTATGGCTTATTTTGACAATATGCCCTGAAAAGGAGGAATCGAACTAGCCCTTAACCTGCAATTCAATTGTGCGTGCAATGATGAATCACTCCTGCCTGCTATCTGTACATTTAGGCATCATCATACATAGAATAACCTAATACATGTGCATTCCATTGTAGAATCTGGAATATGCAATGTTTATGTTAGTTCATATGTTGCACATGATGTTTAAATGCCCCTTAAATCTGGTCAGTCAAGTGATGGTATTTAAGCCTCCTTCTTTGCTTCTTTTCTTGATATGTAAGATTTGCTCACACGTCTGTTCAATTGCTTGTTTGCATCAGCCAGCCATACTAGGACTGTTTTCTTTGATTACTTGTTGTTCTTGACCTAACACTCTAATAGAGCTTGTCAACGATTTAAACACTAAGGGCTGCTGTAGTGGGGCCTTCTCTAACTCATAGGTGACATAAAGGTTTGGCTGTACACTACAGTAGGCTCTCCAAGAGTACCTGGAGATCCAGTTCAAAGGTATGCCTAGTTTTTACATAGTGCAGACATAGTAAATGCTCATTTCATTGTGTGCAAGTGCAAGAGATGCGGCATGTTTCATTATGTGGTGTTGTTTTGTTATAATCTCATCCTTTTGTGTTCACAAACTGGAAAGTATGCATATTTATCTTCCAAGGAGACGAGTAACTAGTTTGTCTCACCTTGCAGAGGGGGTGCAATGAAGATAAGATTGAGGATTTCCAAGTACAAGATGTTAGGAAGGTGCCTTGCAAGAGAAGTAGGAGCTACGCTGAGCCTCTTCAACCTGCTAAGGTAAGTCATTGTATGCAACTCAACAGTTCAATTCCTTGTTTGTTTCAGGCATAGTTAATTTTCTCTTTTCAATTGCTTTATTTGTCCTTAGTTAATGAGATGCCCAAATAATCATGCCTGATGTTCGGTACTTTTATCACTATTAGTTGACATAATTAAAGGCCTTACCATTTAATTACTCTGCCGAAGTGTGCCTGAAGCTTTGAAGTCTATTAACCAACTATTATTGCATGAGGCTCACAATCTAGTTTATACTACGCTAATGATTGCATAGTTTTGCCTGCTGTAGTATGTTTGTATGAAACCCTCTGCTGTTCATTATGCTCCCTAAGACTTTAATTGAGGCACCGAATGGCCAACTACTTGCTTACTTATACGCAACGTGCTGTCTAAATTTGTAACTTGTATGTGTTTTCGATTGGGCCCCAACATCATGCTCCTCTGGTGAACTAAGAGGGATTTCTGTATGCAGGCTGCACAGACTATCTTTTTTATAATTCTAAAATATCACCTGCTTATGCTTCATGACGTGTAACATTTTTTTTGAAAGTGACGTGTAACATTATTGAGTCATGTTTTGCCATGTAGTACAAAATAGTGTCTTGTTCGCTTCACTGTTGTAACTATATTTTTGCCCTAGTCATGTGTACTTACAGAAACATTTCAGGATGAAGTGACATCAACACAAAGATCTGCTAGCAGTGCAGCATGGCCATTACCGAATGATTATGGATTGGAATTGGAATGTGCTGATGTTCTCGAGCATCAACTAGAGGTGGCAAGACAACGTGTACATGATTGTCAACGTATAATCAACAAGTTGAGACTGGACATGCAGGTATTGGATGCAGGAGTCAAAAAAATGAAACAAGACACTGAGGTAACCATGAAGGAATCGGAGATTTTGCAGACTGAAATTTGTGCTATCTTAATCTGGCCAATCCTATTTTCTGAAGAGATTATAGTTCAAATGGAGTTAAGTTGATGCGCGTCCATGATGTATGAGCTGTATTTGCCCAGTGTATGTAATTTGCTGTTTGTGTGTGCTTTATTATCACCTGTGCTGAACCATAATGCCCAGTGGGTATAATCGGCTGTAATTTCTTTATTATATAGTGAAGGATTATTCGACCTTTCTATGCCTTGATCTCTTTGTTTTATAGTGTATGCTTTTTAGAGGTGATAGTATTGAGTAGGATAATTCTTTGAATATGCTATATCGTTCAAACGAGGGCCAACTTGCCCGACCATGGCCCTTTACGGGCCGTCAGATCCATGGGCCTTCTATGTCTTGTAGGATCCATGGGCCTTCTACGTCTCGTAGGATCCATGGGCATTTTACGTCTCGTAGGATCCATGGGCCTTGTACGTCTCGTAGGATCCATGGGCCTTCTACGTTTCGTAGGATCCATGGGCCTTCTACCTCTCGTAGGATCCATGGGCCGCCGACTCATTTATGGGTCTTCTATGGGCCTTTAATGGGCCATAGACGGGCCTTTAATGGAAATCGTATGTTATATGGGCTGACCATAACGGGCCGTTAATAGGCCGTATTTGGTGATGCTATGAAAATGGCCCAACAGACTAACGGTCCACAAACGGGCCGACTGTAATGACAGGCTGAATTTGGCCCACAAGCAGAAAATGACAGTAATGGGCCGTAAGTAACTGAATGCTGCAAATGAGCCCAAGAATAAATGGGCCCTCAGAAGGCCGAAAGTTAACTTGGGCTGGAAACAGCCCAACGGAATAACGGGCCATTAATGGGTATAAAGTGATACACTATTCATTACAGGCCAGTTTCACCATGGGCCGTTATTGGGTGTAAAGTAATACATTGTTCATTACGGGCCAGTTTCAGCACGAGCCGCTAATGGGCCAAGAGTTACAAAGGGCCTCATATGGGCCGAAAGACATCATGGTTATACATGGGCCAAAAGTGAAAACGGGATGGAATCATATTGGATGGCCCAGATGACGCTACTGGGCCTAATTCGGATAGGGCGTAATGGGCCTTGGGTTAGTGGGTTGTAAATGGGCTATATGCGAACAGGCCGTTAACAGGCTTTCCATGGGCCAGCCCGCCAGCTTTTGACCAAGTCAAACATGCCGGCCTTTTCACAGGAATGGGTACTATTGGGCCGTGCCACGTGTCGACATATCATAGGCGCCTTCTGTCCAGTGAGTGGATGACATCTGTCCCAACGATGAGCCGACATGTGTTTCCTCTAGCCAATGATGATTTTACACGTGGAAAATCCCCATTGGCCAGGGCTGTTAACGGGTTATCGGATCCAAAACCCGACCCGATAGCTTAACAGCGTTTCGTTACGGTGGATGCCACGTGTCGGTCACCCTTGATGAAAGCACTTCTGTGACGCGTGATTTATCGTCATGGAAGTGGACACTTCCGTGATGATAATTCTGGTAATGTCATGGAACACTGCTACGACAGCACAGGTATGACTATCTTGATTCTGTCATAAATTTTTCATGGATGTACATGCATGACAAAAAACGCGACCTACTGTGACAAACACGTATCATCACGGAAGTATATTTTTTTATAGTCACTAGAGGTCCCAAGACTGGCCCACTCCCAGTGCTTCACGAGCAAGACCCTTGCGAGGGCCTTACCTCGCGAGGGGTACCTCATCAAGTCTCACCGTTAGCCTCGCGAGGCCTTCTCACGGGCGGCTTCCTAAGGCTGCCTCCCGAGGCCCCTCGCAGAGGCGTTTAAATCAAGAGTTGTTCAGCAGTGTCATGCGGCCCTGCGTCTTCACGTGGGTGATGCGCGTGGCGATGAGCCAAGAGTGCCAGCAGGCACGGATGAGGAGGCTTTCCTCTTTTGTGCTAAGGGGGCAAGGACAGTGCATCGATTCCTAAAGCAACCCCCAAAGGTTACCCGTTCGGTGCAAGGACGCCGGGACGATGGGCTTCCTAGGACGGAGATCACCATTGAGCCCACCAGCACGTCACAGAAGGAGGCTTCTGCAGGCAAAGACCAGCTTTTTTCAGGATAGACTACACCCCTGTCCCGCTTCAAACTGGCCATTATGGTAACCCTTCCCGCCATGTGTTTTTGGGGGAAGAGGACCAAGGATAGTATAAGTAGGAGTAGGGCGCCACCGTAGAGAGGTGGGTCTTTGGGGGAGAGTCATCCACCTTCCCCTTGTACATGCATACTCACCGTCCCTTGCGAGGTAGTCCAACCACAAAGTAGGAGTAGGGTCTTACACCGCGAGGCACTAGTGCAGAACCGGGCAATAGCACCGGTTCGTAAGGCCCTTTAGTGCCGGTTCGGTAACCGGCACTAAAGTGTGGGCACTAAAGCCCCCCCCCTTTAGTACCGGTTCAACACGAACCGGTGCTAAAGGGCAACCACGTGGCACGAGCCAGCTCCAGGGGCAGGGAGTCCTTTACTACCGGTTGGTGACACCAAAACCGGTATTAAAAGGTTTGGGGGTTTGGGGTTTATGATTTCTTTTTCATTTAATTTTTTGTTTTCCATTTAATTCTTTTTCGTTTGCTGGTATTTTACGATACTACATATTGTACACGTTATGCATATATATAAATAGAATTTCTAGTAGAACCGATCATATACATATATATATATATATCATCGAATGTCTCATAACCACCATTAATTAATTCACACATATATACACACATGTATATATATACAATTAGCTAGCTATATACAATTTCTCCTAATTGGTGCCTTCGGAGCACGCTGACAATTGGAAGTGGTTCATGGGGGCGGTAGCGGGTAATAGTATTCTCCTTTGGGATCTATGACCTGGTCGAGCAAAAATCCCGCTATTTCCTCTTGAATTGCTTCTATGCGGTCCTCTGCTAGGAGCTGCTCCCGCACCTCTTTGAACTGTTAATAAGGAGATAAATATGCATGTGTATTAGTTGTGTGACTAGATATCGATAATGGTGTAAAAATTGTGAATAGTGTTCTGACAAATGTACCCACTCCTGTCTTTGAGATCTGCTCCTTTCGGACGCCATCATGCGAATGTTCTCGCAAACATAGTATGCACATAGATTATTCCCCGGCGCCTGCTTCAGGGCCTTTACGAGAATGGAATTTGATTAGATAATAATTAATCAAGCATGATAATTAAAGACATGGCAGCTAGCTAGCTAGTACTACTTAATTACTTACCTTGGGTCGATACCATTTTAGCTTTCGTTTCCATTGGCCTGGAGTGACGCTGATGAACTTTGCCCAAGCCCTGCCCGCCGACAAAGAAAATGAATAAAGGGGTTATTAAATAGTTCATATCAGGAAATGACGAACTAAATAGGCCGAGGTATAGTTAATAATGATTGAAATTACCTGTTGACTATCCCAAACAAGATGGTGTAGTCACTTGCTTTTTTAAGTAGTGAGTCCAGTATTTCAACTGTTCCTTCATCAACTTTAATGATTAACAAGATCTAGTGAAATCTGCATGCATACACGTTTTCATGTCTTAATTATGCGGGCATATGTAAGCAAAAACATGTAGCTAGCTAGTAGGCAAAAACAGAATTTGCAATACAAGACAGTGAGACTCACTCGAAGTTGTAAGGAAGTAGTATATCTTCCACTGTTCAAGAACTCGGCCGAATTACCATTTAAATGCCCATTTAATCTCTACTCAGTGCCTAACTGAGGCGAGTAGCACGTACTCGTTTCATTAAATGGTTAAGCCGATTAACTGGCATTTAATCGGTTGTCAGATGATTAACTGGTTGTTAAACCGATTAATCAGTGATGGGTCAGGTAACTGAAGCGGCAGCCATAAAAAAGGGGGGGTAAACGAAGCGGCAATCCAGGCCATTATGAGTTGTGAGAACTATTTGAGTATTTGTGGTCAGTGAACCTTATTACCTATTATGATATTTGTGTTGAACCTTCTAGTGAATTATTCCATGTTCACATGTGTGGCTGCTATTTATCTTGTTATGTGTGGCTGCATATTGCCAAGTTGTGTGGCTGTCATATTAATTTATCTTGTCATGTCTCATGTGTGGCTTCTTGTTGTCACATATATGGCTGTCATTTAATCATTTATCTTGACAATGACAAGTTTAGAGCATATATAAATGCATATCTATCATCAATTCTGTAGATTTGTTGCCTTCCGATTTGGATGCATCATGATCAAACCATCCAGGTAACAATTCTACCTCTTATCCATGCTTTTTATAGGTCTACGAGCTATGACATTATATTTTAGTATAAATGTATAATACGTAGCTATGAACATTGGATTATGTGGTGTACAATACGTGAAAAAATAGTTACATGTTGCCAATATATTCTCATGTGCAGCCGATTAATGATCGACCGACTAATTTCGGTAAATGGCCGATTAACCGATTAATCGCTAATCGGTAGTCGACCGAGCAGTTACCAGTTACCGAGTTCCCGAACAATGATATCTTCATTGGTATTGAGGCGCTTGAAGAACTCTAGCATGCTTTCCTCTACACTTTTTTCATAATATGGATCTAATTTCCATGTGTATTCATTAATGGTGTTTGGGTCAATGAACCCAATGCCATAGCGTCTACCTTTTTTCATTTCATAAATCTTCATCCTGCATAATACCACAGAAAAGAATATAGTGAGGATAATTACAGGTAATGATTGATCAAAATGATCACTACAGCTAGCTTGAGACTTAAATTACAGAAAGAAATCACTTGTAGACAATAGGAACTGACGATAGATTTGTCGAGCGCGTCTTGATTCTATAACTGAAATAGTTCTGAATACTCAACGGACACAACTTTCTCATGGTAGTAATGATCCTTCTTGACATTCACCATGAGGGACTCTCGATTGGAAATCTTGGTAATGTCCATGTACCATTGATGCAATTCATACATTCTCGCTGGGAGCTTCTTGGCCTTGTCTGGCGCGACCAAAGGTTGGCCTCGGACATATTTCCGTTTTATTTCCTCCTCTCTAAGTTGAGACATGGACTTGATGTCGAGGAGTTGTCCAACAGTGATCATGAGCCTGAAAGAAAGAAAAACTTTTACAAACTCTGTTTTCTCTTGTTGTTGTAACTATGTCAAGCCAGCATTCAAGTTTTCAGCATAGATGATAACTAACCACATTTGCAATAATTCGCAGGTCTCACAATTACTCATATCAATAGCATAATCAACTAGCAAGTCATAATAATAAATCTCGGATGACAATACTTTCTCAAAACAATCATAATATGATATAACAAGATGGTATCTCGCTAGCCCTTTCTGAGACCGCAAAACATAAATGCAGAGCACCTTTAAAGATCATGGACTGACTAGACATTGTAATTCATGGTAAAAGAGATCCAATCATAGTCATACCCAATATAAATTAACAGTGATGAATGCAAATGACGGCTGCTCTCCAGCTAGTGCTTTTTGATAAGAGGGTGATGACTCAACATAAAAGTAAATGGATAGGCCCTTCGCAGAGGGAAGCAGGGATTTGTAGAGGTGCCAGAGCTCGGTTTTGCAATAGAGATAAATTGTATTTTGAGCGGTATACTTTCATTGTCAACGTAACAACTAAGAGATGGCGATATCTTCCATGCTAAACACATTATAGGCGGTTCCCAAACAGAATGGTAAAGTTTATACTCCCCCTCCACCAACAAGCATCAATCCATGGCTTGCTCGAAACAACGAGTGCCTCCAACATACATCAGGTCCCAGGGGGAGTTTTGTTTGCAATTAATTTTGATTTAGTTTGCATAAAGCATGGGACTGGGCATCTCGGTGACCAGCCATTTTCTCGTGAGTGAGGAGCGGAGTCCACTCCTCTTGAGAATAACCCGCCTAACATGGAAGATAAGGACAACCTTTGTTGATACATGAGCTATTCGAGCATACAAAACAGATTGTTTATTTGAAGGTTTAGAGTTTGGCACATACAAATTTACTTGGAACGGCAGGTAGATACCGCATATAGGAAGGTATGGTGGACTCATCTGGAATAACTTTGGGGTTTAAGGGATTGGATGCACAAGCAGTATTCCCGCTTAGTACAAGTGAAGGCTAGCAAAAGACTGGGAAGCGACCAACTAGAGAGCGACAATAGCCATGTACATGCATTAAAATTAATTAAACATTGGATGCAAGCATGAGTAGGATATAATCCACCATTAACATAAATATCGTGAAGGCTATGTTGATTTGTTTCAACTACATGCGTGAACATGTGCCAAGTCAAGTCACTAAATCATTCAAAAGAGGATACCGCCCCATCATACCCCATCATAATCATCTCAGTAGCATGTTGGCATACAAGGTAAACCATTATAACTCATAGCTAATCAAGCATGGCACAAGCAACTATGATCTCTAATTGTCATTGCAAACATGTTTATTCATAATAAGCTGAATCAAGAACGAGGGACTCATCATATTTACAAAACCAAAAGAGGTCGAGTTCATACCAGCTTTTCTCATCTCAGTCAGTGCATCATATATCATCATAATTGCCTTTCACTTGCACGACCGAACGGTGTGAATAATAATAAGAGTGCACGTGCATTGGACTAAGCTGGAATCTACGAGCATTCAATAAACAGGAGAAGACAATGCAATATAGGCTCTGAGTTAAATCAATCAATAATGCATATATGAGCCACTTCAACAATTTAATTATGGTCTTCTCCTACCGACCACCAAAGAAAAGAAAAGAAATAAAACTATTTACACGGGAAAACTCCCAACAAGCAAAAGAAGAACGGGAAATATTTTTGGGTTTTGTTTTTAATTACTACTACAGCAGAAAAATAAACTACTACTAATTTTTTGGTTTTTCTTAAGGTTTAGCAAACACACAAGAAGAAAGCAGGAAAAAGAAAATAAACTATCATGGATATTACAGTGAAAAAGTATGAGCACCGACATCTAGCAATGAGTGTGTGTGAGCATAAATGTAATGTCGGTGAGAAATACGTACTCCCCCAAGCTTAGGCTTTTGGCCTAAGTTGGTCTATGGCCATGGCTGGCCTGGAGGATATCCATAATAATAGTTGTTGGGATCGTACTGTGATGAGGAGGAATAGTTGGGATCATACTGATGTGCAACGGTTATCGCCTGCTGAGCTGCAGCGTGGAGTCGAGCAGCAGGGAGAGTAATGCGGAAAACACGTCGTTCATCAAAAATTAAACGATATAAGAGAGGTGATTCAGGCCTCTCGACAAACTGGTGCGAAGCCATAGAGTCATAATCTAAATATGCAGGAGGCAACTCCATATCACCCTCACGAATGTCTATCTCAAGAAAATGAGCTAAGCGGGTTGCATAAATTCCTCCAAAGAAATCTCCATTATGTCTATTATGATGCAACCTACGAGCTACAATGGCTCCCATAGGATATTGTTTTTCTCTGAAAAATTCTGAAATTTTTAGTAACTTCAAAATAAAAGTAAACCAAACTCAATAATATTGATAGCAACTACTCCTACAAGTGCCTAGAGCCTAAATCAAGCATTAGAACTACTAGGAACAATATAAATTTGACATGCAAGCTCAAGAACATGGTCACCTACGCAACACAAATTTGCAGAGAATAAAGCACTAGAACAAAAACTAATTGGACCAATGGAGGAGTCACATACCAAGGAACAATCTCCCAAGCAGTTTTGCAAGAGGTGCTTTGAGCAAGGAGATCGAAAATCACAGCAAAAGTGGCTGGAACTCGTGCTTGAGTTGGTTTTTCGGGTTTGTGTGAGATAGAGGAAGAAGATGGGTGCGGGGATAAGTGGAGGACGGCCACCATGGGCCCATGAGGCAGGGGGTGCGCCCTATAGGGAGGGGCGCCCACCACCCTCGTGGCCAGGTGGCAGCTCCTCCCGCGGTAATTTTTGCACAGTAAATCCTCGAATATTTCCGAAAAATCATATTAAATTGGCATGGCATTCTGAGGACTTTTATTTTCAGGATACTTTTATATTGCACGGATAAGTCAGGAAACAGACAGAAAAATACTATTTGTACTTTATTTAATATAAATAACAGAAAGTAAAAGTGGGGTACAGAAGGTTGTGCTTCTAGTTTCATCCATCTCATGCTCATCAAAAAGAATCCACTAACAAGGTTGATCAAGTCTTGTTAACAAACTCATTCCGATAATCATGAAACCAGAGAAATTTCGAATAACACTAAGTTACCTCAACGGGGATATGCACATGCCCTATAATAAGTATATCATATTTCTTCTTGACAGTTGGTAGAGGAAATTCAAAACCTCCAAATATAATCGATGGGATTTTTCCAATAGAGTTGATACTATGAGCTTGAGGTTGTTTCCTCGAAAAGTGTACCGTATGCTCATTACCATTAACATGAAAAGGGACATTGCCTTTGTTGCAATCAATAACAGCCCCTGCAGTATTAAGAAAAGGTCTTCCAGGAATAATAGACATACTATCATCCTCGGGAGTATCAAGTATAACAAAGTCCGTTAAAATAGTAATGTTTGCAACCACAACAGGCACATCCTCACAAATATCGACAGGTATAGCAGTTGATTTATCAGCCATTTGCAAAGATATTTCAGTAGGTGTCAACTTATTCAAGTCAAGTCTATGATATAAAGAGAGAGGCATAACACTAACACCGGCTCCAAGATCACATAAAGCAGTTTTAATATAATTTATTTTAATGGAGCAAGGTATAGTAGGTACTCTGGGGTCTCCAAGTTTCTTTGGTATTCCACCCTTAAAAGTATAATTAGCAAGCATGGTGGAAATTTCAGCTTCCGGTATCTTTCTTTTATTAGTAATGATATCCTTCATATATTTAGCATAAGGATTTGTTTTGAGCACATCAGTTAATCTCATACACAAAAAGATAGGCCTAATCCTCGTCATCCTTTTTCTTGGATGGTTTCGGAGGAAAGGGCATGGGTTTCTGAACCCAAGGTTCCCTTTCTTTACCATGTTTCCTAGCAACAAAGTCTCTTTTATCATTACGTTGATTCTTTGATTGTGGGTTATCAAGATCAACAGCAGGTTCAATTTCTACATCTTTATCATTACTAGGTTGAGCATCATCATGAACATCATCATTAATATTTTTACTAGGTTCATGTTCATTACCATATTGTGTTTCAGCATCAGACATAGAAATATCATTTGGATTATCAGGTGGTTCAGCAATAGGTTCACTAGAAGTTTGCACAGTTCGATCATTTTTCTTATTCTTCTTTTTAGAAGAACTAGGAACATCAATATTATTTCTTTGAGAATCTTGCTCGATTCTCTTAGGGTGGCCTTCAGGATACAAAGGTTCCTGAGTCATTCTACCAGTTCTAGTAGCCACTCTAACAACATAATCATTTTTCTTACTATTCATTTCATTAAGCACTTCTTTTTGAGCCTTAAGTACTTGTTCTACTTGAGTGGTAACCATAGAAGCATGTTTGCTAACATATTTAAGTTCACCTTTAATATTAGCCATATAATCACCCAAGAGTCTAATCATATAAGCATTTTCTTTTAGTTGTCTACCAAAATAAGCATTGAAGTTGTCTTGCTTAAACATAAAGTTATCAAATTCATCCAAGCACTGACTAGCAATTTTAGTAGGAGGAACTTCAGCTTTATCATATCTATACAGAGAATTTACCTTTACTACCTGTGTCGGGATATCGGGATCAGGAGGTTCTTCAGTAAGTAAAGAATTGAGATCATATGTTTCTTCAATAGGCGGTATATTAAGACCATGTATTTCTTCAATAGGAGGTAAATTCTTAACGTCTTCAGCTTTAATACCTTTTTCTTTCATACATTTCTTTGCCTCTTGCACATCTTCGGGACTAAGAAATAGAACACCTCTCTTCTTCGGAGTTGGTTTAGGAATAGGCTCAGTAATTGGAGCAGGAGCTGGCTCAGGAGGTGCCCAATTATTTTCATTTGTCAACATATTATTCAATAGAATTTCAGCTTCATCCGGTGTTCTTTCCCTAAAAAGAGAACCAGCACAACTATCCAGGTAATCTCTGGATGTATCGGTTAGTCCATTATAAAAGATATCAA
Organism: Triticum urartu; assembly: GCF_056163025.1. Lineage (NCBI taxonomy): Eukaryota > Viridiplantae > Streptophyta > Magnoliopsida > Poales > Poaceae > Triticum > Triticum urartu. The sequence goes on from NC_141873.1 coordinate 104,711,461, forward strand.
GTATTTCAGGTTTCTTAAGAGGATGATCAGGCAAAGCATTAAGTAACTTGAGAAGCCTCCCCCAAGCTTGTGGGAGACTCTCTTATTTAATTTGCACGAAGTTGTATATTTCCCTCAAAGCAGCTTGTTTCTTATGAGAAGGGAAATACTTAGCAGAGAAGTAATAAATCATATCCTGGGACTACGCACACAACTAGGATCAAGAGAATTAAACCATATCTTAGCATCACCCTTTAATGAGAACAGAAATATTTTGAGTATATAAAAGTAACGCGATCTCTCATCATTAGTAAACAGGGCAGCTATATCATTTAACTTAGTAAGATGTGCCACAACAGTTTCAGATTCATAGCCATGAAACAGATCAGATTCAACCAAAGTAATTATATCAGGATCAACAGAGAATTCATAATCCTTATCAGGAACACAAATGGGTGAAGTAGCAAAAGCAGGGTCGGGTTTCATTTTATCTCTAAGTGATTCTTTGTTACATTTAATTAATAACCTCTTAAGCTCTTATCTATCTCTGCAAGCTAAAATAGCGGTAGAAGATTCCATATCAAAAAGATAACCCTCAGGAATAACAGGCATATTTTCATCATCACTATCATCATCGTATTCAGATTCAATAATTTCTTTTTCTCTAGCCCTAGCAATTTGTTCATCAAGAAATTCACCAAGGGGCACATAAGTATCATGCATAGCAGAAGTGGCATCATCAATAACATGCGACATATCAGAACGAATAGCAGAAGCAGGTGTAGGTGTCACAAACTTACTCATAACAGAAGGTGAATCAAGTGCAGAGCTAGATGGCAGTTCCTTACCTCCCCTCGTAGTTGAGGGATAGATCTTGGTTTTTGGATCTCTCAAGTTCTTCATAGTGTCCAGCAGATATAAATCCCATGTGACTCAAAGAATAGAGCTATGCTCCCCGGCAACGGCGCCAGAAATTAGTCTTGATAACCCACAAGTATAGGGGATCGCAACAGCTTTTGAGGGTAGAGTATTCAACCCAAATTTATTGATTCGACACAAGGGGAGCCAAAGAATATTCTCAACTATTAGCAGCTGAGTTGTCAATTCAACCACACCTGGAAACTTAGTATCTGCAGCAAAGTGTTTAGTAGCAAAGTAATATGATAGCGGTGGTAGCAGCAACAAAAGTAAAGACATCAAATGTAATGTTTTTGGTATTTTGTAGTGATTGTAACAGTAGCAGCGGGAAAGTAAATAAGCGTAAACCAGTATATGGAAAACTCGTAGGCACCGGATCAGTGATGGATAATTATGCCGGATGCGGTTCATCATGTAACAGTCATAACATAAGGTGACACAGAACTAGCTCCAATTCATCAATGTAATGTAGGCATGTATTCCGTATATAGTCATACGTGCTTATGGAAAAGAACTTGCATGACATCTATTGTCCTACCCTCCCGTGGCAGCGGGGTCCTATTGGAAACTAATGGATATTAAGGCCTCCTTTTAATAAAGAACCGGACCAAAGCATTACCACATAGTGAATACATGAACTCCTCAAACTATGGTCATCACCGGGAGTGGTCCCGATTATTGTCACTTCGGGGTTGCCGGATCATAACACATAGTAGGTGACTATAGACTTGCAAGATAGGATCAAGAACTCACATATATTCATGAAAACATAATAGGTTCAGATCTGAAATCATGGCACTCGGGCCCTAGTGACAAGCATTAAGCATAGCAAAGTCATAGCAACATCAATCTCAGAACATAATGGATACTAGGGATCAAACCCTAACAAAACTAACTTGATTACATGATAAATCTCATCCAACCCATCACCGTCCAGGAAGCCTATGATGCAATTACTCACGCACGGCGGTGAGCATCATGAAATTGGTGATGGAGGATGGTTCATGATGATGACGACGACGAATCCCCTTCTCCGGAGCCCCGAACGGACTCCAGATCAGCCCTCCCGACAGGTTTTAGGGCTTGGCGGTGGCTCTGTATCGTAAAACATGATGATTTCTTCTCTCTGATTCTTTCTCTCCGAAAGCAAATATATAGAGTTGGAGTTGGCGTCGGAGGGTTTCTAGGGGGCCCACGAGGTAGGGGGGCGCGCCCTAGGGGGGGCGCCCCCACCCTCGTGAGAAGGGTGTGCCCCCTGATCTTCATCTTTGGCGAGGATTTTTTATTGTTTTTTCTAAGATGTTCCGTGGAGTTTCAGGTCATTCCGAGAATATTTGTTTTCTGCACATAAAACAACACCATGGCAATTCTGCTGAAAACAGCGTCAGTCCGGGTTAGTTCCATTCAAATCATACAAGTTAGAGTCCAAAACAAGGGCAAAAGTGTTTGGAAAAGTAGATACGACGAAGACGTATCAGAGCCTTTCAGCCTGTTCAATATGCTCCTCGGTTATTACCACATCGCCCAGCCCGGGAACGTTAACGGTTTGCCCACAATAATATTGGGCGCACGTACTCTCATGTGTTGTTGGCACAACAAGCGGGGGGATTGATTGCGCAGCCTGTTCTCCCAGCTAGGGAACGGTTTTACCGCTCCTTTTGCCAGCTGATTTGCTCGAGCTCGAGCTCGCCTCTTTCTCGACTTGTACCGCTATGCACCATAGCTGAGGCGGCTCTCTTCCGTGATTGCTGAGGCATCGAAGATGGCTGACGTGGCTGAGTTGGAGGAGGAGGAGTGGCCTGAAGCTGTGCCGGACTTGTAGGAGGAGTGGCCTGACGCTTTGCCGGACTTGGAGGAGGAGGAATGGCCTGAAGCTGTGCCAGACTTGGAGGAGGAGTGGCCTGATGCGTTGGTGGACTTGGAGGAGCGGGAGTCTGCTGACTCGGTGGCGGACGTCGACGAGGAGTCAGATGACGCGGTGTCGGTGGCCTTCAAAAGATGATGCAATCCTTTCTCCATAGGATGATACGATGGTTGGCGTCTCCCAGTGTGTGCTCCTCGTCACCTCCAGGAATGTCAAGCTCTAGCACCGAATATTAGTCCACCACCTCATCAACCAAGACACGAGCATAGCCCGCTGGAATCGGGTTGCAATGGAAGGTTGCCTCGGGGGGATTTGTAAAAGCAACGACGTCCTCCACCTTCATGGATATGTTCTTCATTTTGAAGTGTAGCTCGCAGTTAGTGTTCTCCATGATGTCATCCACTTGGTAGCTATCCAGCAATGCGTCGCCCGGGGCGGAACCCACGCTGCTTCTCGGCATGGATGGGACGGTGCTATCCAATGCTGGATCATCCGCTAGCTGTTGCAGCTGCTGAGACCCCCTTTGCTGGCTAAATGAGTCGATCTGCTCCTACTGCCGCTGGAATTTGACTGCCAAGTCCGCGTGCGCTGATTCTAGGCCTTGAAGGCATTCATAGTCCAGCTTCCTCTGATCCTCCTCCATCTTCCTCTTCTTCTCCTCTGCAATCTTCTTTCTCGCACGAGTTCTGTAGTCGGCGTTCCAGTCCGAAAACCCCTCATACCACGAAATAGCGCCCTTGCCTCATGTTCTTCCCGGGTGTTTAGGATTTCCCAGCGCACGTGTAAGCTCGTCGTTCTCTCTGTTGGGCTCGAACACCCCCGATCGAGCCTCTTCTATTGCAACAAGTAGCTTATCTTCGGCTCCGTCCAGACATGCCTTCTTCTAAACTTTGCCTGTCTTCGGGTCCACCTCCCCCCATGCGCATAGAACCAAGTCTTGCACCTGGGGGGCCAGCTCAATGTTTCTGGAGTGACACCTGCATCCTCCATCTCTTTCTCAGACTTGTCCCACTTAGGCATTCCCACCGCGTAGCCACCTGGCCCTAGCTTATGGAACTTATCCTTTTGCGGCATTGGACTTGTTTATTCTCGACCGTTCCTTAGATAATTCTGATTCCTTGAATTTCACGAAATCGTCCCAATGAGCACTTTGCTTCTCTAGTGTTCTCTTGAATACTGGAGTCTTCTTTCTTCCCTTGACGTACTGGTCCCATACACGATTCTTGTGGTTGTTGAATGCAACCACCATCTTCCTAAGAGCAGCGTCCTTGACTTTTTCCACATCTGCATCTGTGAAATGATCTGGTAGGGTGAAATGTTCCATGAGCATTTCACAAAGCAGAAGTTTTTGTCTGTCGTCGACAAAAGTAAGATCTGGACGTGGCTTTGCTGGCTCTCTCCATTCTTGAAGGGAGATCGGGAGTTGGTCCTTCAAAAGAACTCCGCACTGGCGAATGAACTTGTCCGCAATCTTCTTAGGTGCTAATGGTTTGCCATTAGGTTTGATGGCCTCGATATTGTACTTTACGCCCTCCTTCAACTTTTTGTTTGTGCCTCGTACTGTCCTGCTGCCTGAAGATTTGCCCGATCCGGATGGCTGAAAGAAGAAAGATCAATTCGTTAGTATATATCTTCAAGTCATTTAAAACATGTGATGATCACCAGATGCCTGCCTATATAAATATACCTTGCCGGTCTTTGTTGTTTCAAGATCAACATTTTCTTCATCATGTTCATAGTTCATGACTTCATCAATTCGGTCGTCGCGATCGAATATCATATCACCCTCCCCGGTGTTGTTTAGATATTCGGAGCCATCATAATCTTCCTCATTCTGATCATCATCTGGCCCGCGAGGATTGCGTATGATATTGAACAGGGCCTCTCCTCCCTCTCTGCCGGTGTTGTCCGCCATAGGTTTCATTTAACTAATCCAAAAGAAATATATTGAAATTACAATGCATGGATGCAATCAATTAATAAGGAAAAACTAAATCAATCATAGTACATAATAAGCATCATCGAATATAATCTCGAATACGTCGTCTCGAATAATAGATATAATCTCGAATACATCGTCTCGAATAATATATATAATCTCGAATAAATCATCTTGAATATTATATATCGAATACATCACTAGCTAGCTAGCTAATAAAGATCGAATACTAGGGAGTAATCTAGGCGATGGACAACCAAAGTGAAGGGACCATCATTGGATCATAGCTCGGGTGATCTCCCCAAAGAACCTACCAGGTATTGGAGAACCTGATGTCCATAGCATCCATGTAGCGATGGACGTGCTCGTCCTCCTCCCTGACACGGCGACGTACCACCTCCGGCGGGGCAGGCTCCCTCCACACCGAAAGTGGCCCACGCGAACGCCACCAAAGGAGATCAGGGTCGACGACGGGACCCGGGGCTGGGTTCCTCACCAAGCGTCACGCCCCTGAAGGTAGCACCTCCCAGTGCCAGCCCGGCGGAGCCCAATCCCGGACATAGGTCCTCTGAAGCAGGACGTCATCGCGAACTGGTCGACGATGAGGATGCGGGCCGGGCATCGTCGACAACAAATACTATATGAAGCAAAAGTAAAGTAACATTTTTTAAATGATGGATTGTGATTTCATATATGCAAATTCTAAATTTTATAACTAAAACTAACATTTCTAATATTTCTATAACTAAAACTAACATTTCTAATATTTCTATAACTAAAAAAAAATTTATATAACTAAGATTTCTATATAACTAAGATTTCTAATATTTCTATATAACTAACATTTCTATGTAACTAACATTTCTAATATTTCTATAACTAAAAAACATTTCTATATAACTAACATTTCTAATATTTCTATAACACTGTGTGTGTGTGTGCGGCCGGGGCAGGAGCTCACCGGCGAGGCACGACGACGGGGGGCGGCGACGGGGACGGAGATGGGCGGTGACGACGGGGATGGGGATGGGGCGGCGACAACGGGGACGGGGACGGGCCGGGCGGGGACGACAGGAGGACGGGGCGCGGCTCGGCGATGGGGACGACGGGGACGGGGACGGTGACGGCGACGGCGACGGACGGCGATGGGGACAGCGACGGACGGCGACGAGGGGCGGCGGCGACGGGGCAGAGGAGAAAGAAGCAGAGGGAGAGATGAGAAACTGACAAATTTTTTGAAGTGTTTTCTTATATAGAACAACCTTTAGTACCGGTTGAAGCCACCAACCGGTACTAAAGGTCTGTTTTGGCCAGGCCAAGCGGCGGGAACAGCACCCCTTTAGTACCGGGTGGTGGCTCAAACCGGTACTAAAGGGGGGCCTTTTTAGTACCGGTTTGAGCCACCACCCGGTACTAAAGGGGGTGCGCTGGCGCAGGTGCGGTGCCTCATGTTTAGTCCCACCTCGCTAGCCGAGGGGCGTCCGCACTGGTTTATAAGCCCAGCGCGGTAGCTCTCTCGAGCTACTCTCCAAAGCAGGCCTACTGGGCCTAAATGTTCTGTGCTTCCCTGTGGGCCTACTGGGCCTTTGCGGGCCTGCATCCTGGCCCAACAACAGGTTGGGTTTCTAGTCGTATGCAGGCCGTTGTGGCGTAGTAGGCGGGCTTTTTTTTGCTTTATTTTTTTGCTTTATTTATTTTTGTTTTATTTATTTTTGAGTTGTTTTTTTGCTGTATTTAGAGTTTCTTTGTGAATATTTTTGCTTTAGGTACAAAAAATTACAAACTTTCTGTTAGTGCCGGTAGTTTACAAATTTGAATAGTTTAAATTTTGAATTATTTGAAATTTGTGTGAATCACTAGTTTGTGAATAACTTAACTTTGAAAATAGATTTTTCAGTGATTCTTTTTTCTTATGTTTAATATTAGTGTGTTTTATCATTATATTCAATTTAGTAATGCTTAGGTTATTTAAAAAATGAAATGCCTTTGTAACGGATGAGTTTTCGTTCGAAACCCTGATACTTCGAAAGAGATTGTCCATTTTGTACACGAAGTGCATCCAGTTTTTGCGGTAACCCTTTCTACTTTTTTGCACATGCTATGTGGGTCAAATTATGATACCATGCCAACTTTCAACCTTTTCTGAGTTGATTTGAAATGCTTTTCAATTTTAGGGTCATTTAGCTGAAAAAATCAGTAAATGCATGAAAGAATTTGTTTGCACATAAAATTTCTTCGCGTTTCAAATGCCAAAACACATAACTACCCTAACTATTACAGAGATTCCCTCCTGGGTGTGAAACACAGAAGAAAGTGATGATAGTGAAGCCGATCACATCCCAGATCTTCGGGTGTGAAACTTTTTCTTCGCTAGTGTCCCTTTGCGTCGTAGCCATGGAAAATCTTCATCATTTAACTGGATGCTCGGGTCAATATTCACTGTGAATGGAGCAATTTCCTCAAACTTTTCATAATCTTCTGACATGTATGTCTTGTCATCCACTCCCATGATGTTTCTCTTCCCAGAAAGAACTATGTGGCGCTTTGGCTCATCGTATGATGCATTCGCTTCCTTATCTTTTCTTTTTCTCGGCTTGGTAGACATATCCTTCACATAGAATGTGCCACATCATTAGGTAGGACGAATGGTTCGTCTGCATACGCAAGATTGTTGAGATCCACTGTTGTCATTCCATACTGCCGGTCTTCCGTTACCCCACCTCGTTTCATATTGACCCATTTGCACCGAAACAAAGGGACCTTCAAACCACATCCATAGTCAAGTTCCCATATCTCCTCTATGTAACCATAATATGTTTCCTTTCCCGTCTTGATTGTTGCATCAAAGCGGACACCACTGTTTTGGTTGGTTCTCTTCTTATCTTGGGTGATCGTGTAAAATGTATTACCATTTATCTCGTACCCTTTGAAAGTCATTATATTCGAAGATGGTAACTGGGACAACGAGTACAGGTCATCTTCAATAGAGGCGTCATGCATGGTACGTGTCTGCAACCAGCCGGCGAAACTCCTGGTTTGTTCACATGTAATCCAGTCATCAGACCGCTCTGGGTGTTTGGAGCGTAGATAATTCTTGTGTTCGTCCATATATAGAGCCACCAAGGCGGAATTCTGTAGAACTGTGTAGTGTGCTTCAGTTAGAGAATGTCCGTCCATACATATTATTTGATCCCCTCCTAGCGTGCCTTTTCCATCCAGTCTGCCCTTATGCCGCGATTCAGGAACACCAATCAGCTTAAGATCAGGAATAAAGTCAATACAAAACTCAATGACCTCCTCATTTTCATGGCCCTTGGAGATGCTTCCTTCTGGCCTAGCACGGTTATGAACATATTTCTTTAAGACTCCCATGAACCTCTCAAAGGGGAACATATTGTGTAGAAATACAGGACCCAAAACGTTAATCTCTTCGCATAGGTGAACTAGGACGTGCGTCATGATGTTGAAGAAGGATGGTAGGAACACCAACTCGAAACTGACAAGACATTGCACCAAATCATTCTCTAACCTTGGTATGATTTTTGGATCGATTACCTTCTGAGAGATTGCATTGTGGAATGCACATAGCTTCACAATGGCAAATCGAAAGCTTTCCGGTAGAAGCCCCCTCAATGCAACCGGAAGCAGTTGCATCATAATCACGTGGCAGTCATGAGACTTTAGGTTCTGGAACTTTTTCTCTGCCATGTTTATTATTCCCTTTATATTGGACGAGAAGCCAGACGATACCTTAATACTGAGCAGGCATTCAAAAAAGATTTCCTTCTCTTCTTTGCTAAGAGCGTAGCTGGCATGAACCTGATGTATGACGTCTTTTCCGTGCATACGTTGCTGGTCCTCCCGTGCCTCAGGTGTATCTTTTGTCTTCCCATACACGCCCAAGAAGCCAAGCAGGGTCACGCAAAGATTCTTCGTCATGTGCATCACGTCGATTGCGGAGCGGACCTCTAGGTCTTTCCAATTGGGCAGGTGCCAAAATATAGATTTCTTCTTCCACATGGGTGCGCATCCGTCAGCGTCATTCGGAACAGGTTGTCCGCCAGGACCCTTTCCAAAGACTACCTTCAAATCCTTGACCATATCATGTACATCAGCACCAATACGGTGGCGAGGCTTCGTCCGGTGATCCGCCTCACCTTTGAAATGCTTGCCTTTCTTTCTTATGGCATGCCTGCTCGGAAGAAATCGACGATGTCCCAGGTACATATTCTTCTTACAATTAGCCAAATATATACTATCGGTATCGCCCAAACAATGCGTGCATGCGCGGTATCACTTGTTTGTCTGTTCTGAAAGGTTACTGAGAGCAGGCCAATCATTGATGGTCACGAACAGCAACGCCTTTAGGTCAAATTCTTCCCCCATGTGCTCATCCCACGCACGTAAACCTGTTTCATTCCACAGCTGTAAGAGTTCTTCAACTAATGGCCTTAGGTACACATCAATATCGTTGCCGGGTTGCTTAGGGCCTTGGATGAGCACTGGCATCATAATGAACTTCCGCTTCATGCACAACCAAGGACGAAGGTTATACAAACATAGAGTCACAGGCCAGGTGCTATGGTTGCTGCTCTACTCCCCAAAAGGATTAATGCCATCTGCGCTTAGACCAAGCCATACGTTCCTTGCGTCATTTGCAAACTCCTTCCCGTACTTTCTCTCAATTTTTCTCCATTGCGACCCGTCAGCGGGTCTCTCAACTTTCCGTCTTTCTTACGGTCTTCTCTGTGCCATCGCATCGCCTTGGCATGCTCTTTGTTTTGGAACAAATGTTTCAACCATGGTATTATAGGAGCATACCACATCACCTTGGCAGGAATCTTCTTCCTGGGGTGCTCGCCCTCGACATCACCAGGGTCATCGCGGCTGATCTTATAGCGCAACGCACCGCATACCGGGCAAGCGTTCAAATCCTCGTACTCACCGCGGTAGAGGATGCAATCATTAGGGCATGCATGTATCTTCTGCACCTCTAACCCTAGAGGGCAGACAACCTTCTTTTCTTTGTACGCACTCTCGGGAATTCGTTGTCCTTTGGAAGCATATTCTTTATCATTACCAGCAACTTTCCAAATCCCTTGTCAGATACACCATTCTCTGCCTTCCATTGCAGCAATTCCAGTGCGGTGCCCAGCTTTTTCTTGTCACCTACGCAATTTGGGTACAACAATGTTTTGTGATCCTCTAACATGTGCTGCAACTTCTTCTTCTCAAATCACTTGCGCATTTTCTCTTTGCATCAGTAATGGCCCGACCTAGATCATCAAAGGGCTCATCTGATGCCTCTTCTTCAGCTTCTTCCCACATTGCCGGCTCAGCTTCTTCCCGCATTACCGGCTCAGCTTCTTCCCTCATTGTTGTATCATCGTATTCAGGGAACCCATGGCTAGGATAGCTGTCGTAGTCCTCTTCTTCTTCATTGTCTTCCATCATAACCCCTCTTTCTCCGTGCTTGGTCCAAACATTATAGTGGGGCATGAAACCAGACTCAAACAGGTAGACGTGAATGGTTCTTGACGTAGAGTAATTGTGACCATTCTTACAGCCAGCACATGGAAAAGGCATAAAACCATCCACCCGCTTGTTTGCCTCAGCCGCAAGCAGAAAAGTATGCACGCCATTAATGAACTCGGGAGAGCATCGGTCATCGTACATCCATTGCCTGCTCATCTTCAATACACAACACCAAAAACACCAAATTAATACAATACATAAAGTTCATACATAAAGTTCATACAACACTTAAATGCAACAAACAAATAACTCTCTAGCTAAAGAATTTAAATGCAACAACAAATGCGATCAAGATCACAACTAAGGTAACAATTGATCCAACAGCATAATGATACCAAGCCTCACTATGAATGGCATATTTTCTAATCTTTCTAATCTTCAAGCACATTTTCTCCATCTTAATCCTGTGATCATCGACGACATCGGCAACATGCAACTCCAATTCCATCTTCTCCCCCTCAATTCTTTTCAATTTTTCCTTCAAATCCTCGTTTTCTCTTTCAACTAAATTTAACCTCTCGACAATAGGGTCGGTTGGAATTTCTGGTTCAACTACCTCCTACATACAAATATCTATGTCAACTTGATGGGCATAATTTGTCATAAACATGAAATGCAACAAATAGTTTTAAAAGAGAATATACCACATCCGAATCATAACCCAGACGAGGGCCGACGGGGACGGATATCAAAACCATGGCACTATGTATAACAAACAACGTATGGGTAAGATAATTATACGAGTAACTATATATCAAAAGCACACAAACATCAATTTTTTATATAAAACATTCATGAACAAGAGGCTCACCACAAGGTGGTGCCGGCGACGGGACGTTGCGGGTGATCGACGGTGGTTACGACGGAGATTTAGAAGGCACTAAGTAAACCACACCTACATATGCAAACTAAGTGTTATTTTTGACCTCAAATTGCATATAAATCAAAGACTAGCACATATATATAATTCCTCCCAAATTACTAAACTCAAATATCAATCACTATATAAAGCATTGCACGAGCTAATCTAGCAATGAGAGATGAAAGGACAAAGTTGCTAACCTTTGTGATCATTTGAATGGATGGGGGCCTTCAAATCTTGACAAATTTTGGGAAAAATGTGTGATGAGCTTGAGAGGAAGAGGGAAAGAACAAAGAGGAGAGGGGAAAGGGGAAGAACAGAGCGAGCTCGGGTGGACGAAGGGTGTATGTAGGACGACCTTTAGTACCGGTTCGTGATACGACCCGGTACTAAAGGTGCTGGAGGGGCCCCGGACTGACAACATACTGCCACCACTCACTTTAGTGCCGGTTCGTGGCACGAACCGGTGCTAAAGGTTCACCATGAGCCGGTACTAATGATGTCCGCCTGCCTAGCCGTTGGAACTGGCACTAATGGACACATTAGTGCCGGCTCAAATTCAAACCGGCACTAATGTGCTTCACATTTGACCATTTTTCTACTAGTGAGGTGGCCCGAACCTGGGTAAACAGCTGTGTTCACCGTTCTCCTTTCTTAGCTCGAGCATCCCGAAGCATTGTCATGGAGTTGAGGGTCGCAAGGTTGAGCGGAGCGCCGGCAGCAAGCATACCCCAGATTTCGAACCTTCCTTGGGTCCCCGAAGCCCTGATTCTGACATTTGGCGCGCCAGGTAGGAGTGCGCCACTGTTCTTTCTCTTTGTCTCGACTTAAGCTCCGCCAACTCCATGGCTGACGCTTGCCATGTTCATGCCGAGCACCGAGCGGCTCGCATCGCCCAGACGGAGCCCACGGGCCACGGCGATCGCTGCCACTCTGCCTTGAGCGTGGCCAACGCCGCCACTAACACCGCTGCCCACGAGCAGCGGGGCTCATCCATGCACCCTTCTACGTAGCCTGACGGCCACACTGCCATGATCTCCTCATTCCTAGGACACCACGGGCCGCCGAACACGCGCTCATGGCACATGATCTGCTGCGCTACAGCCCGGCTGACGCCGGCTATGACGCCTGGCTAGGCCGCATCACCTATAACGCCCTCGATGCGGCTATATCTCCCACGTGTCAAAGCACGACTTAGAGGCATAACTGCATTGAAAGCAATGTCGCAAGTGAGGCAATCTTCACAACAACCCATGTAAATAAATAAGGGGAAAGGATACATAGTTGGCTTACAATCGCCACTTCACACAATACATGAATAAAGCATTACAACATCCAGATACAATCAAGGTCCGACTACGGAACCAAAATAAAAGAAGACTACCTCAAAAGCTACACAGATCCCCGATCGACCCCAACTGGGCCCCACTACTGACCAACTGGAAAACAGAACAACATAAAGAACGAGATCTTCATCGAGCTCCTCCTTGAGCTTGGTTGTGTCACCAGCTCAGTTCAACGGCACCTGCAAGCTGGTTTTGGAAGTATCTGTGAGTCAAGGGGACTCAGCAATCTCACACCCTCGCGATCAAGACTATTTAAGCTTATAGGAAGGGTAAAAGGTATGAGGTGGAGCTGCAGCAAGCGACTAGCATATATGGTGGCTAACATACGCAAATGAGAGCGAGAAGAGAAGGCAAAAGCACGGTCGAACAATTATGATCAAGAAGTGATCCTAGAACAACCTACGTCAAGCATTACTCCAACACCGTGTTCACTTCCCGGACCCCGCCGAGCAGAGACCATCACAGTTACACACGCGGTTGGTGTATTTTAAATTAAGATCAACTTCAGGTTTTCTACAACTAGACATTAACAAATTCCCATCTGCCCATAACCGCGGGCACGACTTTCGAAAGTTCAAATCCCTGCAGGGGTGTCCCAACTTAGCCCATCACAAGCTCTCACGGTCAACGAAGGATGTTCCTTCTCCCAAGACAATCCGATCAGACTCGGCATCCCGGTTACAAGACATCCTCAACAATGGTAAAACAAGTCCAGCAACACCGCTCGAATGTGCCGACAAATCTGATAGGATCTGCACATATCTCGTTCTCAGGGCACACTCAGATGAGACATCCTATGAGTAAAACCAACCCTCAAGTTGCCCCGAGGTGGCCCCGCAGTCTACTCGGTCGGACCAACACTCAGAGGAGCACTGGCCCAGGGGGGTTTAAATAAAGATGACCCTTGAGTCTGCAGAACCCAAGGGAAAGAAAAGGCTAGGTGGCGAATGGTAAAACCAATGTTGGGCATTGCTGGAGGAGTTTTATTCAAGGTGAACTGTCAAGGGGTTCCCATTATAACCCAACTGCGTAAGGAACGCAAAATCCGGGAACATGACACCGATATGACGGAAACTAGGGCGGCAAGAATGGAACAAAACACCATGCATAAGGCCGAGCCTTCCACCCTTTACCAAGTGTATAGATGCATTGTGATATCCATGCATAAGAGATATTATGATATCCCAACAAGATATCCATGTTCCAACAAGGAACAAAACTCCAATCTTCACCTGCAACTAACAACGCTATAAGAGGGGCTGAGCAAAGCGGTAACATAGCCAAACAACAGTTTGCTAGGACAAGGTGGGTTAGAGGCTTGGCTTAACAATATGGGAGGCATGATAAGCAAGTGGTAGGTATCGTAGCATAGGCATAGCAAAAGAGCGAGCATCTAGCAAGCAAAGATAGAAGTGATTTCGAGGGTATGGTCATCTTGCCTGAAATCCCGCAAGGAAGAAGAACGAGTCCATGAAGAAGACAAACGGACGTAGTTGAACAGGTCCTCACAAACACGACGTTATCGGAACCAGCCCAAAGAAGCAACACCGGAAAGAAGCACACAACATAGTAAACAACCAACACATGAACATGGCATGATATGCGGGATGCGGTATGTGATACATATGCATGATTTGGAAAGGAATGATTGGACCTGGCCTCAACTTGGAAAACCAAGAGTTCAAGTGGAAAGGTGAGGTGATTTTGGTTGAAATCGATATAAAGATCACCGGAATCGGATGAATGGTTTGGAAATGGCAAGCAAAACAAATATGGCACCGGTCTGCGATATTCAGCAAGTAGTCATCTAAATGCATCAAGTTGAATATGCTACAGCACTCAAACATGGCAAAAAAATACATGGCAGGGATCCACTCAAGATGATTGAAAAAAGATGAACACTGAGCTATGGCTAATTCACTCAATAGCAGGTTCAAACAAGCATGGCAAACGAGCAAATGATAACAGGTTTCAGACTTGGTGAAATTAACACAAGTCTTGAATTTATCACCAGGAAGCAAACTTTAGAGCATGAAAACTACATGCTACAGGAACTTAATATGGCAAAGCAAGGCATGGCATGAATCTACTCAAAACATATATCAAAAGTACCTTAGTGACTATGAGCCAAAAGGAATCAGAAAGTACAATTGCAAGCATGTGAACATAGCAAAAACATAAACAGATTCAGACTTAGTGAAAAACTGGAGCATGCAAAACAGTTAACAAGTAGACATATTTATGAGCTCGAAGCAATCACTACAAACCATGGCATGACAAACTAAGCATACACCCATCAATAAGACATGGCATAGAAGCTAGACATGGCAATAGCAACAACATAGCATGCACGGATAAACAACAACAAGCTTGGCAAAATCACTAAACATGTTAACAATCTTCCAGGAATATTTTATAGCAAAAGTAGAGCCTGATTGACTCAAGCTAGGGTGCTCCAAAATTGCAAACAAAGATATGGATGGATAGAGCACCACAATATTAACAAAACATCCTTACTGATCATCCTAAAAAGAGGCACGGATCACTAGGAAACAACATGAACATATGGCATAAAAACAATATCAGGACAAGGACTTAGTGAAATTCTAAGTCCCTGAAAACATCATCATTGAGTAAGCTACTTTGCATGCTTGTGCTAGTCACCACAAATATCAAAAAAATACATGGCATACACCGCTGTAAAGATGGCATGGCATTCATCAAAACACATGTAGAGCTCGGGATGATAGCATGCACACATTAATCATGGCAAAAATGACAAAAGGCCATTTGCTGAAACAGATCTGACATAATCATCACATAGCCCTCTTCCAACAGAATTTCGGGCATCAAGATGAGCTCAAATTAAAATGATGCAATGAGATGAAATGATGCACTCGTTGAGACGAACATTTTGATATGCAAAACGCGCAAAACGGAGCTACGGATGTAAAGTTATGGCATGTGGAAGAATGCAAAATAATTAGGGTTCGGAGGGAAAAGTCAACCGCGTCTGGATCTGGATCTGGAGGTACTGTAGCTGTGCGTGGTTCACGAGGTTCGCCTGGCCGGAGCTGTTCACCGGAGAGAAGACGACGAGGCGGCCGGAGCTTGCGGGCGTCGATGTCGGCGGCGGTTGGCCGGAGCGGCGCCGGCGAGCGGAGGAGGGCGGCGCGGCGTCGGGGCGAGGATGCAGGCGGCGCCGGAGCTTCGGCGGAGGGCGGCGGCCTCCGGCGGAGCAGGCGCGGCGGGGCGGTGACCGGCGACGAGGTGGCAAGCCGGTGAGGCGGCGCCGGCGCGGTGGAGGAAGAGCGAGGCGGCGGAGGAGCTCTCGGGCGCGGCGCGGGGAGGTGAGGGCCTCGGGCGGCGGCGGCGCACCGGGCCGGGGGGGCTGGATCTGGGCCTCCCGGGCCCGCGCGGGAGGGGCGGCGACGCAGGGCCAGGTGGCGGCGCCTGAGTGGAGGAGGGAGGCGGCGGTGACGACGTGGCACCTCACGATTGGCTGGAGTGATGTGGCCGGCGAGATGGACGCGTCCGCCGGCGAGCGGACATGTCCGACGGCGCGAAGGGAGTTGGATCTAGGGTTTCGGGGAAGATATCCGAAATTTGGAAAGGGGGGGTCTATTTATAGAGGTAGAGGGAGCTAGGAAGCTCCAAATGAGGTGCGGTTTTCGGCCACGCGATCGTGATCGAACGCTCTAGATGATGGTGGAGGTTTAGGTGGGTTTTGGGCCACTTTGGAGGGGTGTTGGGCTGCAACACACACGAGGCCTTTTCGGTCCCTTGGTTAACCGTTGGAGTATCAAACGAAAGCCGAATGGCATGAAACTTGACAGGCGGTCTACCGATAGTAAACCAAGGCCGCAAGACAAGTCTCAGTCCAATTCGAAAATGTTTAACACCCGCACATGAAAAGAGGTAGAAAGGGACACCGGGTGACATAGGAGCGCCGGATTGCAAAACGGACAACGGGGAAAATGCTCGGATGCATGAGACGAACATGTATGCAAATGAAATGCACATGATGACATGATATGGAATGCATGACACGCAAGCAATGACAAGGCAACACGGCGAATAACTGGAGGACACCTGTCACATCGGTCTCGGGGCGTCCCAACACTCAACCACTACGAGAGGATCTCGTCCCGAGATCTAGAATGGCACTGGAGGGAAAAAACGGAAGAGAAAAAGAAGAGGTAAAACTAAGCTGCTTCTTTGACAAACGAGTGAAAACAAAGAACCTTCCAAGGTTAAGCCATTTCGAGAAAAGAATACAATGGAGATGAATGAAGTTGAAAGCACTCTGTTAGCAAAGAGGAACAAGGAAGAACAACTTTGGGCAGCACTCCGCTGAGAAGAGATGAAAGGCTTGATAAGGCAAAAAGAGCTTGAGAAAAAAGGACACAACACTCCGGTTAAATGGATAAACCAAGAAAAGAACACGATCCTGACAAAACGAAAAGATGGGTAGAAGAGAGCAACATCACAAAGCCTCCGGAACAAAATTAAGAATCGAATGGAATGAACGAAGGGAAACAAGATCTTGAGGGAGCACACTTACAACAAATGCTAGAACGGAGTTGTTGGAAAACCAACAACGAAAAGAATAAGCTTGATATGATCTTATGGAATACATCTCAAATTATGAGGTGACAACCTGCCACTCACGGGAAAAGAATTTGATTGATAAGAACAAGGAGATGAGAAACTTATTTCACTGGGAGGATAAATGAAGAACTTGGGTCATTATAAGCACCATAGATAGCAACAATCCTTCTGGAAGGCTTTAGGTGAAATATAACCCAAGATAACTCCAATGAAGAGATTGATGGATTTAAGATACCTCATTCTTGACAACATGTGAATCATGAAACATGAACTCAAGTTATGAAGAATGACATAGCACCACCTCAAATGATACGGTAGAAGGAATTGCACTTCGGAATGCAAGATGAAGAATGCTTGAGCTCCTTTGAAAAAAATCTCGATGAACACTTTGAGAAGGTATTAAATTCTTGGTGAACCATCATGTAGAGCCTCCATGAAGAACTCCGGTAATGAAAGAATGATCAAACGAAAGGAAAGAGAAGTTGAAAACACAAGGTTAAGACTTGCAATTATTAGATGGATCTTCGCGACGCTATAATTGAGAGAGCTTGGAACTCCGGGAAAGAAAAGATGAAACAAATGAAACTGAGAATTTGATGAGCCTCCGGAATACGGAGTTAAACACTTGGGTGAAACAAGAGTAAGAATTATGTTATGCGTATCCTTAACCAATTAAATTGATGACAAACAATGGATTTGGCATACTACTTACTCCCTTAGAAAGGATTAAAATAGATATTGCGCAAACTTGAAGAGGCCTTCAATGATCCACCTGTAGGATTTGAAAGAATGAAAGAATTGATATGATAACGAAGGAAGAAGAATCTTGATCAAACCACCGTAAGAATTGGAAATGAACGAAGAGAAAATATAAGGAAAACACCGGGAAGAATTATAAAAAATGAAGATACTTGAGAGGATTTAGATACAAGTGAACGAAGAGATCACGAGCTGATAAGAGAATACTTGAATGATGCATCGGTAAAATTTGGAGAACAAGAGCTAAAAGCTAAGAAAAGAATAATTCTGAGAAGATGGGCTCCGGATAATCAAACTGAAAAGACTCCTGAATTGCTCTGGATGGGTGAAAAGAATTCTGACAATCGAAAACAATTATGAGAGGATGACATCAAGCTAGAACCATGAATCTTTGGAAGAACATATAAGAATTTAAGAGGAGCTCTGCTTCGGTCTATTCATGTTGAGAAAGATGACGAGAAACACCACCACGGATTGTTGAGGCACTTCGGAATGAAGAATGGAAAGGTTGAGCCAACGATGAAAAGAATTTGAAAGATCTTGGAGAAATACATATGACTAATGATGAATCGTTATTACGTCAAACTTTGAAAAGAATTTGGGAGTAACTCCGGGAAAAATTAGAAGAGCCAGGTAAGATCCTGGGAAAAGACCTGTGGGTTAGGGCCCGCTGGAAAGAAACACCGTTGAAATGATTACTTGAAAAAGGAGAATGCACCGGTTGAATTAAATGGTTTGAATAAGATAACATTCTTGAAAGATCTTGAATGAATGAGAATGAACACTAGCATCTTCTGAGATATCTTCAGTACTTCGGAACAATTGAATAGCGAGAGGTGAATGATTAAGAATTGCACCGGCATGAGAAAGTATTAGAAAGGAGGAAAATGATATGATCAACAACAAAACTTGAATCCACCGGAGAAGAAAAAGAACGAAGAATGATGAACTTGAAGCTCCATTAGAATATTCATGAGAATCGCCGGATAAGAATATTGAAAGAAAAGAATGGAGAGGCTTCCATCAATAAGATGATACTTGATTAAGAAATCTGAGTCCTTGAAGAAACAGGGTGGGTGGGCGGGAAAACAAAGGCAACTTGGAGACGGATGAAACAAACACCATTGAGAAGAACTGATAATTGATCTTGCGAATGTTGAAGTGATCGGATCCACTTGACGAGAGACACACCGATTGAAAAGGATTGACATGAGAATCTGAAATATCAAGAAGGATTGGTATTCACATCAGAGTATGAGAACACCGTTTCGGAAAAATTATGGAATCAACATTTGACTTCGAAGCAACTCGAATACCACAACTCAAAACAAAACAAAGGATTGGCTTGCAGAATAAGCCGGAACAAACATATGATAGAGATTTTGTCCGAAGTTTTCGTGGTGGGGCCTACACGGGCTCGATCGTACATCACCATCATGTACAAGGCAGTGCACATGACATACGAAGCGTCCTCGAGTCAGCATAGCCAAGGACTCTTTAAGACACAACGAGACCACTGTAAAACCAATCGTGAATAGGCGGACCACTAGACGTCAAACCCCAATTTCATATCATACATATGTGGGAAAGATATCCTACGAGCTACTTGAATTCCCACTTATAAACTCCTGAAATTTTCCGGTTATGCAATCAGGTGTTGGGGATACAGGGGAAGCATAATATCTCACCCAAAACTAGCAAATCCTACATCCAGCTGTATCCATCCTTCAAACATAACCAAGAAACCTTCGGAAATCGTTTACCTCAACCTTCTAAAAGCATCCGTTATACGAGTTATGGCAATACTCACGAACTCCCGCCTCAGTACTGGGTGGCGTCGAAGTTATCTCACCAACAACTGCATAAAAGAGATTTTCGATGTTGGCGAAACTAAACTCAGGTATTCCAGAACTGCAACGATAAAATTGTGACGACAACACCTCGGAGCTCAACTCCCCGGGACACTGCCACAACCCCTAAATGTCTGGAGGCACCAAGAACAATGTTCTCGTCAGAAAACCATTGGAACAATTCCAAGATACCCGCGTGATCCTAAAAAAAATTTAGTGAAATTTGAGAAGAGAAAAGTCAAAACTCTACGTCAGGATGCCTCACTAGAGCGACGGAGGGACTGAGGAGTAAAAAGAATTCCTAACTCTCCAATATATATATAATCCTAAATGACTCAAAACATTTTTCTAGACTCAACAACGTCAGCAATTCAATCAAGCAGGGAGCTCCTAAGGTTGGGGAAGGCTCTAATACCAACTTGTAACGCCCAAGATGCGGCTATATCTCCCACGTGTCGAAGCACGACTTAGAGGCATAACCGCATTGAAAGCAATGTCGCAAGTGAGGTAATCTTCACAACAACCCATGTAAATAAATAAGGGAAAGGATACATAGTTGGCTTACAATCGCCACTTCACACAATACATGAATAAAGCATTACAACATCCAGATACAATCAAGGTCCGACTACAGAACCAAAATAAAAGCAGACTACCCCAAAAGCTACACAGATCCCCGATCGACCCCAACTGGGCCCCACGACTGACCAACTGGAAAATGGAACAACATAAAGAACGAGATCTTCATCGAGCTCGTCCTTGAGCTTGGTTGCGTCACCAGCTCGGTTGAACGGCACCTGCAAGCTGGTTTTGGAAGTATCCGTGAGTCACGGGGACTCAGCAATCTCACACCCTCGTGATCAAGACTATTTAAGCTTATAGGAAGGGTAAAAGGTATGAGGTGGAGCTGCAGCAAGCGACTAGCATATATGGTGGCTAACATACGCAAATGAGAGCGAGAAGAGAAGGCAAAAGCACAGTCGAACAATTATGATCAAGAAGTGATCCTAGAACAACCTACGTCAAGCATTACTCCAACACTGTGTTCACTTCCCGGAACCCGTCGAGAAGAGACCATCATGGTTACACACGCGGTTGGTGAATTTTAAATTAAGATCAACTTCAGGTTTTCTACAACCAGACATTAACAAATTCCCATCTGCCCATAACCGCGGGCACGGCTTTTGAAAGTTCAAATCCCTGCAGGGGTGTCCCAACTTAGATCATCACAAGCTCTCACGGTCAATGAAGGATATTCCTTCTCCCAAGACAATCCGATCAGACTCGGCATCCCGATTACAAGACATCCTCGACAATGGTAAAACAAGTCTAGCAACACCGCTCGAATGTGCCGACAAATCCCGATAGGAGCTGCACATATCTCGTTCTTAGGTCACACTCAGATGAGACATCCTACGAGTAAAACCAACCCTCAAGTTGCCCCGAGGTGGCCCCGCAGTCTACTCGGTCGGACCGACACTCAGAGGAGCACTGGCCCAGGGGGGTTTAAATAAAGATAGCCCTTGAGTCTGCAGAACCCAAGGGAAAGAAAAGGCTAGGTGGCGAATGGTAAAACCAATGTTGGGCATTGCTGGAGGAGTTTTATTCAAGGCTAACTGTCAAGGGGTTCCCATTATAACCCAACCGCATAAGGAATGCAAAATCCGGGAACATAACACCGATATGATGGAAACTAGGGCGGCAAGAGTGGAACAAAACACCAGGCATAAGGCCGAGCCTTCCACCCTTTACCAAGTGTATAGATGCATTAATTAAATAAGAGATATTGTGATATCCCAACAAGATGTGCATGTTCCAACAAGGAAAAAAACTCCAATCTTCACCTGCAACTAACAACGCTATAAGAGGGGCTGAGCAAAGCAATAACATAGCGACACAACGGTTTGCTAGGACAAGGTGGGTTAGAGGCTTGGCTTAACAATATGGGAGGCATGATAAACAAGTGGTAGGTATCATAGCATAGGCATAGCAAAAGAGCAAGCATCTAGCAAGCAAAGATAGAAGTGATTTCGAGGGTATGGTCATCTTGCCTGAAATCCCGCAAGGAAGAAGAATGAGTCCATGAAGAAGACAAACAGACATAGTCGAACGGGTCCTCACAAACGTGACAATATCGGAACCAACCCGAAGAAGCAACACCGGAAAGAAGCACACAACATAGTAAACAACCAACACATGAACATGGCATGATATGCGGGATGCGGTATGTGATGCATAGGCATGATTTGGAAAGGAATGATTGAACCTGGCCTCAACTTGGAAAACCAAGAGTGCCACTGGAAAGGTGAGGTGATTTTGGTTGAAATCAATATAAAGATCACCGGAATCGGAAGCATGGTTTGGAAATGGCAAGCAAAACAAATATGGCACCGGTCTGCGATAATCAGCAAGTAGTCATCTAAATGCATCAAGTTAAATATGCTACAACACTCAAACATGGCAACAAAATACATGGCAGGGATCAACTCAAGATGCTTGACAAAAGATGAACAGTGAGCTACGGCTAATTCACTCAATAGCAGGTTCAAACAAGCATGGCAAAAGAGCAAATGATAACAGTTTCAGACTTGGTGAAATTAACACAAGTCTGGAATTTATCATCAGGAAGCAAACTTTAGAGCATGAAAACTACATGCTACAGGAACGTAACATGGCAAAGCATGACATGTCATGAAGCTACTCAAAACGTATAAAAAAGTCCCTTAGTGACCATGAGCCAAAAGGAATCAGAAAGTACAATTGCAAGCATGTGAACATAGCAAAAAGATAAACAGATTCAGACTTGGTGAAAAACTGGAGCATGCAAAACAGTTAACAAGTAGACATGTTTACGAGCTCGAAGCAATCACTATAAAGCATGGCATGACAAACTAAGCATACACCCATCAAGAAGACATGGCATAGAAGCTAGACATGGCAAGAACAACAACATAGCATGAACGGATCAACAACAACAAGCTTGGAAAAATCGCTAAACATGTTAACAATCTGCTAGGAACATTTTATAGCAAAAGTAGAGCTTGATTGACTCAAGCTAGTTTGCTCCATAATTGCAAAAAAGACATGGATGGATAGAGGACCACAATATTAACAAAACATCCTCACTGATCATCCTCAAAAGAGGCATGGATCACTAGGAAACAACATGAACATATGGCATAAAAACAATATCAGGACAAGGACTTAATGAAATTCTAAGTCCCTGAAAACAACATCATTGGGTAAGCTACTTTGCATGCTTGTGCTAGTCACCACAAAGATCACAAAAATACATGGCATACACCCCTGTAAAGATGGCATGGCGTTCATGAAAACACATGTAGAGCTCAGGATCATAGCATGCACACATTAATCATGGCAAAAATGACAAAAGGCCATTTGCTGAAACAGATCTGACATAATCATCACATAGCCCTCTTCCAACAGAATTTCGGGCATCAAGATGGGCTCAAATGAAAATGATGCAATGAGATGAAATGATGCACTCGTCGAGACGAACATTTTGATATGCTACACGCACAAAACGGAGGTAGGGACGCAAAGTTATGGCATGTGGAAGAATGCAAATAATTAGGGTTCGGAGGGAA
Organism: Triticum urartu; assembly: GCF_056163025.1. Taxonomy (NCBI): domain Eukaryota; kingdom Viridiplantae; phylum Streptophyta; class Magnoliopsida; order Poales; family Poaceae; genus Triticum; species Triticum urartu. Next base: position 104,734,732 of record NC_141873.1, read on the forward strand.
AAGTCAACCGCGTCTGGATCTGGATCTGGAGGTACTGTAGCTGTGCGCGATTCACGAGGTTCGCCTGGCCGGAGCTGTTCACCGGAGAGAAGACAACGAGGCGGACGGAGCTTGCGGGCGTCGATGTCGGCGGCGGTTGGCCGGAGCAGTGCCGGCGAGCGGAGGAGGGCGGCGTGGCGTCGGGGCGAGGATGCAGGCGGCGCTGGAGCTTCGGCGGCGGGCGGCGGCCTCCGGCGGAGCAGTCGTGGCGGGGCGGCGGCCAGCGACGAGGTGGCAAGCCGGTGAGGCGGCGCCAACGCGGCGGAGGAAGAGCGAGGCGGCGGAGGAGCTCTCGGGCATGGCGCGGGGAGGCGAGGGCCTCAGGCGGTGGCCGCGCACCGGGCCGGGGGGCGGATCTAGGCCTCCAGGGCCCGCGCGGGAGAGGCGGCGACGCAGGGCCAGGTGGCGGCGCCTGAGTGAAGGAGGGATGTGGCGGTGACGACGTGGCACCTCACGATTGGCTGGAGTGATGTGGCCGGCGAGATGGACGCGTCCGCCGGCGAGCGGACATGTCCGGCGGCGCGAAGGGAGTTGGATCTAGAGTGTCGGGGAAGAGATCCGAAATTTGGAAAGGGGGGGTCTATTTATAGAGGTAGAGGGAGCTAGGAAGCTCCAACTGAGGTGCGGTTTTCAGCCACGCGATCGTGATCAATCGCTCTAGATGATGGAGGAGGTTTAGGTGGGTTTTGGGCTACTTTGGAGGGGTGTTGGGCTGCTACACACACGAGGCCTTTTTGGTCCCTCGGTTAACCATTGGAGTATCAAACGAAATCCGAATGGCACGAAACTTGACAGGCGGTCTACCGGTAGTAAACCAAGGCCGCAAGACAGGTCTCGGTCCAATTCGAAAACATTTAACACCCGCACACAAAAAGAGGTAGAAAGGGACACCGGGTGACATAGGAGTGCCGGATTGCAAAACGGACAACGGGGAAAATGCTCGGATGCATGAGACGAACATGTATGCAAATGAAATGCACATGATGACATGATATGGAATGCATGACATGCAAGCAATGACAAGGCAACACGGCGAATAACTAGAGGACACATGTCACATCGGTCTCGGGGTGTCACATCATCGAGCTTCCCAACACTGCCGGAGAAGTCTCGGCGCCCTCCCACTCACTCCGTCCTCCACCTTCTTGTGCTGGCGATGTGGCGCACGGCGCGCCTGCGCCTCCCCCTACGCGGTGACAACACCGAGCCTCGGCGTGACAAACGACCGCGCGACCCACCATGCGGAGCACCTGCGCTGGCCCGAGATGAGGCTAGCTGCCAGATCGTCCACCGTGCACCGCCTTACACACGTGTGCTCCTCGAGAACCCGCACCAGCCCCAGGACCAGATCATCCATAAGGTCGCAGCGGCAGGGCGCCAAAACCGCACCATCCACGCCCGTGGCGCACCCACGAGCACCATCGGCGGCCGAGCCTTCACTCGCGAGCTACGCCGGGTGGGTTGGCCCGTCAAGTTTAAGCTTGAGCTTCCCCCGCGCTACGACGGCATCCCCGACCCCATGGCGATGACAAGGTCATCGTGAACTAGTTTCCCATGGCCCTCAAGGACGGCGCGCACTCTTGGTTCATGAACCTACATGAGGAATCAATCTCTTTGTGGAGCGAGCTCTGCGACTAGTTCATCACCAAATTCAAGGGCGCCCACAATCGCACCCTCATGGTCAACGACCCACGGTGCATGAAGCAATACCCCGGCGAGAATCTCCGCAAGTACATTCAGCACGTCAGCCACATACACAATAGGATCTCGCACGCCTCAGATGAAGCCATCATCTTGGCATTCTCCAATGACGTAATGGACGTCAGGATGTGCGAGAAGCTCGCCCAATGACCCGAGCATGGTGCTAGAACTGTTCAACATGGCCGATAAGTGTGCCAAGGCTGAAGAAGGCCGCCTGTTCTTGCGCAACGACCCTGAAGCCGAGCCTGATGACAACAAGACCAAGGCCAAGGAAGTGAAGTGTAAGGGCCCTGTCGTGTTGGTGGCGGAGCCTGACCTAAAGCGCGGCCACGGCCGTGACGAGCACGCCAAGAATGGTCGCCTAGTCTACGTCTACCACAATGTGCGCACTCACAACACTGATGACTGTCAAGAGCTCAAGGCGCTCCATGATGAGCACTTGTGCTGTCACTCCGACCGCAACGACCATGGAATTGGCCATGGTGGCGACCGGTAGGACAACCACAATGGGAACCCCCACCAGGGCTGGCACGACCAGCCTCACAAGGGTGGCCAGCATGACCAGCCTCATGACGGCGCCTAGCGTGATCAGCCCCGCGGAGCGCGCCCTCAGGACAATCTTCCCCTTCCGCCGTTGCCGCCACCACCCAGAAGGAACGATAACAACCAGCAAGATGAGGGGGCTAGGGCTACGAAGAGCCTCGCGCAATAGCCTACATCCTCGGTGGAGCTCAGGCCCCCCGCATCCAACCGCTTCTTCAAGCAGTTCTCTCATGAGGTGAACGCTGCCCTCCTGAGGCTTGAAGCTGTGCAACCCCACAAGTGGTCGCAGTGCGCCATCACCTTCGACTCTAAGGACCACCTCAGGTGCTCGGCCACCACCGATGCGCTCCCCATGTTGTGTACTCCCACCATCAGCAACGTCACTGTCACCAAGACCCTCATTGATGGGGGTGCCGGCCTCAATGTGATCTCCATCATGAGTTTTGACATGCTCCAGGTGCCTTATGACAAGATGATGTTGGTCGGGCCCTTCTCTGGGTGACGGACGGGTCCACCATCCCCCTCGGACAAGTGTGCCTCCCCGTCACCTTCGACACCTGCAGCAACTAGCACACCGAGCTCATCAACTTCAACGTGGCCCACATCGGCCTCCCCTACAACACTACCCTGGGATATCCCGTGCTAGCCAAGTTCATGGCAGCAACCCACCACAGATACAACGTCCTCAAAATGCCTAGCTGCAGCGGTGTCATCATTGTCGCCTGTGACGAGAAAGATGCGGTCTGCTCCCTTGAGAATGCCTACCAGGCCGCTGCGGCTGAAAACTCTGCCGGCTAGGGTGCTGTCATGCTTCCTGGGTCTGCTCCCGCATAGAAGAAGTAGTTCCTCCCCAAGGACTTCCCTGAAGCCAAGAAGCAGTCGGCTGGTGGCGACGCCTAGGCCCTCACCCCTGAGGCCAGGGCCTGCCTTCCTTCCGCATTGGAAGGTGTGCCTGGTGCCTGCCTCTGGGTAGGCTCGAGGGCTCCCACCTTGAGAGTGTCTGACCTGACCAGTGTGAGTGTGACGAGGGAGGTGCTCGGGCTCCACTTGCAGGCAAACTTCGATGCGTGCCCCCATAAGAAGGGAGCACGACGCCAGGAGCACAGGAATTCATCGCCCAGAAAACGTACAAGCTGCTAGAAGCGTGGGCCATTCGTAGCGAGCATCGCCCCGCATCCCGCTCGTCCGGTCATCGCCCCCAAGGAGGATAGCAAGGTGCACGTGTACATTGACATCACGGGCCTCAACAGGGCGGGGTCCCAGGACCTCTTCCGGCCATCGCACATCGGTCAGAGCAAGGGCAATACCACCAACTACATATGCATGCCCTTCGGCCTGATGAACGTTGGCGCCATCTTCCAAAGGTTCGCGCAACTCGCGATGGTCCTCGCGAGGCCTCATACCCTCGTGAGTCCCCAAGGCCTCAAGCACCAAACGGCCCCTAAGAGGCAGCAGCATGATCGCCAGGTGACCTTTTTGTTTGTTCAAATTGAGGACACTCCCTAGGCTGCATTATCCTCAAGCTGGCTAGGGCCCGTCCCTGCAGCCGCTTCGCTTTTGGTCATGTACCTGATTTGGTTATGCTATGATGAAATTATCTTGCCTACTTAACCCTATGTTTGGTGCCTCGCCACCATGGAGGCCGCTGCACCCTCGTGACTCTCCTCCCGATTGTCCCATGATTGGGGCTTGACACGGTGTCTGTGCTCAGGTTCGTCCCTGCAGCGCTGATAAATCCAAGCGATCGAGCTCTGTCTCGCGGGCCCGCTCCTGTGCACGTCACCTCACAAAGGTCCTTGGAGTCTCACCCTCTCATGGGACCACCGTGAGCACGCGATTAAGGGTGCGGCCTGGTTTGTATAGCAGTGAGTTTGGTGTTTCGCCACCATGGGCGGCACGCGCCGGGTGGCTCTTCCCTTGATCATTCGATGGAGAAACTCGACACGATGTCTATGCTCGGGTCCTCCCTACAGCGTCATTAAATCCAAGTGACCGAGCTCTGTCTGGCGGGCCAAACCCGTGCACCTCACCTCAGTTGGGTCCTTGGTGTCTGACCTTTTCATGCAATGGCCTCAGGACGGTCATCCGACATGGGTCGCCCCCATGTCACAGGTTGTATGAGCACGCATCTACATAGAGAGGTAGGCACAAACTGCCTAAGGGCTAAGAAAGGAGCTCCTGAGGCCTTGTACAATGGGAGGTGCTTAGAGATATGCTTAGAAAAATAAACCGGGTTTTTCTGAAGCACCGGTGCCTATTTCTACAGGAGAGACGCTTAGTTAAGCATCTATCCTATACAAATAAGCACTGGTGCTTAAAGAAAGCCTGGTTTATTTCTCTAAGCACCTCCCCTAAGAATCTCCCATTGTACAAGGCCTGAGCCTTGTGCCTAGAGCATCTGACACATCCGCAAGTTCTATCGTGCTCGGCACACGTACAAACGAAACAGGGATGTACACGCCCCAGAGACTCTGGAACAGAGTTCCCGCCCACGCCCAAGTGGAAGCCCCATGCCCCGCGCTGGCAGAACGATCAAACTACGATCTTGGCCACGCCCAAGTGGAAGCCCCATGCATGCTCCACGCTGGTGCACAATCAACTAAGAGCGCCCCGCAGGCCATTACAACTTCAGGAAAATCCGTGCCTGTCATGGTGCCACTCATACTTTCCCACGGCATGCGCTCGCCGTTCCCCCCTAAGCCTCACACGAGTGGGGGCTGCACATGGTGGTTGTGCTCGGGTTAGTCCCAGCAGCGCTGAAAAACCCAAGGGAGCGGGCTCTGGCTCGCGGGCCTGCTCCCGTGCATGTCACCCAACCAAGGCCTTTGGTGTCTGGTCTCCTCGCGTAACGCCCATGCGCAAGCTAGTGAGCGTGCATTGCCTGAATGGAGCCCTTTTGCATAGGTTTTCCCTCAGGGATGGATCACCCGGGAGGTTTCGCAAGGCGCACCACACAAGCAACCAACTGTCGGTGCTGCAAAAAGCTAAGTCTGGGCACCTTGGGGGGAGGCTTCGCTGATGCTAACGCTTTCCCGTGTGGGCCGCTTGCGTGTCAAGGGGGACTCCTGAGCATCGCGCCTCGGGAGCCTTCACCAGCACCTGGAGCCCCCCACCACCTCCAGGCATCATGACCTGACATCCCACCGACGGTTGAGGTCCGCACGGGGTTGGGCCTCTCGACGTAGAGCACAAAGGAAAGCAAAAGGAAAAGCAAGCGTAGAAAGGAATCCCTGCGAGGTCGGAAACATCCATTATGAGCATTAAATGTTCAAACAAATATAACCATTGTCTCACGGCTCCGCAAGGTAGCTTCAGTCTATTACAGGCTAAGTAAGGGAAACCTTAAGAAGAAGCAGCACCGCCCCCGTTGCTGGCGTCCATTGCAGCCTCGCCAGGCTCCTCACAGCCGCTATAGTAGAACTTCCCAAGCAACCTGTTCACATGACCTTCCACGGCCTCCGCAAGTCCGTCGTGGGATTCTTTGGGGACGGGGCCTATCGCCTTGTTGAAGTCAAAGTTAGGGTCGTGGTGAAGAAGGTGGCTGAAGACATGGGTCACCGCCATGAAGAAGAGGTTGTGGAACTCCTCCTGTGGCATGCCGTCCACCTTCGAGGCCCCATCCTCGAGCTGCTCCACGAGCTTGGCGAAGAACTTGGCATGGTCGGTGTTGCTAGCTACGAGGGGAGCCTGAAGCCTCTCTTGGCATATGGAACTCAAGGCCTCACGAGCCCTGAGCTCGAGAGATGAGAGCACGACATGGTCCGCCGTCGCCTTTGTGTCGGCATCCTCCTGGATCTTTTTCTCTCTAGCATCCAGCCGAGCATTGGCCTCAGTGATGTGCTTCACATGGACCTCCGGAGTGTCGATCACTTGGCGTTGCAACGCCTCTAGGCTCTCCCGCTCTATGGCCTACTCGGTCACCGCTGTCGCCAAGTATGACTCGTGAGTCGGGAGCTTCACCTTGTGGGCCTTGAGATCGTCCTCCCGTAGCTGGAGCCGCTACGCCTCCATAGCCCGCTTGACTTGAACCGCCTTCAGGCTAGCTTCCGCCTCAACACAGCGCTTGGAGGCCGCCTTGGCCTCGGCAAGTGCACTCTCACGGGCTGCCTTTGCCTCGGTGGCTTCCTTCTCGCTCTGTGCGATGGCAGTCTCGGTCTGGCGCTGGGCCGCCTTAGAGGCGGCATCATGCTGGTACCACCCCGCTGCAAGCTTCAAGCGCTCCTTGGCGAGGCGTGATTCGGCATCCCCAAGGTACGCCCCGAGCCAATCAAGCGCAACTTGAGCATCGGTCAGAGCCCCACGCCTGAGTAAGGTGCCGCAACTCATCAACGCACGGGTCCGGCCCAGGTCCGGCGTCCCGACGCCCGCGGCCACTATGGTTGAAGGAGCCCCGGCAGAGCTTGCCTGGGGTGCGGAGGGCCTTGGGTTTTCCCCTTCTAGTCGCCATGTCACACCCAAGGGGGTTGCCATGTCGGCTGCGGGAGCTTCTTCGATGGCTGAGGCCAGGGGATCCTCCATAGCGCACTCCGCGTCGCTCCCCGAGGGGTGGCAATGGCGGCTGGCGGGGGCTTGGGCGTCGTGTCCCTTCCCCATCGTCACGCCCGTGCTTGAGGCCTCGCCACGCCCGTGCTCGTGTCAGGCCTCACAAGGGATGCATCGCTGTCCTCTAGGAGTGGTGCCGGGAGCCGATCAGTAGCGGTCGGGGTGGTTAGACCCTCCCATGGCTCAAGAGGGGCGCTGGGCGTGTCCGCCGTGCCCGGGCGCCCCGCAGCGTTTCCAGAGCAGCTTGAAGTCTTCCCGCACCGCCCAGGGCTCAGGGCGGCCGCCGCCGTCGCCTTCAGGCTGGGAGGCGTCTTCTTCCTGGTCGTCTTGGCCTTATTCGCCTCCTGGTCGTCACCCCGGCACCTGTATCGACAAAAGGTCAGCTAGAGCCGCACAAGATTATGGGCACTAGGCTCTACGAAGGAGTCCATGGGATATGCAGTCCCAATACTTCTTTCCTCCCACACTGCATTGGTAAGTCGAATGGTTAATCTATTAAGATGGTGCATCCTTGATATGTTATACGAGGTTGTCAGACTAGTTGTAGCAACACACATCACACTACTTTTACTGTATATTTCATGCAATTACATTTGGCATATCGAGATCTAAGCAATCTACAATAGGATGAAAAGACTAGCATCCTTCACATTATTGGCGAACTCAGTTCATAGAAACAAGCAATTCAACCATTCTATGGTTAAATCAAAAGCTTCACTGGAATATTTTTCACTACCCCAATCATACATGGAAAATGGGCACCGCCACCGTAGGGGCTGGTATGGGAGGCCACCTCGGGTGGCGGGAAAGTGCGCACCTAGTTTGAGTCGTCCAGGTTAGCCCAGGCTAGTTTTGTTCGCCCCAGTGCATGAGCAGGCAATGTAAAAAATGAAGAAAAACATTTCAATTTGGATGGGCCAATAACGTAAGTGCAAGGCATGCCCTATAGCAGGCTCATGGCCCAAACGAGTGTCTCCAATATCGATCGACAACACGAAAAATCCCCAATTCTTTCGCCCCGGCCTCCAGTCTGGTTCACTCCTAACCTAACTGCCACTAGACAGACCGACAAAGCTCTTCCTCTTACCCTCGTTGGATGCTGGTCATCAAGCTTCAAGCAAATGGAAGGACAAGAAGGTGAAGATCCAACCCTGGGTGTAGCCTTCATGGGACACAGCGATGGCAGCACAAGCATGGCATTGAGCTTGCGCAAATGGACTGTCGCAGCTTGCAAGAGCAGCATGCACAATGAGCAGGTACATCACATCCCTGATTATATCTAATTCAATTGTTCAATTTCTAGCCATTAGTTAACCTGATGGTGCTGTAAAACTTCTTATATGTAGGGAATCTACAAGAAAATGAAACCAATTTCTGCTTATTTTATAACTTCCCCAATCAATACTGAACTGACTGAACCTGATGTGTCTAATCAAGTTTCCGGTGCAAACATACAAGCTCATGTTGTTCTTGGGCCTGAAGTGTCTAATGAACAGACTAGTAATGAAGGAATTGATGCAAACATTTTACATGCTCTTGGTGATGAATATATAGTGTCTAATGAGGGATCTAATGCAAGCATTTTGCAAGCTCCCATTGAAAGATTTAGTGTGTAATGATGATCTGCTATGTTGTGTGAGAGAAAGAGATTTGCAGGAATTGATGACAAGCAAATTATAGTACATTTTCATGGCTTGAGGAAACGTCGAGGCCATCTACCAGAACGTCCCCATATCATGACAACTTAGCATAAATAATTTTCTAATCTGTTGTTTTAAACTATTGGCATACTTGTTGGAAATATGCCCTAGAGGCAATAATAAATTGCTTATTATCATATTTCCTTATTCATAATAAAGGTTTACTATTCATGCTATAATTGTATTGATTGGAAACTTAAATACATGTGTGAATACATATAAGCAAATACCAAATCCCTAGTATGCCTCTACTAGATTAGCTCATTGATCAAAAGATGGTTAAGGTTTCTTGACCATTGACATGAGTTGTCATTTGATAATGGGATCACATTATTATAAGAATAATGTGATGGACAAGACCCATCCGTTAGCTTAGCATATGATCGTTCAGTTTATTGCTACTGCTTTCTTAAATGTCAACTCATGCAACTCCCAAATACCTGAGGAATACCTTGTGTGCTATCAAACATCACAACGTAACTGGGTGATCATAAAGATGCTCTACAGGTATCTCCGAAGGTGTCTGTTGAGTTGGCGTGAATCGAGATTGGGATTTGTCACTCCGTAAGACGGAGAGGTATCTCTAGGCCCTCTCGGTAATACAACGTCATAAGAAGCTTGCAAGCAAAGTGACTAAGGAGTTACTTACAAGATGATGTATTACAGAACGAGTAAAGAGACTTACCGGTAATGAGACTGAACTAGGTATGAAGATACCGACGATCGAATCTCGGGCAAGTATCATACCGACGGACAAAGGGAACTACGTATTTGTCATAAAGGTTCGACTGATAAAGATATTTGTAGAATATGTAGGAACCAATATGGGAATCCAAGTACCACTATTGGTTATTGACCGGAGAAGCGTCTCGGTCATGTCTACATCATTCTTGAACCCATAGGGTCCACGCGCTTAATATTCATTAATGATATAGTATTATATGAGCTATGTTTGTTGGTGACCAAATGTTTTTCGGAGTCCCGAATGAGATAACAGACATGATGAGGAGCTCCGAAATGGTCCGGAGGTAAAGATTGATATATTGGATAATAGTGTTTGGTCTCTGGAATGGTTTCAGAATTCACCAGAATGGGTTTTGGAGGTTTCCCGAAATGTTCTGGTGCGAGAACACTTTATTTGGGCCAAGGGGTAAAGCCCATGAGGCTTTAGGAAGGTGCAAAACGAAGTTTTTTGGAGGCCAGGGGCCAGATGCCAGGGACCCTGGCGTCTAGTCCTGGAGTCCGAGAAGGACTCTTTCCTTGCGCGCCAAACCGACTTTTCAGAGGCTCTTTCTCCAAGAAATGACCCAAGGGCTCAACATATAAATAGAGAGGCAGGGCTAGCACCCGGAACACATCAAGATTCACCAAGCCGGGTGACGGCAACCCCCCCTCTAGTTTATCCTCTGTCATAGTTTCTATTGTACTTGGAGAAGCCCTGCAAAGATTGTTCTTCACGACCACCATCACCATGCCATCGTGCTGCTGGAACTCATCCACTACTTCGCCCCTCTTGCTGGATCAAGAAGGCAAGGACGTCATCGAGCTGAACGTGGAGGTGATGTACGTTCAGTACTTGATCGGGAAGGATCGTGAAGGTGTACGACTACATCAATCGCGTTGATAAATGCTTCCGCTTAGCGATCTACAAGGGTACGTAGATGCTCTCCCCCTCTCCTAGCTATGCATCTCCATGGATAGATCTAGCATGCGCGTAGAAATTTTTCGTTTTCCATGCAACGTTCCCTAATAGTGGCATCATGAGCTAGGTCTATGCATAGATGCACTACTACAGGTTGGTCCAAATGCGACAGTCCAATCAGAGACCCTTCTATAAAATTGTGTGCGATGCATTAATCACAAACGGTGATGTAATAAAACCGTCAAAAAAGATACAACAAATTTGCGATGGTGGTGACATCAAACACGATTCAGATTAGAGTTGCATGTGTGATGCGTGGCAAACAATTAATCCAGCAGAACTATTTGCGATGAGGCAGAAAAACAGAAATAGGCAGCCAGATGTGGGTGAGTGAGATATACGACATACAGTTCACTAGGATGAACTGTGTGTGATTAGGCAACACAATAGAAACGGCCAGCCAGATCAAGGTGTGTGCGATGGAGGACATACAGTTCACTCGGATTTGCGATGAGCCAAGACAACAGAAATATTTCAACTGAACAAAATTTGTGTGATATGTGGCAAATAGGTCCGTAAACAGGTCCGTAATCAGAAATGTGTGCGAAGACCAATAATAACACAAACGATTGCTGCAACTTGTTTTGCATAAAGGTGGATGGCGTGTGTCTATTTCTCCTAGTTTAGTTGAATCGAATTTGACTACAGCCAGTCCTTGTAGAAGGTTAAAAAAGCAAACTTAATAATCACCATTGTGGTTTTGCATAGGTAAGAACGGTTCTTGCTAGTTGCCCGTGGCAGCCACATAAAACTTGCAACAACAAAATAGAGAACGTCTAAGTTGTTTTTGCAGGGTATGTTGTCATGTGATATGGTTGAGATGTGATTTGATATATGTTGATGTATGAGATGAGCATGTTTTGTAATAAGTCCACGACTTGCATGTTGATGAGTACGACAACTAGTAGGAGCCTTAGGGTTATTTTTAATTATTATATGACCTGCATGTCAATCACTAAGCGCCATGTAATTGCTTTACTTTATCGCTATATGTTAGCAATAATTGTAGAAGCAATAGTTTGCGAGACGACCCCGATGCAACGATGGAGATCAAGGTGTCATTCCAGTGACGATGGAGATCATGTCGATGCTTTGGAGATGGAGATCAAAAGCACAAGATGATGATGGCCATATCATGTCACATATTTTGATTGCATGTGATGTTTATCCTTTATGCATCTTATTTTCCTCAGAACGATGGTAGCATTATAAGATGATCCCTTTACTTAAGTTCAAGATAAAAGTGTTCTCCCCGAGTATGCACCGTTGGTAAAGTTCGACGTTTCAAAGCACCTCGTGATGATCGGGTGTGATAGACTCTACGTTCACATACAACGGGTGTAAGCCAGTTTTGCACATGCAGAATACTTGGGTTAAACTTGACAAGCCTAGTAGGTACAGACATGGTCTCAGAACACTGGAGACCGAAAGGTCGAACGTGAGTCATATAGTAGATATGATCAACATAGAGATGTTCACCATTGAAGACTACCCCATCTCACGTGATGATCGGACATGGGTTAGTTGATTTGGATCATGTATCACTTAGACAACTTTATGGATGTTGATTTATGTGGGAGTTCATTAGTAATTTGATTATTTGAACTAAAATTTATCATGAACTTAGTCTTGATAGTTATGCATATCTATGTTGTAGATCAATGGCCCGTGCTTCTGTTCCCTTGAATTTTAATGCGTTCCTAGAGAAAGCTAAGTTGAAAGATGATGGTAGCAACTACATGGACTGGGTCCATAACTTGAGGATTATCCTCATTGCTGCACAGAAGAATTATGTCCTTGATACACCTCTAGGTGACAGACTGTAACACCCCGGATGTAACTTTCCCTCTTTGTACTCCAACTCTTGCCGTTTCCGGCATTAAGTTATATTTATTTCTCGGGTTCGGGTCTTTGTCTCCGTGTGTTGTTTTCGTTTTCATGCATCTCATATCATGTCATTATGTGCATAGCATTTGCATACGTGTTCATCTCATGCATTCGAGCATTTTCCCCGTTGTCCGTTTTGCATTCCGGGGCTTCGTTCTCCTCCGGTGGTCATTTCTAGCTTTCTTTCGTGTGTGGGGATTAAAAATTTCCGGATTGGACCAAGACTTTCCATGCGGCCTTGGTTTACTACGGTAGACCGCCTGTCAACTTTCGTATCAATTGGACTTCGTTTGATACTTCAACGGTTAACCGAGGGACCGAAAAGGCCTCGTGTGTGTTGCAGCCCAACACCCCTCGAATTTGGCCCAAAACCCACCGAACTCTGCTCCATGTCCTAGAGCGTTCGATCACGATCGCGTGGCCGAAAACCGCACCTCATTTGGAGTCTCCTAGCTCCACTTATGCCTATATATACACCCCCTCCAAAATTCACGGTTCTTCTCCTCCCTAACCCTAGATCCATCTCTCCCGCCGCCGCCGGACGAAATCACCCGAGCCGGACATGTCCGGATAGCCCGCCGCCGCCACGTGTCACATCGTGACTCGCCCCGCCGCCCGGTCCACATCGCCGCCGCCGAGGCCCGCCCGAGCCCACGCGGGGCCCCCGCGGCCCAGCTGGCTTGCCCCGCCGCCCGGCTCCTTCCGCCGCCCGGGAGCTCGCCGTCCGCCGCCGCCTACCGCTGCCGGCGCTGCCTCGCTGCCACGCCGTCCGCGCCGAACCCCGCCTCGCCCGAGCCGGCGCCGCCCTCGTCCAAGCCGGCGCCGCCTTGCTCCGGCCGGCGCGCCCCGGCCTCTCCTCGCCGGCACCCCTCCTACTCCGGTCGCCGCCGTCCTCAATGCCGGCCGTCCTCGGTTTCCGCTCGATGAACAGTGCCGTGCTCAGATCCGATCCACTGCTACAGTAACCCTAGATCGGGGTTGACTTTTGCCCTCTCCGTTAATTTTTTTATGCCTACTTTGACCGCCCGTAACTTTGCATTCGTAGCTCCGTTTTGGACATATTATATATCAAAATGTTCGACTCGACGAGTACATCATTTCATTCCATTGCATCGTTTTCATTTGAGCTCATCTTGATGCCCGAAAAGCTGTTAGAAGGAGGCTTTGTGAGTTAATTTTCAGATCTGCTAGTTCATCTTAGACTTTTGTCATTTTTGCCATGATTATTGTGTGCATGCTATGCCTGTGAGTCCTTCATATGTTTTGTTAAGCATTTTGTCTTCTTTCCAGAGGTGCAACCCATGCATTTTTAGGATGTGTGTGGTGACTTGTGCAAGCTTGCAAAGTGAGGCACCCGGTAATCTGTTTTCAGGGACTTAGTTGTTTTCACCAATTCTGGGATATTTTAGTTCATGATGCCATATGTTCAGCTTGTTTCCTAGTGATCCGTGCCTCTTTTAAGGATGATCAGTAAAGGAGTTTTGTTACTCATGTTATGATCTATCCATCCATTTCTTTGTTTGCAATTATGGAGCACTCTAGCTTGAGTCAATCGAGCTCTACTTTTGCTTCGTGGTGAATCTAGGCAGATCGTCAACTCGTTTGCGATTTTGCCGATGTTATTGTAGTTGATCCGTGCATGCTATGCCATTGTTTTTGCCATGTATAGCTTGAATTTTGTGCCTTATTGATGTATGTATGCTTGCCTTGCCATGACTTGCACCATGGTGAGTGCATCGAGCTCTTTTACATGCCTTCGTGAGTTATATTTCAGCATGTCTCAGTTTTCATTAAGTCTGAAAACTGATTGTGTTTTAGCTATGTTCGTGTGCCCGTTAATATATTTTGTGAACCCTTTTGGCCCCAGGTCACTTTGGGTCTTTTGTTAAGCTTGTTGAGTAGCTCCATGCCATGTCCTTACTTGTCTTAATAAGGTCATGTATCATGTTGTTTTGCTGCTCCGAAGAGGGCTTCGTGATCTGAAATTCCAGACAAGTGTTAATTTCACCAAGTCTGGAATCTGTTTTGCATTTGCGTTTTTGCCATGCTTGTTTGAACCTCATAATGGATGAATTGGCCGTGGCTCAGTGCTAGTCTTTTATTAAGCATCTTGTGTTCATCCCTGCCATGCATTTTTTTGTCATGTTTGGTGGCTGTAGCATGTTCATTTCATTGCATTTAGATGCCTACTTGCTGTAAATCGCAGACCGGTGTCATATCTTAAAACGCTTGCCATTTCCAAACCGTAACTCCGATTCCGGCGTTCTTTATATCGTTTTCAAGCGATTTCATCCCCTCTTTCCAGTGGCACCCTTGGAATTCCAAGTTGAGGCCAGGTTCATGCATTTCCTGTCATATCTTGCATTTTGCATCCCACATCGCATCCCGCATAGCATGTCATCTTTTCGTCCTATTGCTTGGCCTTGCACGTGGTTGATTGTATCCTTGTTGCTTGTTTGTCTTGTTGGGTAGAGCCGAGAGAAGAGTTCGCTACCGAGGAGCCCGTTGAGTTTGCTTGTGAGGATCCAGTCAACTCTGACAACTGTGCAGGCAAGATGATCATACCCTCGAAATCACTACTATCTTTGCCATGCTAGTTTGCTCGCTCTTGCTATGCCAATGCTACAATGCCTACCTTTTGCTTGTCAGCCTCTCAATTGCCATGTTGAAACTCTAAACCACCTTTTCCTAGCAAAACGTTGATTGGCTATGTTACCGCTTTGCTCAGCCCCTCTTATAGCGTTGCTAGTTGCAGGTGAAGATTGGAGGTCGTTCCTTGTTGGAACGTCATGTATTTACTTGTTGGGATATCATTATATTGCTATGTTATCTTAATGCATCTATATACTTGGTAAAGGGTGGAAGGCTCGGCCTCCCGCCTAGTGTTTTGTTCCACTCTTACCGCCCTAGTTTCAGTCATATCGGTGTTATGTTCCCGGATTTTTGTGTTCCTTATGCGGTTGGGTTATGATGGGAACCCCTTGATATTTCGCCTTGATTAAAGCTTTTCCAGCAATGCCCAACCTTGGTTTTACCATTTGCCACCTAGCCTTTTCTTTCCCTTGGGTTCTGCAGACTCAAGGGTCATCTTATTTTAGCCCCCCACGGGCCAGTGCTCCCTCTGAGTGTTGGTCCGAACTGAGCTGCCTGCGGGGCCACCTCAGGGAAACTTGAGGGTTGGTTTTACTCGTAGCTAGTCTCATCTGAGTGTGCCCTGAGAAAGAGATATGTGCAGCTCCTATCGGGATTTGTCGGCACATTCGGGCGGTGTTGCTGGTCTTGTTTTAACCTGTCGAATTGTCTTGTTGTACCGGGTTACTGAGTCTGATCGGTGTGTCTCGGGTGGAGGTCTATTCCTTCGTTGACCGTGAGAGCTTGTCATGGGCTAAGTTGGGACTCCCCTGCAGGGATTGAACTTTCGAAAGCCGTGCCCGCGGTTATGGGCAGATGGGAATTTGTTAATGTCCGGTTGTAGATAACTTAAACCTTAATTAATTAAAATGAATCAACTATGTGTGTTGCCGTGATGGCCTCTTCTCGGCGGAGTCCGGGAAGTGGACACGGTGTTGGAGTTATGCTTGCGCAGGTTGTTCCTCTAGATTGTCACTCGCGCTTTGCCTCCTCTTCTCGCTCTCTTTTGCGTATAAGTTAGCCACCACATATGCTAGTCGCTTGCTGCAGCTCCACATATACTTGGCTTACCCTTCCTATGAGCTTAAATAGTCTTGATCGCGAGGGTGCGAGATTGCTGAGTCCCTGTGGCTCACAGATACTATAATTCCAGATGCAGGTCCAGGTGATTTCGCTCCAGGTGACGAGTACGAGCTCAAGTGGGAGTTCGACAAGGACTCTCAGCGTTATTATGTTTCCTTTCCCAATGATCAGTAGTGGTGCCTAGTTGGGGTTTGATTCAGGGCCTTGTCGCATGTCGGGCCATGAGTGTCTGTCTGATGGATGTTATTTATGTACTTTGATGTGACATGGCGAGTGTAAGCCAACTATGTTCTTCCCCTTTTATTATATATTACATGGGTTGTTGTAATGATTGCCTGACTTGCGACATTGCTTTCAATGCGGTTATGTCTCTAAGTCGTGCCTCGACACGTGGGAGCTATAGCCGCATCGAGGGCGTTACAAGTTGGTAATCAGAGCCTTCCCCGACCTTAGGAGCCCCATTGCTTGATCGTTTTTAGCAGCCGAGTTGTGTCTAGAAAAATGTTTTGAGTCTTTAGGAATTTTATATCGGAGAGCTTAGGAATTCTTTTTACTTCCCAGTCTCCTCATCGCTCTGGTAAGGCATCCTGACGTAGAGTTTTGACTCTTCTCTTCTCAAATTTCACTAAAAAAAATTTTAGGATCACGCGAGTATCTTGGATTTGTTCCGATGGCTTATGATGAGAATACTGTCTTGGTGCCTCCTGTCAGGGGTTTAGTGGAAGTGTCCCGGGGAGTTGAGCTCTGAGGTGTTGTCATCATAATTTTATCATTGCAATTTTGGAATACTTGAGATATGTTCGCCGACATCGAAAATCTCTTTTATGCAGTTCGTTGGTGAGATAACCTCGACGCCACCCAGTACTGGGGCGGGAGTTCGGGAGTATGCCATAACTTGTATAACGGATGCTTTTTGAAGGTTGAGGTAGATGGTTTCCGAAGTTTTCTTGGTTATGTGTTGAAGGATGGATACAGCTGGATGTAGGATTTGCTAGTTTGGGTGAGATATTATGCTTCCCCTGTATCCCCAACACCTGATTGCATAACCGAAAAGGTTCGGGAGTTTCATAGGTGGGAATTCTAGTAGCTCTAGTTCTTCTTCCATGGATATTGGTTTGAGATTGGGATTTCTTACTGATCATTCGTTCTTGATCCGTACCTTGTTGATTTATTTCTCTACCTTAATTCTACGTGGCTTCTCAATTTATGGATATGTGACCATTTGAAGAGGAATGCATTCATTCATTTTGTTCGGATGTGAAGACTATATGTTGCAATTTTCATTCCATTGGTTTCAGCTTCAATATTTATCTGTCTATGTGCTAACGGTGGTCAACCTCTTCAGGATGGCTCCCGCTAAGAGCACCAGTCAGAACCAGAATCAAGATCTGCCACCGCCTCCACCTCCTCCAGAAGCATGGCAAGCTGTGATGGCCGCAACCAATGCAAACACTCAGCTGATCATGCAAATTCTTCAAGAGCGCAATCAAGGCAGTCAAGGGAATCAAGGCAGCAATCAGAGTCACTTTGCTACACTCAACCAGTTCCTTGCTAATGGTCCAAAGACTTTCAGCAATTGTGTTGAGGCAACCGATGCTGACGATTGGCTTGTGGATCTGTGTAAGCATTTCGAGTGCAGCAATGTCAGGCCTGAGGACTTTGTGAAGTTCGCTTCCTTCCAACTCAAAGATCAAGCTGCAGAATGGTTCCAGCAGTACAAGGATTCTAGAGGTGGACGTGTTATCACTTGGGATGATTTCCGTCGAGATTTCCGAGCTCACCATATTCCGCGGAGCGTGGTTGAAAGCAGGCGTGAGGAATTCCGCAATCTGAAGCAAGGTTCTTTGTTTGTCTATGATTACAACAAATTGTTCCAGAAGCTTGCCCGCTTTGCCAAGCAGGACGTGCCTTATGAGAAGAGCATCATATATCAGTTCAGGAGTGGTCTCAGAGAAGATATTCAGCTCGCTCTTGTTCTCTTTGAGCCATTGAGGTACGATGAGTTCTACAACATGGCACTGAAGCAAGAGGCTGCTCAGTTGAGGTGTGATGCTTCCAAGAAGCGAGTCAGAGATGTTACTCCTTCTTCCTCTACTCAAGTGGCCAAGCAACAGAAGTTTTGGCTTCCTCCTCCTCCGTTCCGTCAGCCGTATCAGCAGAAGAGCAAAGGTGGCAGTGGTTCTTCCCACCCACCCAACCCAGGCTTTCAGAACAAGACTTCGTCTCAAGCTCCAAGATCGAGTGCTCCGTATCACCGTCCGCTTTCAGAGGTCACGTGCAACAAGTGCCAACAAAAGGGTCACTATGCCAACAAGTGCTTCAACCAGAGGCGTCTTCTTCCTCCTCCTCCTGTCAGATCGGCAAGTACAGCTGTGGTCAAGCATAACCCCAAGCACGCCAAGGTCAATTTGATGAATGCAGCTCAGGCAGAGGACTCGTCAGATGTGATCATGGGTAACCTTCCTGTTAATGATATTCCCGCAAAAGTACTTTTTGACTCTGGTGCATCGCATTCCTTCATTTCATTCCCATTTGCATCGGAGAACAATTTTAGTACTAAGGCTTTACCTAGAGCTATGCAAGTTGTCTCTCCAGCTAAGCGTTTGAGTTCTAGTTTGATGGTTCCGGATATTTCTATCTTGATGGGTGATTTCAAGTTTCTGGCTTCTCCAATGGTTCTTGGTAACTCGGATATTGATCTTATTCTCGGGATGGATTGGCTTTCTAAGCACAAGGCTCATCTTGATTGTGCTGCCAGGCAGATTCAATTGACTCATTCGTCTGAGGATGTAATTGTCTTTGCCGCTCGGGATAATACCATTCGTCTGTTTTCTCTCAATGAGAAGGGTGAATTGGATGCCATCTCTCAAATTCCAGTCGTTTGCGAATATCAAGACGTCTTTCCAGAAGAGCTCCCAGGAATGCCTCCGCACCGGCCAGTTGAATTCGTTATTGAACTTGAGCCTGGCACGGAACCTGTGTGCAAACGTCCTTACAAGCTCGGACCTGAAGAGTTGAAGGAGCTGAAGAAGCAACTCGATGAGCAAGAAAGAATGGGTCTCATCCGGCCTAGTTCTTCTCCGTGGGGTTGTGGTGTTCTTTTTGTGAAGAAGAAGGATGGAACGGACCGACTTTGTGTTGATTACCGTCCAGTGAACAAGAAGACCATCAAGAACAAATACCCACTTCCCAACATCAATGAGCTGTTCGAACAACTCAAAGGTGCCCAAGTATTCTCCAAGCTTGATCTCCGTATGGGTTATCACCAGATTCGCATTCGTGAAGAAGATATTCCCAAGACAGCATTCAGAACAAGCTTTGGTTCATATGAATACACTGTCATGTCTTTTGGCCTCGCAACGCTCCTCCGACATTCTCTCGCATGATGAACTTCATCTTCAACGCCTACACCAATGACTTCGTTTTGGTCTATCTCGACGACATTCTGGTTTTCTCCAAGAACAAGGAAGATCATGCCACGCACTTGCGTTTGGTTCTCGATAAGCTCAGGGAACATCAGTTCTACGCCAAGTTCTCCAAGTGTGAATTTTGGCTCGATGAGGTTCTTTATCTTGGTCATATCATCTCTGCCAAGGGCATTTCCGTGAATCCCGAGAAGGTTTCCGCAATTGTGAATTGGGAACCTCCTCAGAATGTGAAGCAACTCCGCAGTTTTCTCGGTCTCGCAAGCTACTGCCGAAGATTCGTTGAAAACTTTTCTAAGATCGCGAAGCCTCTCTCAAATCTTCTTCAGAAGCACGTCAAGTATGTTTGGTCTCCAGAGTGTGATATTGCTTTCAAAACTTTGAAAGAGAAGTTGATCACTGCTCCAGTTCTGACTCCGCCTGATGAATCCAAGCCGTACGAGGTCTTTTGTGATGCCTCTCTCCAAGGTCTTGGCGCAGTATTGATGCAAGAGAAGAAAGTTGTTGCTTATACATCTCGCCAGTTGAAGCCTAATGAGAAGAACTACCCCACTCATGATCTCAAGTTGGCAGCAGTTGTGCATGCTCTTTTGACTTGGAGACATCTTCTATTGGGAAGAAAAGTGGACATTTTCACTGATCACAAGAGTCTCAAGTACATCTTCACTCAGCCTAATCTCAACCTCAGACAAACTCGATGGGTCGAAATGATTCAAGAGTATAATCCGAGTATTGAGTACACTCCAGATAAGGCCAATGTGATTGCTGACGCTTTGAGAAGAAAGGCCTACTGCAACAGTCTGATTCTCAAGCCTTATCAACCCGAGCTTTGTGAAGCTTTCCGTAAACTTAATCTGCAAGTTGTCCCTCAAGGTTCCCTCGCCAACCTTCAAGTCTCTCCTACCTTAGAAGACCAGATTCGCCAAGCCCAGCTTCTTGATGCTATGGTGAAAAAGGTGAAGATTGGGATTTCCAAGAGTCAGTCCAAGTATAAGTGCTACCGCCTTGATGACAAGGACACTCTCTTCTTCGAGGAACGTATTGTTGTGCCCAAAGGTGAACTTCGTAAAGTGATCATGAACGAGGCTCACAATTCTCTCCTCTCCATCCACCCTGGGAGCACGAAGATGTATCAGGACCTCAAGCAAGCTTATTGGTGGACTCGAATGAAGCGCGAGATCGCTCAATTCGTGAATGAATGTGATGTCTGCAGAAGAGTGAAGGCAGAACACCAAAGGCCAGCTGGTCTCCTCCAACCTCTTGCCATTCCAGAATGGAAGTTTGACCACATTGAAATGGATTTCGTGACTGGGTTTCCAAAGTCCAAACGTGGCAATGATGCTATATTTGTTGTCATCGACAAGCTCACCAAAGTGGCTCATTTTCTGCCTATCAAAGAGTCGATCACTGCAGCTCAATTGGCGGAACTCTATACCTCTCGCATTGTCTCTCTGCACGGTATTCCTCAAGTGATATCTTCAGACCGTGGCAGCATCTTTACCTCCAAGTTTTGGGATTCTTTTCAGAAGGCCATGGGCACCAACATCCGCTTCAGCACAGCTTTCCATCCTCAAACAAGCGGTCAAGTCGAGCGCGTCAACCAGATTCTTGAAGATATGCTCAGGGCTTGTGTGATCTCCTTCGGCATGAAGTGGGAGGATTGTCTTCCTTATGCTGAATTCTCGTACAACAACAGTTTTCAAGCAAGTTCGGCAAGGCCCCATTTGAAATTCTGTATGGCAGGAAGTGCCGTACCCCTCTCAACTGGTCTGAAACCGGTGAACGTCAGCTGCTGGGTAATGACTTAATCACAGAAGCAGAAGAAATGTGCAAAGTCATTCGTGATAACCTCAAAGCAGCCCAATCCCGCCAGAAGAGCTACTATGATAGTAAGCACCGTGATTTGGCTTTCGAGATCAGAGATCATGTTTACCTCCGTGTCTCTCCTATGAAAGGTACTCGTCGCTTCGGTATCAAAGGGAAGCTTTCCCCTAGATACGTGGGACCTTTCAAGATTGTCAGCAAGAGAGGCGACCTCGCCTATCAAATCGAGCTTCCTTCAAACTTTGCAAATGTTCATGATGTGTTCCATGTCTCTCAGCTCCGAAAGTGCTTCAAGACTCCTGACCGCACCGTCAACTTCGAGGACATTGAGCTCCAAGAAGATCTCTCTTATCGTGAGCACCCAGTTGCTATTCTTGAAGAGACTGAACTCAAGACTCGCAACAAGTCAATCAAATTTCTCAAAGTCAAGTGGTCACACCATTTCGACCGTGAAGCTACCTGGGAACGCGAGGATCACCTCCGTTCTGAGTACCCGGAGTTCTTTCAGTCCTAGATCTCGGGACGAGATCTTTTCGTAGTGGTGGAGTGTCGTAACACCCCGGATGTAACTTTCCCTATTTGTACTCCAACTCTTGCCATTTCCGGCGTTAAGTTATATTTATTTCTCGGGTTCGGGTCTTTGTCTCCGTGTGTTGTTTTCATTTTCATGCATCTCATATCATGTCATCATGTGCATTGCATTTGCATACGTGTTCATCTCATGCATTCGAGCATTTTCCCCGTTGTCCGTTTTGCATTCCGGCGCTTCGTTCTCCTCCGGTGGTCATTTCTAGCTTTCTTTCGTGTGTGGGGATTAAACATTTCCGGATTGGACCGAGACTTGCCATGCGGCCTTGGTTTACTACCGGTAGACCGCCTGTCAAGTTTCGTATCAATTGGACTTCCTTTGATACTTCAACGGTTAACCGAGGGACCGAAAAGGCCTCGTGTGTGTTACAGCCCAACCCCCCTCCAATTTGGCCCAAAACCCACCAAACTCTGCTCCATGTCCTAGAGCGTTCGATCACGATCGCGTGGCCGAAAACCGCACCTCATTTGGAGTCTCCTAGCTCCACTTATGCCTATATATACACCCCCCTCCGAAATTCACGGTTCTTCTCCTCCCTAACCCTAGATCCATCTCTCCCGCCGCCGCCGGACGAAATCACCCGAGCCGGACATGTCCGGATAGCCCGCCACCGCCACGTGTCACGTCGTGACTCGCCCCGCTGCCCGGTCCACATCGCCGCCACCGAGGCCCGCCCGAGCCCACGCGGGGCCCCCGCAGCCCAGCTAGCTTGCCCCGCCGCCCGGCTCCTTCCGCCGCCCGGGAGCTCGCCGTCCGCCGCCTCCTACCGCTGCCGGCGCTGCCTCGCCGCCACGCCGTCTGCGCACGGCCGCCCCTCGCCGTCCGCGCCGAACCCCGCCTCGCCCGAGCCGGCGCCGCCCTCGTCCAAGCCGGCGCCGCCTTGTTCCGGCCGGCGCGCCCCGGCCTCTCCTCGCCGGCACCCCTCCTACTCCGGTCGCCGCCGTCCTCAATGCCGGCCGTCCTCGGTTTCCGCGTCGATGAACAGTGCCGTGCTCAGATCCGATCCACTGCTACAGTAACCCTAGATCGGGGTTGACTTTTGCCCTCTCCGTTAATTTTTTTATGCCTACTTTGACCGCCCGTAAATCTGCATCCGTAGCTCCGTGTTGGACATATTATATATCAAAATGTTCGTCTCGACGAGTAGATCATTTCATTCCATTGCATCATTTTCATTTGAGCTCATCTTGATGCCCGAAAAGCTATTAGAAGGAGGCTTCGTGAGTTAATTTTCAGATCTGCTAGTTCATCTTAGACTTTTGTCATTTTTGCCATGATTATTGTGTGCATGCTATGCCTGTGAGTCCTTCATATGTTTTGTTAAGCATTTTGTCTTATTTCCAGAGGTGCAACCCATGCATTTTTAGGATGTGTGTGGTGACTTGTGCAAGCTTGCAAAGTGAGGCACCCGGTAAATCTGTTTTCAGGGACTTAGTTGTTTTCACCAATTCTGGGATATTTTAGTTCATGATGCCATATGTTCAGCTTGTTTCCTAGTGATCCGTGCCTCTTTTGAGGATGATGAGTAAAGGAGTTTTGTTATTCATGTTATGCTCTATCCATCCATGTCTTTGTTTGCAATTATGGAGCATTCTAGCTTGAGTCAATGGAGCTCTACTTTTGCTTCATGGTGAATCTGGGCAGATCGTCAACTCGTTTGCGATTTTGCCGATGTTATTGTAGTTGATCCGTGCATGCTATGCCATTTTTCTTGCCATTTCTAGCTTGCATTTTGTGCCTTCTTAATGGATGTATGCTTGCCTTGCCATGAATTGCATCATGGTGAGTGCATCGAGCTCGTTTACATGCCTTCGTGAGTTATATTTCAGCATGTCTCAGTTTTCACCAAGTCTGAAAACTGATTGTGTTTTAGCTATGTTCGTGTGCCCGTTAATATATTTTGTGAACCCTTTTGGCCCCAGGTCACTTTGGGTATTTTGTTAAGCTTGTTGAGTAGCTCCATGCCATGTCCTTACTTGTCTTAATCAGGTCATGTATCATGTTGTTTTGCTGCTCCGAAGAGGGCTTCGTGATCTGAAATTCCAGACAAGTGTTAATTTCACCAAGTCTGGAATCTGTTTTGCATTTGCGTTTTTGCCATGCTTGTTTGAACCTCATAATGGATGAATTGGCCGTGGCTCAGTGCTAGTCTTTTATTAAGAATCTTGTGTTCATCCCTGCCATGCATTTTTTTGTCATGTTTGGTGGCTGTAGCATGTTCATTTCATTGCATTTAGATGCCTACTTGCTGTAAATCGCAGACCGGTGTCATATCTTAAAACGCTTGCCATTTCCAAACCGTAACTCCGATTCCGGCGTTCTTTATATCGTTTTCAAGCGATTTCATCCCCTCTTTCTAGTGGCACCCTTGGAATTCCAAGTTGAGGCCAGGTTCATGCATTTCCTGTCATATCTTGCATTTTGCATCCCACATCGCATCCCGCATAGCATGTCATCTTTTCGTCCTATTGCTTGGCCTTGCACGTGGTTGATTGTATCCTTGTTGCTTGTTTGTCTTGTTGGGTAGAGCCGGGAGATGAGTTCGCTACCGAGGAGCCCGTTGAGTTTGCTTGTGAGGATCCAGTCAACTCTGACAACTGTGCAGGCAAGATGATCATACCCTCGAAATCACTACTATCTTTGCCATGCTAGTTTGCTCGCTCTTGCTATGCCAATGCTACGATGCCTACCTTTTGCTTGTCAGCCTCATAATTGCCATGTTGAAACTCTAACCCACCTTGTCCTAGCAAAATGTTGATTGGCTATGTTACCGCTTTGCTCAGCCCCTCTTATAGCGTTGCTAGTTGCAGGTGAAGATTGGAGGCCGTTCCTTGTTGGAACGTCATGTATTTACTTGTTGGGATATCATTATATTGCTATGTTATCTTAATGCATCTATATACTTGGTAAAGGGTGGAAGGCTCGGCCTCTCGCCTAGTGTTTTGTTCCACCCTTACCGCCCTAGTTTCCGTCATATCGGTGTTATGTTCCCGGATTTGTGCGTTCCTTACGCGGTTGGGTTATAATGGGAACCCCTTCATATTTCGCCTTGATTAAAGCTTTTCCAGCAATGCCCAACCTTGGTTTTACCATTTGCCACCTAGCCTTTTCTTTCCCTTGGGTTCTGCAGACTCAAGGGTCATCTTATTTTAGCCCCCCACGGGCCAGTGCTCCCTCTGAGTGTTGGTCCGAACTGAGCTGGCTGCGGGGCCACCTCGGGGAAACTTGAGGGTTGGTTTTACTCGTAGCTAGTCTCATCTGAGTGTGCCCTGAGAAAGAGATATGTGCAGCTCCTATCGGAATTTGTCGGCACATTCGGGCGGTGTTGCTGGTCTTGTTTTAACCTGTCGAATTGTCTTGTTGTACCGGGTTACCGAGTCTGATCGGTGTGTCTCGGGTGGAGGTCTATTCCTTCGTTGACCGTGAGAGCTTGTCATGGGCTAAGTTGGGACTCCCCTGCAGGGATTGAACTTTCGAAAGCCGTGCCCGCGGTTATGGGCAGATGGGAATTTGTTAATGTCCGGTTGTAGATAACTTAAACCTTAATTAATTAAAATGAATCAACTGTGTGTGTTGCCGTGATGGCCTCTTCTCGGTGGAGTCCGGGAAGTGGACACGGTGTTGGAGTTTTGCTTGCGCAGGTTGTTCCTCTAGATTCTCGCTCGCGCTTTGCCTCCTCTTCTCGCTCTCTTTTGCGTATAAGTTAGCCACCACATATGATAGTCGCTTGCTGCGGCTCCACATATACTTGCCTTACCCTTCCTATGAGCTTAAATAGTCTTGATCGCGAGGGTGCGAGATTGTTGAGTCCCTGTGGCTCACAGATACTATAATTCCAGATGCAGGTCCAGGTGATTTCGCTCCAGGTGACGAGTACGAGCTCAAGTGGGAGTTCGACGAGGACTCTCAGCGTTATTATGTTTCCTTTCCCGATGATCAGTAGTGGTGCCTAGTTGGGGTTTGATTCAGGGCCTTGTCGCATGTTGGGTTCTTTTCTATTTTGGCGCCGTAGTCGGGCCATGAGTGTCTGTCTGATGGATGTTATTTATGTACTTTGATGTGACGTGGCGAGTGTAAGCCAACTATGTTCTTCCCCTTTAATTATATATTACATGGGTTATTGTAATGATTGCCTGACTTGCGACATTGCTTTCAATGCGGTTATGTCTCTAAGTCGTGCCTCGACACGTGGGAGCTATAGCCGCATCGAGGGCGTTACACAGACCTGCTGCAGGAGCTGATGTAGATGTTATGAACGTATGGCAGGCTCAATTTAATGACTACTCGATAGTTCAGTGTGCCATGATTTACGACATAGAACCGGGACTTCAAAGACGTTTTGAACGCTAGGGAGCATATGAGATGTTCCAAGAGCTGAAGTTGATATTTCAAGATAATGCCCGGGTTGAGAGATATGAAGTCTCCAACAAGTTCTATAGTTGTAATATGGAGGAGAATAGTTCTCTCAGTGAACACATACTCAAAATGTCTGGGTATCATAACCACTTGACACAACTGGAAATTGATCTTCTAGTTGAGAGTGTTATTGACAGAGTTCTTCAGTCACTGCCACAAAGCTACAAAGGCTTCGTGATGAACTATAATATGCAAGGGATGACGAAAATGATTCCCCAGCTCTTCGCGATGCAGAAATGGGTGGAGGTAGAAATCAAGAAGGATCATCAAGTGTTGATGGTTAACAAGACCACTAGTTTTAAGAAAAAGGGCAAGGGAAAGAAAGGGAACTTCAAGAAGAATGGCAAGCAAGTTGCTGCTCCCATGAAGAAGCCCAAAGCTGGACCCAAGCCTGAAACTGAGTGCTTCTACTTCAAAGGAAATGGTCACTGGAAGTGGAACTGCCCCAAATACCTGGCTGATAAGAAGGATGGCAAAGTGAACAAAGGTATATTTGATATACATGTTATTGATGTGTTTGTTACTAATGCTCGTAGTACTGCCTGGGTATTTGATACCGGTTTGGTTGCTCATATTTGTAACTCAAAACAGGAGCTGTGGAATAAATGAAGATTAGCTAAGGACGAGGTGA
Organism: Triticum urartu; assembly: GCF_056163025.1. Classification (NCBI taxonomy): domain Eukaryota; kingdom Viridiplantae; phylum Streptophyta; class Magnoliopsida; order Poales; family Poaceae; genus Triticum; species Triticum urartu. The sequence goes on from NC_141873.1 coordinate 104,761,445, forward strand.
CGATGCGCGTTGGAGATGGTTCCAAGGTCGATGTGATCGCCATCGGCACGCTACCTCTATATCTACCTTTAGGATTAGTTTTAGACCTTAATAGTTGTTATTTGGTGCCAGCGTTGAGCATGAACATTATATCTGGATCTTGTTTATTGCAAGACGGTTATTCGTTTACGTCATAGAATAATATGGTTGTTCTATTATATGAGTAACATCTTTTATGGTCATGCACCCTTAGTAAATGGTCTATTCTTGTTGAATCTTGGATTCTAGTGATACACATATTCATAATACTGATGCCAAAAGATGCAAAGTTGATAATGATAGTGCAACATACTTGTGGAACTGCTTTTTAGGTCATATTGGTGCAAAGTGCATGAAGAAACTCCATGCAGATGGACTTTTGGAGTCACTTGATTATGAATAATTTGATACTTGCGAACCATGTCTCATGGGTAAGATGACTAAAACTCCGTTTTCCAGAACAATGGAGCGAGCTAATGACTTATTGGAAATAATACATACTGATGTATGCAGTCCAATGAATGTTGAGGAACGCGGTGGGTATCGTTACTTTCTAACCTTCACAGATGATATGAGTAGGTATGGTTATATCTACTTGATGAAACACAAGTCTGAGACATTTGAGAAGTTCAAAGAATTTTAGAATGAAGTGGAGAATCATCGTAACAAGAAAATAAAGTTTCTATGATCTGCTCGCGGAGGCGAATATTTGAGTTATGAGTTTGGCCTTCATTTAAGACAATGTGGAATTGTTTCACAACTCACGCCACCTGGAACACCACAATGTAATGGTGTGTCCGAACTCGTAATCGTACTTTATTATATATGGTGCGTTCTATGATTTCTCTTACCGATTTACCTTTATCATTTTGTGGTTATGCATTAGAGACAGCCGCATTCATGTTAAATAGGACACCATCTAAATCCATTGAGACAACACCGTATGAACTATGGTTTGGCAAGAAACCTATGATGTTGTTTCTTAAAGTTTGGGGATGCGACGCTTATATCAAAAGGCTTCAGCCTGCTAAGCTTGAACCCAAATCGGAGAAGTGCGTCTTCATAGGACACCTTAAAGAAACTACTGGTACACCTTCTACCACGGATTTGAAGGCAAGATCTTTGTTGCTAAGAATGGGTCATTTCTATAGAAGGAGTTTCTCTCGAAAGAAGTGAGTGAGAGAAAAGTAGAACTTGATCAGGTAGTTGTACCTTCTCTCGAATGAGAAAGTAGCACATTGATGACACACAAGTGTAGGGGATCTATCGTAGCCTTTTCGATAAGTAAGAGTGTTGAACCCAACAAGGAGCAGAAGGAAATGATAAGCGGTTTTCAGCAAGGTATTCTCTGCAAGCACTGAAATTATCGCTAACAGATAGTTTTGTGATAAGGTAATTTGTAACAGGTAACAAGTAATAAAAGTAAATAAGGTGCAGCAAGATGGCCCAATCCTTTTTGTAGCAAAGGACAAGCCTGGACAAACTCTTATATAAAGGAAAGTGCTCCCGATGACACATGGGAATTATCGTCAAGCTAGTTTTCATCATGTTCATATGATTCGCGTTTGGTACTTTGATAATTTGATATGTGGGTGGACCGGTGCTTGGGTGCTTCCCTTAATTGGACAAGCATCCCACTTATGATTAACCCCTTTTGCAAGCATCCGCAACTACAACAGAAGTACTAAGGTAAACCTAACCATAGCATGAAACATATGGATCCAAATCAGCCCCTTACGAAGCAACGCATAAACTAGGGTTTAAGATTTTGTCACTCTAGCAACCCATCATCTACTTATTACTTCCCAATGCCTCCCTCTAGGCCCAAACAATGGCGAAGTGTCATGTAGTCGACGTTCACATGACACCACTTGTTGGGGATATAACTATTGAGTATAAACCGCCCAGGAGGGGCCGGGTAATACTCATAGTGAATTCATTCCTGTCATACCCCACGAGGACAAGGAGTACGTCGCTTTACAAAGGAGAGTTAACAAGAGGGTCCAAGGCCCAAAGGCGGATTATGACCCATAGATATAAACCGCCATAAGATGAATAACTTGTGTTGTAAGATAAGAAAAGGTAGAAACCGAGCCGGACACGTTTATGAGCCGGCCGGGACTCTGTAAACTGTCGGGCGTCAACCTGTGTATATAAAGGGACGACCTGGCGACGGTTTAGAGACAGAAAACAAGAGATCGAGAGCTGGGTCAAGCATATTCTCTCCCCATTCATCGAAACCCTAGCAATACCAACTATAAAATGGACTAGGCTTTTACCTTCATCGTAAGGGGCCGAACCAGTATAAACTCACATGTCCTTTATCCTATTTAACCCCTTTAAGCTAACCTCAACACGATGGCCTCACAACTAAGTCCTCACACTATGACATCTGTCATGACGTTTCCACGACAGTTGGCGCCCACCGTGGGGCTATAGCACGATGGTTTCGTGTTCTTGAAGGGCAGCTTCGAAGGGCTCAATGGATACGCCGTGGGCCGGATGACCAAGAGTCACCGCGACAAGCTCTACATCGACGACGCGGGTTGGGGCCCCGAGGCCGGCTCCATTGAGTACGGGTACCGGGTCCCCTTCGGCGGAATTCACGTCTTCATCGGCAAGATCGGCGAACCGGGCCCTGAGCCGGACATCTGCACCAACATCGTCGAGACGGGTCAGAGTGCCAGACTCGCCAGGGTTCAGCCTGCCATGAAGCGTGCCTTCGTGGGAGTCATCCACGGGGCAGAATCTGAGGATAGATCGGTATCTAATTATGAAACCGTCGTTTACTCCGATGGCGAGTCATCTACAGGAGAGACCGAGTCATTGTACCTGCTGCAAGACGGCCAGCTTGGGGGCTATTCCGATGGCAACAGTATTCCGGATCCCCAGGAGTCACTGAACCGGGTTGCAATCTTTATGGCCGGTACACAGCCAGGGCAAAATTCTTCAACTGCGACGGCGTTAATATCTGGGTCAGCAGCAGCAACAACAGTCGAGGCAAGAGGCCCTGCGTGCCCGTCGGCTCAGGTTTTGTCCGTTTTACTTGACGCTTTAGCAACACTGATGGTGATCGAGGTTAGTGCGGCAAACCAGGATGAGCATAATGCGGAAATTGCCAAGGTGAGACACCAGATAACTCAAGCCAAGGAAGACGTGGCAGCCGAGGATGTAAGGATGGCCACGATGTGGGCCGAGTTGGAGGCTCAGGCGCAGCGGGTTCAATCGGAATCCTACCGGCTTATGCTAGATCAGAACGCGTCGAATGATGTCATGAGGAGAAGGCATCAGACCCGCTTACCTTTGGTTTACGAGCCGAGAAACCTCTTCAACACGCCCTGAGAAGGGACCAGTAACCAGCCAGTCATAAACCGGACTGAAGCACCAGGAACAGGGGCGCCGGTTGAACCACGCACGATGGATCAGCCTCGTCAGGGTGATAACCCGCCATAGCATGCACCGACGCCGCATCATGTGTCGACACCGCCGGGTCATTACTCTAACCCCTAGGACAACATGGTCGCGGCCGCTTCACATTTGGCGGCTCTCCCAGTCGAAGGTGAGTCCCCAGTAGTAGTTGAGACGCGACGGGCTAGAGAGCTCCTTCAGACAGCCTTGGCTCAGCAGCAGGCTTATTCATACAGCCATGAGAGGATTCATTCCACACCCCGTCCGAGCCGGAGTTACAGCAGAGATATTGATGAGCCAACCATGCCCAGCAGTGCGCGGAATCGTAATCCGCCTCATGGCCATAACCCGGCAGGCGGTCGGGCCGGTGCTCGGAACATGGTGGACCAAGGGATAGCACATTGAGAGGCCGAGTTAGCGGCGCAGTACGCGGCCCGTTAGCCTTCTCCGGTTCCTCCGACGGCTTCGGTCGAGACATGAGTAACTTTTAGGTATTTGGGTGTGCTGTGTTTGACCCCGGATTTGCGTAACGTACAGTTGCCCTAGGATTTCAATGGTCCCCGTAAGGTACCCAACTACATGGCCGATTTACCTCCTGAACCATGGTGATGGAACTGTTGGATGTTGATGAGGCTGCATGTGCTAAATATTTTACCATGATGTTAGAAGGAACGGCTCGTACTTGGTTGAAAGGATTACTGGCTAACTCTGTTGGGTCATGGGCCGAGTTAAAAGCCCGGTTTATCCAGAATTTCAAGGACACGTGTAAGCAGCCCATGTCAATTGTGGATTTGGCCTCCTGTGTCCAGGAAGAAGGAGAATCAACAACCCATTAGGTGCGTCCGGTTTCAACGATACTGCACTCGTTAGACCGGATCAATGCCGATTCAGCAGTCTTGACGTTAGAGAAAAACTGCCATTTTACGCCCCTCAAGCAGAAATTAGGGCGGCTTAAACGTCACTTCAATGACATGGGGACACTTATGGCTACTCTGGTTAAGTACGCTGACTCTAAAGTACCAAAGATCCTGAGTCTGATGATGAAAAATCAGGAAAGGGAAAGAAGAGCAGCAGTAGCGAAGGGCAGCAGCATAACCCGACGGCGAATCAGGGAGGTAATGGTAAGCGCAAGGTTGATAGCAACCTGGATTTTGTGGCAAATACCAATGCACAGAATAATGGCCAGGGACGTAAGGGCAGACCATCCCCACAGACCGGAGGATCAGGCATTAATCTTGAGCAGATGTTGAATCAGCCCTGCCCGAAGCATGATACATGTCAAAGACCGTCTACTCACCTTTGGAAAGATTGTTACATCATGAGGGAGTTCAAGAATTCAAATCTTTTTCAAAGCAACCATGGACCGGGAGGCAGTTCAGGATCTGGTTCATAGGGTCCGGGTTATGGAGGTGGCGGTGCAGGCTCTGGGTTCCAGGGTCATCAAGGTCACCAAGGTCATCCAGGCAATCAGGGCGGTTACCATCAACAATCTAGTTAGGGGAATCAGCAGCAGCAGTCTGGATATCAGAGTAACCCAAAACAGTTGAATAGTGGGCAGTATCACGTCTTCACCACTAGTTTGTGCAAGCGGGACCAGAAGCTTCATAAAAGGGCAGTAAATTCTGTTGAACCGGCAGTGCCCCGTTACTTGCGCTGGTCTGAGCAGCCCATTGTGTGGAGTCGAGAGGATCATCCGCCCCAGGTTGATAACCCGAGTCATCTGGCATTAGTGGTTGTGCCTCAGGTTGGAGGGTATAAGTTCACCAAGGTGCTCATGGACGGAGGGAGCAGCATTAATATCCTTTATTATGACACCTTCCGTCGTATGGGTTTGACGGATAAAAATCTTAAACCGTCAAACACTGTTTTCCATGGAGTGGGGCCTGGTTAGTCGATGTATCCAGTTGGTAAGATAGCCCTGGAAGTTGTTTTTGGAGATGATCATGATTCTAGGTCAGAGACGTTGACCTTTGGGGTGGTGAAAATCAAGAGCCCTTATCATGCCATGTTTGGACGACTGGCTTATGCTAAGTTTATGGCAAGACCCTGTTATGTTTATCTGCAACTCAAGATGCCAGGTCATAAGGGGACCATCACGGTACATGGGAGCCGAAAGATAGCTTTGGAATGTGAAGAAGGTGATGTGGCTTATGCTGAGTCGGTTTGTGGAATAGAGGAGTTGAAATTTTATAAGGACAATGTTGATCCGTCGAATATGACTTCTTTGAAAAAGCCAACTACAGAGCATGATCTGGCCTTGAAGTTTAAATCGCCCGAGGAAACCAGGTTAGTTGATTTTGTTCCTGGCGATTCATCCAAGTAGTTTAGCATTAGTGCTAATCTGGATCTGAAATAGGAAAGCGCGCTCATCGAGTTCATCCGTGAGAACCGGGACATCTTTGCATGGAAACCTTCTGACATGCTAGGTACTGAGGGAACTCGCTGAGCACACTCTTAATATTGATCCTAAGTTTAAACCGGTCAAGCAGTTTCTCCGCCGCTTCAACGAAGAAAGGCGTAAGGCTATTGGTGAGCAGGTAGCCCGGCTCCTGGCAGTCGGGTTTACCGTTAAAGTATTTCATCCTGAGTGGTTGGCTAACCCGATGCTGGTACTTAAGAAGAATGGCACTTGGTGCATGTGTGTGGACTACACAGATTTAAACAAGGCTTGTCCGGCTGATCCTTTCGCCCTCCCTCGTATTGATCAGATTATCGATGCTACGGCGGGTTGTGAGCATTTGAGTTTTCTGGATGCTTATTCTGGTTATCATCAAATCAAGATGGCAGTTAAGGACCAGGAGAAGACAGCTTTTATAACTCCCTTTGGATCCTTTTGCTATGTGTCTATGCCTTTTGGGATCAAGAGTTCCCAAGGGACTTATCAGCGTTGTGTGCAGAATTGTCTTCATACTCAGATCGGGCGCAATGTTCATGCTTATGTGGATGATATTGTTGTGAAGTCCAGGAAAGAGGAGACGTTGATAGATGATTTGAAGTAAACTTTTGATAATCTCCGAATTTATAAGATGATGCTTAATCGGGCCAAGTGTTCCTTTGGTCTACCAGTAGGCAAGATCTTGGGTTTTTTGGTGTCTAACAGAGGCATTGAGGCTAACCCGGAAAAAATCAAAGCAATTACTTCTCTGGCTAAACCGGTGTGTATCAACGATGTTCAACGTCTGGCGGGTCGTATTGCAGCATTGAGCCGGTTTATCAGCCGGTTGGGGGAGAAAGTTGTCCCTCTATATCAGATGATGAAAAAGACAGACAATTTTGTCTGGAGTGATGTTGCTGATGCAGCGTTTGAGGACTTGAAAAAGTAGTTAGCCGAGCCACCTGTCCTTGCTGCTCCTATTGATAAGGAGCCATTGTTTCTATATGTAGCTGCCAATGCCAGGGCTGTCAGTGTGGCTATTGTGGTAGTGCAAAAGGAGGCAGGCAAGGAGTATCCGGTTCAACGACCGGTTTATTGCATCAGTGAGGTTCTCATTGAGTCCAAGCAGAGATACCCACATTGGCAGAAGCTGGTGTACGGACTTTTTATGGCAAGCCGGAAGCTTAAACACTATTTTCAGGGTCATCCCATCATTGTGGTCAGTTCTGCTCCTTTGGGAGATATAATCCAAAACAGGGAAGCAACTGGCTGGGTTGCCAAGTGGGCCATTGAGCTTGGACCTCACGGGTTAAAATAAATGCCTCGTACGGCAATCAAGTCCCAAGCACTTGTGGATTTCATCAATGACTGGACAGAGTTGCAGACACCGAAGGAAAAACTAGATAACACATATTGGACTATTCACTTTGATGGGTCCAGGGAATTGGAGGGCTCGAGGGCTGGAGTTGTGCTAGCTTCCCCTCGAGGTGATAAATTTTGTTATGTTCTCCGCTTAATGTTTCCTTGCACTAACAATGCAGCAGAATATGAGGCCTTACTCCACGGTCTTCGAGTGGCTAAGGAGATGAACTTAAGCCGGGTTAGGTGCTTTGGTGACTAGTATTTGGTAGCTCAACAAGTATCAGGTACTTGGGACTCCAAAGACCCACTCATGGCGGCTTATTCAACGGGAGGTGGATGTTATTGCTGGTCACTTCAAGGGTTATCAGGTTGAGCATGTGGACCGGAGAAAGAATGAAGCGGCGGATGCTTTAAGCCGGTTGGGTTGTCAACGTAAACCGGTGTCGCCCAATGTTTTTCTTCATGTCCTTCATAACTCGTCCGTCAAGTTGCCCATAGAGGAGGATTTGGCTATCCCTGACCCGGAGGCTCAGTTGGTGGCAGCTCTTCATGTTATCCCGGATTGGATAGTTCCCTATTTGGAGTATATGACCTCGGGGCCAGTTACCTAAGGATGAAGTTTTGGCCAGGCAGATAATCCGGCGGTCCAATTCAATGACTATTGTCAATGGAGAGTTGCATCATTGCAGTGTCACAGGGGCGTTTCAGCGTTGCGTGTCTCCTGAAGAAGGTTGTGAGATCCTATGTGAGATCCATGAAGGGGATTGTGGTCAGCATGCCGGTTCAAAATCTCTGGTAGCCAAATCTTTTCTTCACGGTTTTTATTGACTGACGGCTCATGCTGATGTTGAGGACTTGGTCAGGAGGTGTGACGGTTGTCACAAATTTGCACGTCGAGCTCATGTTCCGGCTCAGGAGTTAAGGATGGTTCCCATTACTTGGCCGTTTGCAATCTGGGGACTTGATATGGTTGGGCCCTTTAAAAGATCCAAGGATAAGAAGACCCACCTCTTGGTGGCAGTTGACAAATTTACTAAATGGGTAGAGGCAGAGCTAGTGAGTAAGTGTGATGCAGCAACGGCGGTTCAATTCATGAAGAAGGTGATTTTCTGCTTTGGCTTTCCACATAGCATTATAACTGACAATGGCACTAACCTTTCCAAGGGAGCTATGGAAGATTTTTGTCAACATGAGCATATCCGGCTTGATGTATCCTCAGTGGCTCACCCCCAGTCTAATGGTCAAGCTGAGAGAGCCAATCAAGAGATTTTGAGAGGTATCAAACCTCGGCTTATGGTTCCCTTGCAGAGGACGCCGGGTTGTTGGGTCGAGGAGTTACCTTCCGTGTTATGGAGCATTAATACCACCCCCAACAGGTCTACGGGTTATACTTCTTTTTCATGGTTTATGGAGCAGAGGCCGTTCTCCCTAGTGACATCCGTCATGACTCGTCCCGCGTGGCCGCTTATGTTGAAGCTGACAATGAAAAAGCACGTGAAGCACTTGACCTGTTAGATGAAGAGCGTGACATCGCAGCGGCTCGTTCGGCGATTTACCAACAAGATCTGTGCGATTACCACAGCCGCTGGGTTAAAAACAGAACTTTTCAGGAAGGCGATCTGGTGCTCAGACTCATCCAGGATCAGACTGATATGCACAAGTTATCCCCACCTTGGGAAGGGCCCTTTGTGGTCAGCAAGAATTTAAACAACGGGTCATATTACCTTATCGATGTTCGAGACCACAAGGACTCACACACGTCGAAGGAGGAGACCCGCCAGCCTTGGAATATCGCTCAGCTTAGGCCATACTACACTTGAGCCATAGGCTCTCCTTATGTACATATTTAGACAATGTATATATTACGATTGATATAATAAACCGGCATCCTTGCTAAAGCGAGGCCTCTGTCATTCTTTTAAATGAGCTTTTGATTCGGCTATCAAGCCCATATTATAAGAGCACAGCTCTGGTTACTTCAGTAATCCGGCTATCAAGCCCATATTATAAGAGCACAACTCTGGTTACTTCGGTAATCCGGCTATCAAGCCCATATTATAAGAGCACAGCTCTGGTTACTTCGGTAATCCGGCTATCAAGCCCATATTATAAGAGCACAGCTCTGGTTACTTCGGTAATCCAGTTATCAAGCCCATATCATAAGAGCACAGCTCTGGTTACTTCGGTAATCCGGCTATCAAGCCCATACCATAAGAGCACAGCTCTGGTTACTTCGGTAATCCGGCTATCAAGCTCATATTATAAGAGCACAGCTCTGGTTACCTTGGTAATCCGGCTATCAAGCCAATATTATAACTTCATATGAGCATAGCTCTAGTCTATTTGAGGCTTAATGCTGGATTAAAGGGACCAAAGAGAGTCTGTTGCACAGCACAGCTCAAACATAGGTACCCCTTGGGCACAACCCACATAATCACTTGGGGGCTTGGTCGTATTCGAACCATAGCTACACCTCTTGATTGGCGTAAGGCCACCAAGGAAATCACTTGGGGGCTTGGTCGTATTCGAACCATAGCTACACCTCTTGATAGGCGTAAGGCCACTAGGGAAATCACTTGGGGCTTGGTCGTATTCGAACCATAGCTACACCTCTTGATAGGCATAAGGCCACCAGGGAAATCACTTGGGCGCTTGGTTGTATTCGAACCATAGCTACACCTCTTGATAGGCATAAGGCCACCAGGGAAATCATTTGGGGGCTTTGGTCGTATCCGAACCATAGCTTAAACCCTCTAATCAGTGCAACACCACAATTGTGACTATTTAAATCTTTCTTGATTTTTTCGGTTTACAATGCTTTATGAGTATGATTTATCTTTGTTTATTAGCCCAGCCTGGCCTTTGACTATAAGTCGCTAGCAAGCAGAAATTATTATCTGGTGTTTACTGATCCGGCCTGGGCCCGTTCATAAACCGGCAGACAGATGATGATTACCAGTATTCAAGATATGGGTTATCACCCTTATTATACCGGCTTGCTAAACCAGCAGCATGATGAAATATCACAGGTATGGTATGTCATGCATTATATATGGCTATTTTTATGCCTGGCCATGGTTATAAGCTATGTTGTTGGGCAACATAACCCGCCTAGTGGTACACCGCTAGGACATTTTTTATTAATTGCAGGAGCAAATTCCATGGTGCTAAAGTATCATAAGCAGACATAGCATCTTTAAACATGGCGGATTAACAGTGTCATGCGAAGGAAATATGCACGATGGCATAGCAGACCAAGCGTTTATCTTAGCCTATTACAAGGTGATTCAATGCCCATAAGAACAAATGTTTCAAACAAATCTTGCAGAGATAAGAAGTTAAAGTGGCTGCCGATTTATGAACCTTGATCAGGCTGGCTTGAAGGTTGTGGGTCATCCTGTGCTGGTTCACCCTCCTCTTCTCTGCCCAGTTGCTGGAAGTCATTAGTTGACCAATCGATCCCAGGTAAGGCTCTGAATACATCTTCATCGCTTATAAGTGAGTAGGGGTCAACATCACGAGCATAAGTATGCTTACAGATCGGCGGAATAAGATCCGGAGTGTTGCAACTTGGCGGATTAACCTTCTTGTTGTTGTCATCATAAATAGCCTGATAATGTGACAGATCAGTTTCTTCAGCCAATTTGCTAGCCAGAGGACGCATCTCCCTAGTCAAAGCTCTGAGGTCATCATTATCAAAGTCTAACCTGTCCTCTTTTATGCTGGGATAGCCCTTTCCAAGATCCGTGATCAAGATCAGAGATCCAGGCTTTGCCTCACATTAATGCGGTAAGAGCACATGCCCTGGCAGCCGATTTCTTCAGTTCCTCAATCCGGGCAGGCATCATAGCTAGCCTTACCAATGTATCTTTGATCATAGTTGGGGGCGGTTTATTATGAGAAGCTGTACAGATGACCCGTTGTATGCCGGTATATAGCTGTTCTATAAAGGTATAGGCAACCTTCCGACTTTGAAGCATGTCTGAGCCCAGATGAGCAACTCGACTCCCTGCATTGACAAAATTGGTAAACCGGTAGTCTATTTGATAATGCATGTTTACGGTTTGTGAATATGATTACTCACCAAAGATAGCACTAGTCATGGAAGTTATTGCCGCTTTAAACCAGTTAATTCCTCCACGACCGGATTAAGGGCCGCTTCAGCATCCTCAGGCTTGTTCAGCAGAGTGGCCTTCTCTGTATCCCAGCCTGCCCGCTCACTTTTAAAGTTCTCTTTTAGCTTTTCCATAGCGGCTAAAGCATTGGTCAGCTCTTCTTTGGCCTTGGAAGTCTCTGCTTGTTGAGTTTTGATATTCTCTTGAAGGTCGGTGATTTGGGATTCCTTTTTGCTAAGCACAGCCTGCAATAGGTATGCAATTTGTAAGTTGGCATTATACATTTGAAGTCCCAAGCACATGACAAGTCATACACTTGGCACTTGGGGGCTAATGTCTATTGTTTCTTCTCTAAAACTATTAAAAAGTCCCAAGCACATGACAAGTCACATACTTGGCACTTGGGGACTAATGCATATTTGCTCAAGTTAAAGACTATGGATTTTGCTGCCATCAATCAACTTGGTGATTCATTGGTTTACACAGATTTGTACATGAATGTTGAGTTTGATCAATAAGCCCCGGTTCATCTTGAAAAGATAAACCAGTCCTTACGGGTTACACAAGGAAGGTTGAAGTATTTTCTACAAAGTCCCGGCTAATATCAGTACTAGAAACCGGCCCTTGGGGGTTACTGGAGTTAGTAGCACTAAACGGGTTATAAGGGAAGAGTAGTTATACAGAAGTGTTTACCTCATATCGCTCCTTCATCACATTCAATAACCCGGCTTCATAATCACGGCTGGTATACATCTGGTTTAAAAACCCAGAGTGGATATCTTGGGCGCTGAGATGGGCATAGCTTTCCAGATCCACCTTCCACTTGCCCTTGTCTATAGCAGAAAATTCCTCTTTGGCGCTATGTTTTGATAGAGTAGTGGGGTTATCGGGGGCTGTATAGCTAACGCCACTAACGATAACATCGTCCGTTTTATCATCAGCAGCTTTGGTTGGACTTGGCGGGTTATCATCATGAGCCATCGGATCAATTTCCACTTGCTCAACAAAGGTGTCATGGTCTTGTGCTGGCAGATCATCAAGGACAGCATCAGTATTTCGTTCATATGGTTCTAGAGTCTTTTCTGGGTCAGCTGCTGTGTCATCATCAGCTGGTTTATTCAATTTGGCCTTTTTGCTGGGTCTGTCCTTGGATCTGAAATGAATGAAACTAAAGGTTAGCATATTAAGCAGGCGCAAGGTGTAAAGGGTTAGTTTTGATATACTCACCCAGGAACAATTTTAAGAGGTGGAAGCTGTGTCCCTGTTGACTCGCCAGATGATGAATGAGATGTTCCCTAATAGTTTGAGTCAGATGGATTAAGAGGTTGCCGAAAATAACCTGCCTTGGGATAAGATGTGTCAGCAGTAGGTGAAACCTCTGGACGGCATTTATGAACCAGCGTGTTCGGTAAACTGGACGAAGCAACCACCTGGCCACTATGCTGGGTTGTACGACGAGCTTCATGCTGCTATTTCTTCAAAAGAAAGTTTGGATCCAGATAAGCTAGAGAGTGTGAAAAATTTACTTTCTAGTTTGCTTGACTGGTTTTCTGTGTTGGCTGAGGATCTGAACTAGAGGAAAGAATAATTACCTCTACATCATCAGCCCGGCTAGCCTCAGCGTCATCTTGATAATGGTCATTGTCAATGAGGTGTATGAAAAAGGAACCAAGAGAGTCAAGTTCTACCTTTGATTCCGGGTTATCAAGATCCTCGTCGATGTTCAGCTCGGCGGACTCAGCGGTTTTCTTCTTGGCAGGCCTTTTGATGACCTTTCTCTTGGGGCGAGGCATCTTTGCTGGTTTATCCTGAGCTTTCTTCTTCCAGAATGGATCATCACCCTATTAAAAGATTGACAAAGGTTACAAGGAAGGTGTCATGGAATTGTCACAGCAGATGTCCAAGTGTGAGGACTTAGTCGTGAGGCCAACGCATCTATGTGGTAGCTTGAGAGGGGTTGAGCAGAATCGAGAGACGCAACAAAAGACAAGGATTTAGACAGCTTCGGGCCCCGGGAAACATCATCCGGTAACAACCCTACATGATGTTTGTGGATAGGTCTCATTATCATCACGAGGGAGTCGCCGTAAACCGGCTCTCCTAGTTATGTCTAACCCTTAAGATTCTCTCTCCCCCTTTGGGGTTCCCTGCCCCTCCTTATATATGTTGAAGGGGCGGGTTACATGTAGAGTCCAACTCGGATTAAGACTTAAACTATTTTCACTTCTCTTGATGGGCTTCTTAACATCTTGGGCTTCTTAACGTCTCGGGCTTGTTAACCCCGGGCGACTCTGTCTGCCGGGTTATGATTGTCTGCTGGGTTATGACTGTCTGCCGGGTTAGGACTGCCTGTCGGGTTATGATTGTCTGTCGGGTTAGCATCTGACTTAACACCTGCTGGGTTATCATCTGACTTAACACCTGCCGGGTTATCATCTGTCGGATTACCATCGGATATAACCATTGGTCTTAACTGTCTGTTTTAACTCTCTGCCGGTTTACCATCTGCCGATTTGCCAAGTTCCAGTCGTGTTAACTCCGGCCGTGTCATACCACGGGGTATATCCCCGACATTAGCCGCCAGTTTAATTTGGATTTATCCATGTTAAACTGATCCTGATCATCCTTAAGTCCTTGTCATTTCCTTCTTCTAGAAAATCCGGGTGTAGGCCAGCTTCATAATCTATTTGCTGATATTGGTTTATCACAAAGAAATATTGGGAAGGATAATTCATTTCATTCAGCTCCTAATGCTTAACAAAAATATTGGTCCTTGAAATCCTCATCTGATCTTCAGCCGGCTTAAGGATGTAGAACTTGCCGGTTTATCATAGCGAAAATTGCCGGTTTATAAATATTGATGGCACCGGGTCATAACTGTAGTTAACATCAAGCTTGAAAATATACCTCTTATATGCCTATCACTTGTAGCCCCCAAGTCTTAAGAAGGTAGCATAGCAACAACTTAAGACTTGCTTCAATATAAATTTCACAACATTGAAGACATCCGATTTGTTCATCTCAGTCACGAGTCATAAACTGAATATTCCACATATGTAGCCCCCAAGTGCCGGATTGTCATGCTTGCAGCAACCTGGGACTTGAAATTGCCTTATGCTCATAAAAATTTCAACCAGTGTAGCCCCCAAGGGCCGGGTCATTATGCAATAATGAGCAGGCACTTTGTAGATATGATCATGTAGACTTGAGCAGCAACGTGTAGCCCCCAAGGGCCAACTCAGTAAGATAATACTAAGCTGGGACTTTATATATATACTTCATTGAAAATAACTTCATATGACGTAACCCCCACCATGGGGTTCGAACCCACGTCCATAAGGTTAAGAGCTTTGTACTTTACCAAATGAGCAATAAACCTTTCAATATAATGGATTAAAGCTTGTGTACCTTAAATTTTTGACAGGAGCAATTGGTAGCCCCCAAGGGCCAGCTCATTATGACGTGATGAGTCGGGTCTTCAATAAAGCCAATAAAAATGACTTTGCATTAGCCCCCCAAGTGCCATGGTGCATGCTTGCAGTGACATGGGACTTGCATACTTGATATAATCTCAACTTGAATAATGTAGCCCCCAAGTGCCGGGTCGTAAGCCTGCAGCGACTCGGGACTATTCCTTCCATTGTAGAATAAATTATATTCATTGGTAAAATAATAGCCATTGCGCTGAAGCGACTTTGAAAACCTCAATCATAATATTGGTTATTAATAACCATAATAAAAATCCAGCCATGTTGGCTATTAAAGATTTGAATAATATAACCCGGTCTAAAAATCGATTCCTGCCATATAAACCAGTATATCCATGCACATATGTTGTATGTTATGATGATGTAATGATGATGCAATGCATGATGCAATATATGATGATGTATATGTATGTGGCATTGATCCGATCAAGAGGGTTTAAGCTATGGTTCGAATATGGCCAAGCCCCCAAGTGATTTCCCTAGTGGCCTTACGCCGATCAAGAGGTGTAGCTATGGTTCGAATACGACCAAGCCCCCAAGTGATTTCCCTGGTGGCCTTACGCCGATCAAGAGGTGTAGCTATGGTTCCAATACGACCAAGCCCCCAAGTGATTTCCCTGGTGGCCTTACGCCGATCAAGAGGTGTAGCTATTGTTCGAATATACCAAGCCCCCTAGTGATTTCCGTGGTGGCCTTACGCCAATCAAGAGGTGTAGGTATGGTTCGAATACGACCAAGCCCCCAAGTGATTATGTGGATTGTGCCCAAGGGGTACCTATGTTTGAGCTGTGCTGTGCAACAGACTCTCTTTGGTCCCTTTAATCCGGTCTTGAAGCCTCCAAGTAGACCAGAGCTATGCTCATATGAAGTTATAATGTTGGCTTGATAGCCGGATTACCAAGGTAATCAGAGCTATGCTCTTATAATATGGGCTTGATAGCCCGATTACCAAAGTAACCAGAGCTGTGCTCTTATAATATGGGCTTGATAGCCAGATTTTAAACCGGAATCCTTCTTTTTAAGCCAGACATTTTCTGACGGCCTTTAAATTTTCACCAATATGGCGGTAGCCTCCGGGACCAGATTATCTTCCCTCCAATGGCCCGAAGTTCTTAAATCTGCTCAAACTGGCAACATTTATTGAGTCATGTCATCATAGCCCCGAAGTCTCAAGGTGACTCGAGGAGTTGGCTTGAAATTTTCCATATTTGACCGTGATATAAACCGGTATGAGTATTTCAACAGCTCGGTGATATAAAAATCCCTTTTGCATTAATCACCTTGTCCTGCACTGGAACACTTGCATGCCAGAGTAATTGCTCTTTTAAAGAAAGCAATATATGATATAAAAATATATTGGATGGATTTCACCTGATATGTTAGGCCAGAAATTATCCACCACGGAGTTGATCATCACCACGGTGAAGCTGAAATCAATCACGGCCGAGTCGGCTGTGGGAACAAATAAATGAATCGGCCGCGATGTTGTAAACCGGTGCGGACGAGCAAGTTGTCCTCCGTGTTGTAAACCAGTGCGGACGCGTGAACCGGCCGTCCGTTCATCGGGTAACGTGACACGGAGGAAAACGCTGTTGTAGAACATTGTCAGTGCATGCTCTATACTCGCAGTATAACAATAATTTTACCTGTATATAAAAACACCAATAGGGCAGTGTAATGGTGCTCATAGGAATTAAAATGTACTGATAAAATATATAGAAGTGATAACACCTAATTTTGTTTTTATCGGACAAACGCAGATGCTGGTGCCATATAATACTGAATAGTATATGCACGTTGAGCTCAACTGATGCGATGTAGCATAACATCCACGTGACCCTCTGTTGTAACTTTTTTCAGAAGGCTTCGGCCAGTTTTACTATGCAGTACGTGTGTCTGCAGGGTGGACGCTGGCCCAAACTCCATCCAGGACGCATGAGACCTGTGTCTACGAAGCGACGTCATTTCGACAGTCAACTGACTGACCGTCACAGCACTTGTTGCAGTCAATTGTCTCTTCCTTAGGCTTCAGCTGGTTTATTTGGCAGTAGATGAAAAACTGATGATTCCTTGGTTTTCTCCAGACAAAATAGTGCTCAGGCTCCACATTGGATGACAGGTAGTTGGGTCTTGGAAAGTGAGCACGTATATACTAGTACTAGTGTTAATCCATTGTCTTTGTCCGCTTTGTGTAGTAGTACTTTGATCTCTCGTATGGGATGCTTGAAAAATCAATTGATATGGAAGCTCGTGCTGCTACCGTAATGTTTGAAAACTGCATCGTGAATTCGTGATCCACATAGATCTCTGCCATTAAACAGATGTTGAACATTGTCTGCACTACAGTCTCGCCGTTGAGCATCACACGGTCAATTCCACCTAGGACATTGTTTGGTGGCATCAGTGGCAACGAAGGCAGGGCTGGTCTTGAGGTCAGCCACGGCAGCAGCTGCATGCTGGCGACTCAAGGCTGGGACAGCGGAGGTAAAATGGCGAGACGGACCAATCTGCGACAGAGGCAAAACGAGCGTGATGGAAGCGCTTAGCGGAAGCCAGCAACACGCGAGGAACCGCACCTGTGTTAGTAGCCCGGCGGAGCGAATTACAGCGGCCTTACGAATGAAGGCGGCGGCCTCACGAATGGAAGTAGCACGAGGCAGAGGGTGACTCAGCGGAAGCCATTCATTGGATGTAGCGGCTCACAAGCGGCGGAGACCACTTTTCTGCAATGAGGGAACTCCGGTGGGTCGACGAGGTGCGTCCGCGGCAGCGGCGGGTTGGAGAAGCGCTCCGTGGCCGGTTCAACGCGAACGCGCATAGCAGGGGGTGAGGGCGGTTTAAGGCGGAGGCAGCTCAGGAGGCGTCTTGGCGACCCGGAGGCTACGATGAAGTTGCTCCGGCGAGACGATGAAGTGCGTTCACCATAGCGGCTAGTTGGAGAGGCACGGCCGTGGCCGATTCGGCGCGGCGGGTGACTCAAGGCACAGGAGACCCAGCAAGGCGCAGCGGCGAGGCGGAGGTGACTCGGGACCGGGCGGCTCAGGGCACGAGCGACCCGGCAAGGGGCGGCAGCGAGGCCACGACGAGGCGGCAAGGTCGGTCTGAGGTGGCAGCTCAGGCAGGACAGAACCGTCGCCAGCCGCGAGCAGAGGTGACCCGGCGGGGTGGCAGCTAAAGCAGGACGGAACAGCAGGTCGGTGTCGGGGAGAGGTGACCCGGCGGGGCGGCAGCTGAAGCGGGCAGAGGTAACCCTGCGGGCGGCAGCTGAAGCGGGCAGAGGTAACCCGGATGGGCGGCAGCTGATGCGGGGGCTAGAGGATCTGCCACTTGGGGCCGCACCTGGTTGCTTAAAACGAGCGAGGCCGGGGCGACTTGGCGCAGCGGTTCAAGGCGCATCGACGGAGGACGCAGGAGCCGGCCGGCGCACTAGAGACGGCGAATGTGCGGGAGGTAACCGATGGATACGGAAGCGACTCGAGGCCTCGGAGGCCGGTCGACGAAGCGGTTTGACCAGGCAATTTGATCCTCTGATGCCTGGTGACTCGATGGCGACTCAAATTGATAGCCGGTCGATGGAGCCGACTTGAAACAGAAGCGATGGCGGCTCCCCTACTGCTTGGAATGGCTTGAAACGACAACAGAGGCCGCGACGGAGTTAGGTCCTTTCAAAAGCAGCAATCGAGGCTGGTCCGTGGGGGCGACTCGAAGATATCATGGCGGCCTCGACTCGCCAGAGACGAGCCGGTCCACATTGAGGCCGAGACGATGGCACAAACCATAGCGGCAGCAGAGGCAACAATTTGGACCGCAGTTACGGAGACGAGCCACTCAGTGAGGCGAGTGCACTCAAAGGAGGCGAGTCATAGCCCCAGTAGCGGCTCACAACGGCGGGTCATGGCGGAAGAATCAGAGCGGCGGGTCAGAGCCCCGGTGGCGGTTCATGGTAATGTTAACTCGCCGCGCGGCCGGAGAAACGGCAGAGGCAGCGGCAAGCGCGACAGCGGCTCGATGCGAGGGCTGTGCCAGACAGCTCCTCAGCAATGGAGGGCCGGTGATGTGGCGTGCCATCACCATGGCGGAACAATCTGGGGACAACTCGGAGGCACTTGCAAACCGTGGTTGAGTCCTTTTAAAAGTTGTAGAGTTTTGATCAATCTATCTCCTGGTCTTGTGATGACCCACAAGAATAGGAAATTTATCGTAGTCCTTTCGATATGTAAGAGTGTCGAATCCAACGAGGACCAGAAGGAAATGATAAGCGGTTTCAGCAAGGTATTCTCTACAAGTACTGAAATTATCGGTAACAGATAGTTTTATAACAAGGTAATCGGTAACGAGTAACAAGTAACAAGTGTAAATAAAGTGCGGCAAGATGACCCAATGCTTTTTGTAGCAAAGGACAAGCCTGGACAATTTCTTATATAGAAAAAAGCGCTCCCGAGGACACATGGGAATTATCGTCAAGCTAGTTTTCATCACGTTCATATGATTCGCGTTCGGTACTTTGATAATTTGATATATGGGTGGGCCGGTGCTTGGATGCTGTCCTTACTTGGACAAGCATCCCACTTATGATTAAACCCCATTGCAAGCATCCGCAACTACAACAAAAGTATTAAGGTAAACGTAACCATAGCATGAAACATATGGATCCAAATCAGCCCTTTACGAAGCAACGCATAAACTAGGGTTTAATTTTCTGTCACTCTAGCAACCCATCATCTACTTATTACTTCCCAATGCCTCCCTCTAGGCCCAAACAATGGTGAAGTATCATGTAGTCGACGTTCACATGACACCACTAGAGGGATGACAATATACATCTCATCAAAATATCTAATGAATACCAAATTCACATGACTACTAATAGCAAGACTTCTCCCATGTCCTCAGGAACAAACGTAACTACTCACAAAGCATATTCATGTTCATAATCAGAGGGGTACTAATATGCATAATGGATCTGAACATATGATCTTCCACCAAGTAAACCAACTAGTATCAACTACAAGGAGTAATCAACACTACTAGCAATCCACAGGTACCAATATGAGGTTTGGATACAAAGATTAGATATAAGAGATGAACTAGGGTTTGAGATGAGATGGTGCTGGTGAAGATGTTGATGGAGATTGATTCCCCCCCCCCCAATGAGAGGATCGTTGGTGATGACGATGGTGATGATTCCCCCTCCCCGGAGGGAAGTTTCCCCGGCAGAACAACTCCGCCGAAGCCCTAGATTGGTTCCGCCAAGGTTCCGCCTCGTGGCGGCGGAGTCTCATCCCGAAAGCTTGCTTATGATTTTTTTCCTCGACAAAAGACTCCATATAGCAGAAGATGGGCATCAGAGGGCCACCAGGGGGCCCACGAGGCAGGGGGGGAGGGCGCGCCCCCCATGCTCATGGCTGGTGGGTGGCCCCCCTCTGGTACTTCTTGCGCTCAGTATTTTTTATATATTCTGGAAATATCTTCCGTGAAGTTTCAGGACTTTTGGAGCTGTGCAGAATAGGTCTCTAATATTTGCTCCTTTTCCAGCCCAGAATTCCAGCTGCTGGCATTCTTCCTCTTTATGTAAACCTTGTAAAATAAAAGAGAACAGGCATAAGTATTGTGACATAATGTGTAATAACAGCCCATAATTCAATAAATATCGATATAAAAGCATGATGCAAAATAGACGTATCAACTCCCCCAAGCTTAGACCTCGCTTGTCCTCAAGCGAAAGCCGAAATCGAAAAATATGTCCACATGTTTAGAGATAGAGGTGTCAATAAAAATAAAATACAGACATGAGGGCATCATGATCATTCTTAGAACAACAACATATATTTTACATAAATACTATTCTGATCACGGGATCAGAATAATATTATGACCCAATTTTTATGGACATCAGTATCACGACCCAATTTAAATTTTTGGCAAAATGTAAGCGGTTTAAGAGCAGTTTTGAAAACCGTTTTTTCTTCATACAAAAAACGTGAATCGTATTTTCGACCGCATTTCTAAACCGTTTATCGGAATGAGGCAAATAATATGGCATTGGAAAACTGCTGCAAAACCACTCCTTCCACATGTTGAAAGTTTTTTCTAATTCCTATGGTTAAAGAGTAATTTGGAAAATTGTAAAATTTTGTAAACCGAACAGCCGAGACCGTATTTTCGATGTCATTTCTAAATGGCTAATCCAATTGAGGCAAGTGATATGGCGTTGGAAAGCTTATGAAAATGCACTACTTTCTCATGTTGAAAGTTTTTTCTAATTTTGAACGGTTTAAAAGTAATTTAGAAAATGGTACAAGTTCCACAGAATTCGTATTTTCGAGCTAGTTTTTTTAACCGTACGTCCGAATGCAACAAATGATACAGTGTTGGAAAGCTCGGGGAAATGCGAAACTTTTTGGTATAAATTATTTCTCCCAATTCCTTACTATTTTAAGTCAATTTTGAAAATGACTAAAAACGTATTTTCACCGTAATTTCTACAAACTTTATCAGAATGAGGCAAATAATATACCTTGAAAAGCTATAGTAAATGCGAAAAAAATTCGTATTGATGGTTATCGCGAAACAGATTCTTACAAAATGCACCGTGTGAAGACTTGAACTTCTCGGCATGTCTACTTGAACTTCACTCTGTTTTCTGGTGTTTTTTTTCTCGTAGCTCTCCATCCACTGCTCGTAGCTCTCCATCCACTCACCGGCATTGAGCAAGTGATATACTGATGGAAAGCTGCTGTAGACACGCAACTTTCCCGTGTTGATCATTTTTTCATACTCGCGACGGTTTTAAAAGTTTTTCTTGTGAAATTCATTCAGCGTAGTAGTTGAACTTCCTGTTGTTTTCACGTTGAACTTCTGTAACATATTTTCGTTTGTAATTTTCTCATCCATTCGTTAGTGTTACACAAATGATATTCTTTTTGTACAAATCTCTCTCACAATATGTTTTTTAACTTTCTCCGACCGAGGACTTGAACTTACACAAATGATATTCGGGCCGTTTTGAAGTAAATTAGAAAACGACGAGATAATGATTTATGCCTTCATCGTGAATGGAAATGCACTACGTGAAGTAGTTGAACTTCTCGGGCATGTCTGTTTGAACTTCACTCTATTTTTGACGTGCTATTTTTTGACGTTCTATTTTTTGCACTGCGTGCAATAGTTGAACTTCTATGCGTGTCTGTTTGAACTTCACTCTGTTTCACTTTATTTGTATTTTTCTTATATGAAACACACACCATGTAGTGGGTGAACTTCCGGTTGTTATCACTTTGAACTTCTCTCTGGTTTGAGAGAATTATTTTAAAACACAAAAACAACATATTTTTTTTATGTATTTTGGACATCTAAATACACTGTGAACCTCTCTCATAAGAATTTTTGAACTTTTCCTCGCCGAGCACTTGAACTTCTAGCAACCATTTTTTCATTTATGAGTTGTTTTTAAAGGTGCAAAAAATGGCGTTGTGTTTTTTATTTTTTGAACAGGTAAATCCTAGGTTTTAATAAATTCCGCACTTCTCTGTTATTTCAATTTGAACTTCACCTTTTTTATATTTTGAGTAAAGAATTGTATTCGATTTTTATACGGAAATTGAACATGGAAATATAAGTTGAACCTCTCTCGCAAGAATTTTTGAACTTCCCCGGACAGAGCACTTGAACTTCTTTCAACAAACCTTTTAAGCTTTTACTTTTCTATACTTTTTTACTTACCTGAAATGCATTCCTTGCAGTACTTGAGCTTCTCGTTGTTTTCACGATGAACTTATGTTGCATTTTCGTGTATACGTTGAATTACACGCAATTGAATGTCATATGTCATTTTTTATCATTTTAAAACATGTAATTAGAGGTCGGACGTCCCGTGATATAAATTACATGTTCACTCACTCACAACAAAACATTGAACTTTTTCATCTTTTATATTTGAACCTCTAGGCTTTTTCTTGAAATGGGAGTGAGTGACCACAACAAAATAAACTTTATCTCTGTACTGCTGCCTGATGAATGATTTTTTATTCCATATGCATCTTCTAGGCAGGAGCATTCTCCCTCGAAAACAATGTCTTTTAAACTTTCTGCGTGGAACTCGTTGAACTTCTAGATTATTAAAAAAGCATGCCCTTTTTAGTTCTCAATCAGTATGGTTTTTTAGGAAAGGTACTTCGCATACGAACAAAAAATTATCCACACTGCGATAGAATGTTCTTAGTCTAGGAACAAAACATTACTTCACATAGGAACAAAAATTTATTGACACATGGAACAAATGTTGTTACACTTTCTGCTTTTGCCAGGAAATAGATGAACTACGAAGAAGCCTATCTCTCTCACTTGAATAAATGGTTCGTACAAAATGTTCTAGTGTGATCTATCTAAACAACAGCAACAGGAACAAATTCCACACTGCGTCCATGTACACTTTTGAAGATGAGTTGCACTAGCATTAATCATGTTGGCCTGCTGAAAATCAGACACAGTGGACTGCAGCCATGTTAATTACTGCTGAAAATTGTCAGCCATACAAATTACTACAGAAACTGGTCAAGAACAGTCAACCATGTGTAGCCATACTAATTTATTTTGTGGAATAAACACATGCAGCTTATAGGCATACTTTTTGTTCTTAGTGATGACCTACAGAGCATGCAGGGAAAGATCTAGGGGAAGGACTAATCAATATTGAGCTTGAGTGACCATGTCTACAATAAATCCAAAAGTGGCAACAGCATATATCTCTCTACACTGCACCTCAAGGGAGATCAAATCCCCATGTGGAATAGCATCCCAGAAACAGCAAGATCACTCACCCGTTCAAAGACCGACTATCTTTCCTCGTGAATGGTGACAAGCACCAGGATCAACACCTACAGGAAAGAGGTAGATGTTTAGAGGCATAACAACAAGTTCAGCTTCATATCTCAACCCATGGATCGCTATTTGAAATCAAGACAACTGTGGTTATGACTTCAAAGATATCTTCAAGCAAGACCTTTGAAATGGAAGTGAACCAAGTAGTAGTAACGCTCCAACACCCCACCAACGCCAAACAATTCCTAACCTATTTAGTACTGACCCAAAACCTATTTTGTATTTTTTTTCTCTATTCATTATTTATCAGTAAGATGAATTCTTCCCAAAATCCAATGATTGAGCTCTCTGGACTGTAATCTTTGAACTTCCAGATTACTTTAAAAAATACATACTTCTTTAGGAGAATGTAAATGGAGAAGTTCGCTTACTGTTTGCTGGTATTGCATAAAATTCTGTTTTTTTAGAGTGCACACTTATAAGACGTGGACCATCAGACAAAAAATGCTAATGGTAGTGGCGGCTTGAAATACCACAAGAAACAAACAGGAGGAGAATATACATGATATATCTTTTTTAACATGTTCAGTACATGGAGATCCTAGTGTACATAAATCGTTTCAGTCAGATAGCAACTCGCGACATGTGGTCACACAGACAGGCTGAATGCATGCCACCTTGGTAGCTACATACACAGGCTAGCTGAAGCGGAAGTAGCTAACACAATTTTGAATGAAAAAAAGTTAATGCAGGATCGCTCTCACAATAAGTCTCCCTTTACAGGATTCAACAGAAGTTGAACTTGATGGTGGGCAAGCAGGATCCAGGGTGTTGTCTTCACGAAAGGTCGGCAGCTCCGTTGTTGAATGGCCCAGGGCTGCATACTTGAACGGCTCTGGGCTGCTTTGGGAGGACTCGGGGTGCTGCTGCAGATCGGATCAGGGTGAGCATGCTCGCTCTGCAGGACAAAAACACACACGCAAGAACCATTGGATATAAGTGTGACGGATTTAGGAGCTACATGATCAGTAGAAATTGAACTACAGAGTGCATATTAGTTGACCTTCACTCCAACGCTCAGGAGGTGCCCAGCATGACGGAGGATGACGGCGACGCCTGACCATGGCGCGCGGCCAGCTGCAGGTTGTGGCCTCCTCCATCTGAAGTTTGACGCCTCCTCGATCTGCAGGATAGCACCCCATCCGCACGCGGGCTGGTGGTCGCCGGAGAGTGGAGGGTGGTGAAGGATCCTCGCCGGATCCGGCGACCCCAAGGTGCTCCGGCAGGTGGTGTGGCGCGTCATCGGTTGGGGTCGGGGCTGCGGTGGCGTCGCCGGCAGGGGTGGGGCTGCGGCGGTGCCCGGCTTGCCGGCGGGGCGGGAGTGGGAGGGGGCGGGGCCGGTGACTCACCAGAAGTTGGCGCGGGCGGCGACGCCGGGTGGGGGCGGGGTCAGGGGGAGGTGGGCGTCGCTAGGACTGAGGAGATCGAGAGGTTGGGGATCGGATGAGGTGGGGGACGAGGGGCGTGGAGTGGGCTTTTTTTTCTTCTTCATGGGTTTTGGAAGTTCGGGAACGTGTCTTTGGGCCCTATATAGGGCCGACCGTGATCCGAATAACTATTCTGATCCTGGGATCCGAATAGTGCTACTATATATATTTCAACCATCTTTTATGATCTCTTATGCTAAAGTAACAATTCAATCACAATTTCAAGTATGAATCATAATCTTCATTGAGAACCAACAAACTCTAATCTCAGTCGTTGAGGCAATTGCAATTTATCATAACATAGGAAAGAGTCAAGATAAGAGCTTTTCAGCAAGTCCACATACTCAACCATCTTTTAGTCTTTCACAATTGCTAACACTCACGCAATATTTATGGGTATGAAGTTTTAATCGGACACAGAGAAAGATAGGGGCTTATAGTTTTGCCTCCCAATGTTTTACCTCAAAGATAGGCCCTTCACAGAGGGAAGCAGAGGTTGTCATGCGCTTTTATGGTTGGATGCACAAAATCTTAATGCAAAAGAACGTCACTTTATATTGCCACTTGTGATATGGACCATTATTATGCAGTCCGTCGCTTTTATTTCTTCCACATCACAAGATCATCTAAATCTTATTTTCTCCACATTAATAAGTCATACATATTTAGAGAGAAATTTTTATTGCTTGCACCGATGACAACTTACTTGAAGGATCATACTCAATCCATAGGTAGATATCATGGACTCTCATGGCAAAACTGGGTTTAGGGATATTTGGAAGCACAAGTAGTATCTCTACTTGGTGCAAAGAAATTGGCTAGCAAGAGAGGGAAAGGCAAGCTCAACATGTTGGATGATCCATGACAATATAATTTATCTCAGATGTAAGAAAACATAACCCATTACGTTGTCTTCCTTGTCCAACGTCAACTCTTAGCATGTCATACTTTAATGAGTGCTCACAATCATAAAAGATGTCCAAGATAGTATATTTATATGCGAACCTCTCTTTCTTTATTACTTCCTATTAATTGCAATGATGACCAAAACTATTTTTGTCAACTCTCAACAACTTTTATTCATCATACTCTTTATATGTGAGATCATTACTCTCCATAACATCCATATGATCTCTTTATTTCTTTTTATTTCTTCTCTTTTATTTTATTTAATTCCCTCAAGATCATAGCCAAATAATCAAGCCCTTGACTCAACACTAATCTTTATTATATAGCTCACGGACTCGATTACATAGAGGGATCATAAAGAAAAACTCACAATTAGATCATACTAAAACTTTATTCTACTAGATCAAGATATTATCAAAAGGATCGAACTAAGAAAAACGGTAAAGACAAAAGTGATGGTGATATGAGTAGTTGCCAAGGGGAGTGCCCATACCAGATACTCAGTTCTTCTTTGTTGGTGAAGAAGGTGGAGTTGTTGATAATGTAGGCTTGTCGTCCCTCTTCCAAGGCATAGGATCACCATCATAGCAGGATGACCGAGTCTCCTGAATCCTCAAATCTATAGCCAAACTCATCCTCTTGAATCTATATTCATACTCACAGTTTTGATTTTGCAGGACATAGATCTGGGCTTGGAGGTGCTCGATTTTCTCATGAAGCTTGAAGATGGCCTCCCCAATGTCCTTGACGTCCAGCTTGTGGTTGTTGGTGAACTCTGTGATCATTATGTGATTGGAGTCGAGTCCATGCTCCACCGTCTCCTGACACTTGAAAACTTGTTGGTCCAATGCCTCGAGCCTTGTCTCAATGCTTCTGGTCCTCCTTGGTCCCTCGACATCATGGATGTGCAACAACCCCTCACGCATCTCAATGGTTTGAGAGTGTTGCAGCACCTTCGCAAGGTAGGGGTTGATGACCTTATTGAAGAACTTGTCCTTGGGGGCACTTGAAGACAACATGACGACCTAGATCTGTCAGAGAAACAACTCGAAACAAAGACAAGAGATATTTGTGTGATACGGTGGTCAAAACCTTCGGGAGATTATATAATGAATTTTTACCGACCAAAAGAAGTATCATGCAAGAAAACGGAGTCCGGAGAGCACACGAGGTACCCAGGAGGCAGGGGCGCGCCCAGGGGGGTAGGGCGCACCTCCCACCCTCGTGGAAGCCTCGTGTCCTTCCTGGACTGCTTCTTATTTTCCTATTTTTCTAAATATTCCAAAACGGAGAAAAAATGCCATTAGAACTGTTTTGGAGTCGGTTTACTTACCATACCATATACCTATCCCTTTTCGGAGTCTGAAACATTCTGGAAAGTGTCCCTTATGTATTCCTTCGAGGTTATGATTTCAATAATAGTGGTTTCAACATTTATGGGATTACCCGAGATATAATGTTTGATTATCTGACCGTTCACCACCTTTGGATTTGTGCCTTCGAAGTTGTTGATTTTTATGGCACCGGAACGATAGATCTCCTCGATAACGTAAGGACCTTCCCATTTAGAGAGAAGTTTTCCTTCACAGAATCTTAAACGAGAGTTATATAACAGTACATAATCACCTACATCGAACTCACGCTTTTGTATCCTTTTATCATGCCATCTTTTAACTTTTTCTTTGAACAGTTTGGCATTCTCATAGGCTTGGGTTCTCCACTCATCAAGTGAGCTAATGTCAAATAACCTCTTCTCACCGGCAAGTTTGAAATCATAATTGAGCTCTTTAATGGCCCAATATGCCTTATGTTCTAGCTCAACAGGTAAATGACATGCTTTACCATAAATCATTTTATACAGAGACATACCCATAGGATTTTTATATGCAGTTCTATAGGCCCATAATGCATCATCAAGTTTCCTGGACAAATTCTTTCTAGATCTATTAACAGTCTTTTGCAAAATTAATTTGAGCTCTCTATTACTCAATTATACTTGACCACTAGATTGTGGGTGATAAGGAGATGCAATTCTATGATTAACGTCATACTTAGCAAGCATTTTACGAAAGGCACCATGAATAAAATGTGAACCACCATCAGTCATTAAATATCTAGGGACTCCAAACCTCGGGAAAATAACTTCTTTAAGCATCTTAATAGAGATGTTATGATCAGCACTACTAGTTGGAATAGCTTCTACCCAATTAGTAACGTAATCAACAGCGACTAAAATATGTGTATACCCATTAGAGGAAGGAAAAGGTCCCATATAATCAAAGCCCCAAACATCAAATGGTTCAATAACAAGTGAATAATTCATAGGCATTTCTTGACGTCTACTAATATTACCAATTCTTTGACATTCATCACAAGACAAGACAAACTTACAGGCATCCTTGAAGAGAGTAGGCCAATAAAAACCGGATTGCAATACCTTGTGTGCAGTTCTATCTCTAGCATGGTGTCCTCCATAAGCCTCGGAGTGACACTTGCGTAGGATCTGTTCCCGTTCATGCTCAGGTACACAACGTCTAATAATACCATCTACTCCTTTATAAAGATGTGGGTCATCCCAAAAGTAATGTCTCAAATCATAGAAGAACTTTTTATTTTGCTGGTATGTGAAACTAGGTGGTATAAATTTGGCAACAATATAATTAGCATAATCAACATACCATGGAGCAGTTTGAGAAGCATTTATGACATTTAATTGTTCATCGGGAAAGCTATCATCAATAGGTAGTGGGTCATCAAGAACATTTTCTAACCTAGACAAGTTGTCTGCAACGGGGTTCTCAGCTCCCTTTCTATCAATAATATGCAAATCAAATTCTTGTAGCAGGAGAACCCATCTAATAAGTCTAGGTTTAGCATCTTTCTTTTCCATAAGATATTTAATAGCAGCATGATCAGTGTGAATAGTTACTTTAGAATCAACAATATAATGTCTGAACTTATCACAAGCAAAAACAACTGCTAAAAATTCTTTTTCAGTAGTAACATAATTTCTCAGGGCACTGTCTAGGGTTTTACTAGCATATTGAATAACATTTATTTTCTTATCAACTCTTTGCCCTAGAACAACACCTACATCATAATCACTAGAATCACACATAATTTCAAAGGGTAAATTCCAATCAGGTGGCTAAACAATAGGTGCAGAAATCAATGCTTTCTTAAGTATTTCAAATGCTTCTACACAATCATCATCAAAGACAAAAGGAATATCTTTTTGTAATAGATTATTCAGAGGCTGAGAAATTTTTGAGAAGTCATTAATGAACCTCCTATAAAAACCAGTGTGACCGAGGAAGCTTCTTATACCTTTAATGTCCCTGGGACATGGCATCTTTTCAATAGCATCAACTTTAGCTTTATCAACTTCAATGCCTCTTTCAGAAATTTTATGCCCCAAGACAATACCTTCATTAACCATAAAGTGGCATTTCTCCCAATTCAGAACAAGATTAGTTTCTTCACATCTCTACAAAACTCGATCAAGGTTGCTCAAGCAATCATCAAAAGAGGATCCATAAACGGAGAAATTGTCCATGAAAACCCCACAAATCTTTTCACAAAAGTCAGAGAATATAGCCATCATGCATCTTTGGAAGGTAGAAGGTGCATTACATAAACCAAAAGGCATACGTCTATAAGCAAAAGTACCGAAAGGGCAAGTAAAAGTGGTCTTTTCTTGATCATCAGCTGACATAGGTATTTGAGAGAAGCCAGAGTAACCATCTAGAAAGCAAAAATGTGTGTGTTTGGATAATCTTTCGAGCATTTGATCAATAAAAGGTAAGGGGTAATGATATTGTTTAGTAGCCTTATTTAATTTGCGGAAATCAATTACCATCCTATAACCTGTAATAATTCTTTGCGGAATCAATTCATCTTTATCATTAGGAACAACAGTAATACCTCCCTTCTTAGGGACACAATGGACAGGACTTACCCACTGACTATCAGCAACGGGATAAATTATACCTGCCTCAAGGAGCTTTAATATTTCCTTTCTTACCACTTCTTTCGTCTTAGGATTCAGCCGTCGTTGGTGATCAATAACTGGTTTGGCGTCTTTCTCCAAATTTATTTTGTGTTGACATAGAATGGGACTAATGCCCTTAAGATCATAAAGAGTATATCCAATAGCAGCACGGTGCTTCTTCAGAGTTTTCAATAATTTCTCTTCTTCATGCTCTGAAAGGTTAGCACTAATAATAACAAGATATATCTTCTTTTCATCAAGATAAGCATATTTAAGAGTATCAAGTAATGGTTTAAGCTCGAACACGGGATCACCCTTGGGTGGAGGAGGATCCCCTAGGATTTCAACAGGCAAATTGTGTTTCAGAATGGGTCCTTGTTTAAATAATACTTGATCTATTTCCCTTCTTTCATTCATAAACATATCATTCGCATGGTCTAGTAAATATTGTTCTAAAGGATCAGTAGGAGGCACGACAATAGAAGCAAGACCAATAATTTCATCTTTACTTGGCAATTCTTAATCACGGGGTTGTCTACGAAATTTAGAAAAATTAAACTGATGATACATATAATCCAAACCAATAGTAACAACATCCTTCTTGCAATCTATCTTAGCATTAACAGTATTCAAGAAGGGTCTACCAAATATAATGGGACAAAAGCTATCTTGAGGGGAACCAAGAACAAGGAAATCAGCAGGATATTTAGCCTTCCCACACAAGACTTCAACGTCTCTAACAATCCCAATTTGTGAAATAGTATCTCTATTAGCAAGCTTAATGGTAACATCGATATCTTCTATCTCAGCTGGTGCAATATCATGCATAATTTCTTTGTATAAGGAAATAGGTATTGCACTGGCACTAGCACCCATATCACACAAGCCATGATAACAGTGATCTCCTATTTTAACAGAAATAATAGGCATGCCTACCACAGGTCTATGTTTATCTTTAGCACCAGGTTTTGCAATTCTAGCAGTCTCATCACAGAAATAAATAACATGCCCATCGATATTATCAGCCAAGAGATCTTTAACAATAGCAATATTAGGTTCGACTTTAACTTGCTCAGGAGGTGTATAAGTTCTAATATTACTTTTACGAACCACAATTTAAGCTTTAGCATGATCCTTTATTCTAACAGGGAATGGTGGTTTCTCAACATAAGTAGTGGGAACAACAGGATCATCATAAGTGATAGTTTTTTCTTCAACTTTAATAGGTGCAACTACTTTTGTTTTAATGGGAGGATTATATTTAAACCACTTCTCCTTAGGGAGATCAACATGAGTAGCTAAGGGTTCACAGAAAGAAGCTTCTATCTCAGAGTCAAGTCCATATTTAGTGCTAAATTTACGGAAAACATTGGTATCCATAAAAGATTTAACACAATCAAACATAGGTGTTATACCTGACTCCTTACCTTTGTCGAGATCCCAATCTTCAGAGTTGCGTTTAATTCTTTCCAATAAATTCCATTTGAATTCCATAGTCTTCATCATAAAGGAACCAATACAAGAAGTATCGAGCATGGAGCGATTGTTGTCAGAAAGTCGAGCATAAAATTTTTGGATAATCATTTGTCTTGAGAGCTCATGATTGGGGCATGAATATAACATTGAATTAAGCCTCCCCAAGCTTGAGCGATGCTTTCTCCTTCACGAGGCCACAAATTATATATATAATTATGATCACGATGAACAAGATGCATAGGATAAAACTTCTGATGGAATTCCAATTTCAATCGCTTATAGTCCCATGATCCCATATCATCACATAGCCTATACCATGTCAATGCATCTCGCTTCAAAGATAAAGGGAAGACCTTCTTCTTGATAACATCATCGGGCATACCTGCAAGCTTAAATAATCCACAAACTTCATCCACATAGATTAAGTGTAAATCGGGATGCAATGTTCCATCTCCTGCAAAAGGATTAGCTAGCAGTTTCTCTATCATACCCGAAGGAATTTCAAAATAAACATTCTCATTTTCAGTAGGTCCAGTAGGTTGAGGAGCAACTATTTGCTCTACCGGTCGGGGTGAAGATATCCCGAACAAGCCCTTCAAAGGATTACTTTCCATAGTAACAAGTGATAGTAAATTTCAGCACACTATATAAATTTTTCCTTACCAAAGGCGCTTCACTCCCCGGAAATGGCGCCAGAAAAGAGTCTTGATGACCCACAAGTATAGGGGATCTATCTTAGTCCTTTCGATAAGTAAGAGTGTCGAACCCAACGAGGAGCAGAAGGAAATGATAAGCGGTTTTCAGCAAGGTATTCTCTGCACGCACTGAAATTATCGGTAACAGATAGTTTTATGATAAGGTAATTGGTAACGAGTAACAAGTAACAAGTGTAAATAAAGTGCACCAAGATGGCCCAATCCTTTTTGTAGCAATGGACAAGCCTGGATAATTTCTTATATAGAGAAAAGCGCTCCTGAGGACACATGGGAATTATCGTCAAGCTAGTTTTCATCACGTTCATATGATTCGCGTTCGGTACTTTGATAATTTGATATGTGGGTGGACCGGTGCTTGGGTGTTGTCCTTACTTGCACAAGCATCCCACTTATGATTAACCCCCATTGCAAGCATCGCAACTACAACAGAAGTATTAAGGTAAACCTAACCATAGCATGAAACATGTTGTCACAGCCCTAGAGTTTGATTGCAATTAGTTTCATAAGCATCCTTGCATCATGTCTATATTTGTTTGAAACTTGAAATGGGGATCGCCTAAACCCTAGCATCAAAGGAATTCACTAGGTTCAACTAAAATATTTTCAGTAAATCCAAATGGCTTTCAAAAATGTACATCATTTTTGGAAAATGCTGGAAACAGTAACTAGAGGTGATGCACATTTTTCCATGACCTATTTGGGCTCTGAATTAAATCATAATCTATTTGAATTTGGGCACTTAAATACTATAAAATATTTAAAATGTACAAATAATCCTAAACTGAAATGTTCCATGTTGGATATATTCGAAACACTGGCCATGAGCAGTTTGGTGATTTTTGAGTGTGCCTAAGTATTTTTAATAAAGACAAACACAATTACAGAAAAGAGAAAAGAGAAATAAAAATAGGAAAAGAACAGAGGCTCACGTGGAACTTACCTGGCGCCCACCAAAGCCCACCTGGCCGGCCCAGTTGGCCAGCCCTGCCCACCAGCGCCACCATCCTCAAGCTCCTGCCAGGAGGACGCGCGCGCGTGGTCGCCGCGCGCGGGCACGCGCCCTGGCCACCTCCTCTCTGCCTACTTGCCCGGACACCTCTGGGATATGCCACGCGCCAGCCCCTGACTCTCTCACTCTCTCCCGTGCTTCTCCCCTCTTTCGCTCTCTCTCCCTCTCACGCCCGAGCGCAACCGCCGCCGCGGCTCGTCGTTGCCGCGGCCACCGCCTCCTCCTCGCCCCTCTGACGTGCCCGAGACCTCCGCCACATCGTCGTCGTCCTCTCCACCGAGCCATGCGAGCCGGGAGACCTCACAGCACTGCCATCGGCATGGTCTCCAAGCTTCGGCACCGGCGCCGTCTCCAACGATTCGCCGGCCATGGCACGTCCCCGCCCTCCTCGTCGCCTCTGCTGGAACCGGGGTGAGCCCCTCTCCGTTCCACCTCTATTCTTGACGCCTCGCATGTCCTCCACCACTAGAGCCGCCGTGCGCGAAGCTCGCCGGCACACGGCCATGTCGCCGCCGTCGTTCTGCCTAGCGTATGCCGCATCCGAGCTCGTAGACGAGCTCCAAGAGGACCCAGGAAGCCGTGGCACACCTCATACGGCTTCCCCGTGCCCTGGAGTCATGCGCCCGCTCGAGCCGAGCTCCGGCTGCCGCCGCGAGCTCTGTTCCGGCGAGCTCCAGCACCCCTGCAGCCACCCACCTGCCTCTCTGGATGCAGGAGAGCACAAGGTATGCCCCGATGGTCTCCGCGCGTCCAGCTGCCGCCGGTCGCGCTTCTCCGACGAGTTTCTACCGCAGTTTTGGTCGCTGCCAGACAAACTCTAGCAAGGGCCGACGTGGCCTCGCCATTAGCACTAACCCCGCCAGCTGGACCACCATTAGACGCTGATAGTGGGCCCCGCAGTGGGTCAAAGCCGTAGTCAACGCGGGATTAGTTTCTGTCTCACTGACCAATGGACCCCACTGGTCAGGTTTGACCTGGACCCGGTCTGTTGACCTGCTGACATCACAACGACGTCATCCTGACGCAGTTAACCTTTTTCTGGATTTATTCTTATTCAGGAAATTCCATAAATTAGTTTAAACTTCAAAAATTCATAGTAATTCAACCGTAACTCCAAATGAAACAAATTATATATGAAAAATGATCAAAATAATCCAAAGAATCTGTTTATGGCATTTGCATGCATGTTAGAGCAACTTATATCCTCTGTTTAGGACAATTCAATTAAATGGCATTTAAGAAAGCACTTATGGGGTTTGAATTTGAACCTAGGGTTTAAACCAACTTCATTTAATATGGTTGCTAGTTGCATTAGTTCAATCAACGGCATATTGCCATGTCATGAACATGCATCATATTGCTGCATTGCATTGATTGTGTTTCCTTCTTTATTGCTGCAAGTTGTCCCCTCTCGATAGACGTGGTTTCGACGATGATTTCGATGACACCGATGAAGAGCTATACTATCTTCAGAAGTGCCAGGAAAGCAAAAACCCCTTGTTCATTCCGATACAATCCCACTCTCTCGCTGCTGCTCTCTTTTACTGCATTAGGACAACAACAATTCAACTATTACATGATGCGGTAGTTGAACCCCTTTCCTCTGCATGACCTGTCATTGCCACAGTAAATAGATGAAACCCACTATCATGAGCAGGAATTGTTTGAGCCCTGATGTGCCTACTCATTCATGCTTGTTTTTCATGTCTGCTACTGCTTAGAATTGAGTCAGGTCTGATTCATCGGGGATGAATCGGAGGTGTGTGAACATGTCCTACTATTGAGAGCTACGTGTGTGAACATGATTTGGTAAAGGTAGCGGTGAGAGTCCATGTAGGAGTACATGGTGGGTTGTCTCATTGAAACCGTTCTCAGGAACTAGTTCCGTGTTGGTGATCCATGAACAGCTACTACCACGCATTGGGCCCGAAACCAATGGACCCTCTCGACTTATTAACTGCCCTTGCCCTCTGTCCAGGAGTTGCAACTAGTTTCTGGTGTTTGTAAGATATGTGTTGGCGGCCGTGTGTAGCGCTGACCCTAGGGGTGGGCTATGATGCGGTAGATACACCATGGCACAGTGTACCGGGCGCCCGTTTGGTGTCTCGGGAACCCTACACACATCGTTTGGGGCTATGAGCGAAACTCCGGCCGGATCTCCTCGTGGATGGAACCCGAATAGGCGATAAACCTGGACTAGAGACTTGTGTGGTTAGTCAGGTCGTGGCCGACTCCCTCGCCAGGCTTCCGCTTGAAGGTTGCCGAGATACACGACGTGTACATGGTGGTAAGTGGCGAGAGCGTGTGTGAAGAAGTACACCCCTGCAGGGTTATAAATGATCTATTTGAATAGCCGTGTCCGCGGAAAAGGACTTCTGGGTTGCCTATACAGTTCATAGATAACTTGAAGAGGATACCCTAGAACTCGCAGGATAAGTGTGAGTGCTATGGATGGCCTTCTTGTAGGGAGACGGGAGCGGATCCATAGTGTTGTATTGAATGGTGAATATGTGGACTCGTGTGCGCCACCTCAAAAGAGTTGCTAGCAGTCGTAGTTCAGGTTAGCCACTGAGTCAAAGCTGGCTTGCTGCAGTTAAACTCCACTACCCCTTTGTTGATACCGATGCATATGTAGTTAGTTCTGATGTAAGTCTTGCTGGGTACATTTGTAATCACGTTTTCCTATTTTATGTTTTTGCAGAGAGAGTACAGTCTCGCTAGTAGTTCCGTGTGGACTTCGACGTTCAGCATGTTACCTCAGCTACGATCTTGTGCCCCGGTAGGGTCTTGTAGATAGTCAGGCTTCTCAGCCTTTTTCATTTGTAGTTGTATGTACTCAGACAAGTTAAGCTTCCGCATGTGCTTGTTTCTTGTATGCTCTGTATGTTGGGTCATGAGACCCATGTTTGTAATACTTGAGTCGTAGAGTTA
This sequence comes from Triticum urartu, assembly GCF_056163025.1. Lineage (NCBI taxonomy): Eukaryota > Viridiplantae > Streptophyta > Magnoliopsida > Poales > Poaceae > Triticum > Triticum urartu. The sequence goes on from NC_141873.1 coordinate 104,797,549, forward strand.
TGTTGGGATGCCATGTTGTATTCGCACATATTGAGCATATTGTGTGTATGATTGGAATGCTTGGTATGTGTGGGATCCGACAACCTAGTTGTTTATCCCTGGTAGCCTCTCTTATGGGGAAATGTAGTCTTGTGCTTCCATGATGCCATAGTTGTCCGCTACAGGCCGGTTCACCGGAGTCCTGCTAGCCCAACACTACTGCTCCGGAACACTTGACTGGCCGACATGTGATTCACTTCGTTCTTGTGTCTGTCCCTTCGGGGAAATGTCACGCAGTGACATCCGGAGTCCTTCCTAGCCTACTACAGCCCGGGTTCCCGGAGTCCTGTTAGCCTGCTGACCGACATGCTCGATGTTGATTCATGTATGCCTGTCTCCGTAAGTTAGTGCCACTTTGGGTTCAAGATTAGTCATGTCGCCCCGGGTTCTCTGTCATATGGATGCTAGCGACACTATCATATACGTGAGTCAAAAGGCGCAAACGGTCTCGGGCCATGGTAAGGCGACACCGGTGGGAATACCATGCGTGAGGCCGCAAAGTGATATGAGGTGTTACCGGCTAGATCGATGTGACTTGGAATCGGGGTCCTGATAGCGTTGGTATCAGAGCCTGACTGCCTGTAGGATTACCAAGCCAAACTGGTCGAAGTTGAGTCTAGAAATGCTTTATTATATAAGGGATTTGATTGTGGAAGGGAATGTAAGGCTCTTTTTACTCCTTATACCTTATGCCCTTCTGATCTGAGTCAACCTCTTCTTTTCTACGGGGTTAAGAAACTAGGCCTTCTCATCTATCTATCAGGATGACGTGTTAGTAATCCGTAGACTCATAGGATTGATGGATTCAAGCCCAGTTCAGTTTCTACTACTTATGTATGTTCATATCTGGCCTCAGAACCTTGATATTGAGTGGTTATGCCACCATTTTGCATGATGTCTCAGATCTTTTTGAGCATTTACATCCATTATGCTGTCCGAGTCATTCCAGGTCTCTAAATAGTCTGATGCATTTGCAAATCCCTTCTTTCCATTCCCAATGTCCCTTTGGGCCAGTTCAACCACACTAATCGGTGAGTTGAGGTACTCTGTTGCCTCAACATATATGTTGGAGCTATTATTATGACCCTAGGTGTTTTAGGGAGTCACCTAGTAATCTAGCCATGTTTTATGTTCCAGTGTGATGATTCTGGCCACCATTCTCGAAAGCATCCCATGATGCCATTTAGTAGTAGGTATTCTATTCCTGGGTTCTTAAAACCGAGGTTCACCCTGCTTACCTCCTGTTGATAGTGTTTGCTCGTTCCTTTAGGATATTAGTAACCCTGCGATAGTCCTCGAGGTCCGTGGTATTTCTTCCTTCCAAATACCATGAACCGTTAAGGCAGAAGTTCTTTGAACCAAAATATCACAATCAGAGTAATCTTGAGGAGTTCTCCATTCATAATTGTGATTCTGTCAGTTCTACCTTTCTGCATGGGTTATCTGGAAGAAACCTGTTGAACTTGGTTCGACATATTAATCTATGCATCCACAACTTAGAAAGATATATGTCCTCTTGAGTTGTCCCTCTTCATTTGTATTCTGACCATCGTCTATCAATTGATAGTCAGGAGTAATTGTGCATCCGTGTTATCGATGTTTATTATTCTTATGGTCCGTTAAGCCATTCTATTTCAGAATGACTAGGAGAAACAAACTCCAGTACCTCATCCATATCCGGGATTGGGTCAAAGTAGTTGTGTTCTGCAGATCAAATGCCAATCCAGCTTTTGCTCCATTCTACCCTAGAGTATTACCCCCTTTATGTCAGGATTGTCATGAGAATTGCACCATCTCTCATGAATTCTTGGTGCAGTGATACCTCTTGCCATCATTTTCATTCCTCGGTCCCGTGTTGTCGCAACCGGAATGCCGGCAAGTGAACCATGATGTGTGAAATCAATACTCCTAGCAACCGTGTTGCTTGGTAGTTAATGGACAATAATATAATTCTTAGCGTGTTGGTTATCGAAACACTATTCTAGGATTGATCGTGCTACCTAGTCCTTATTTTCGGTGCACTCTTCGATCAATGAGATAAGATTTTGGCAATCCATCATTTTCTTGGTCCCATCGTCTTGCCCTGAAAAGCAAGAATGTTCTCGAATTTAGTAACATATCGGTGGTTCGTGATTTTCCGAATATCTTCTCGGAAGTATCACCAGGTTGTTTCCCGACTGTTATGTTGAGCTCGTGATCAAGTTGGTTTTCTTGTAAGCCACCCTTTCTCCAAGAATCTGTGTCGGATACCCTGAGCTATTTGGTTAAGCTAAACAACAACTTGGAGAGTTGGAAGATAAAAGCTTGTCTGACTTAGTTCATGTTAAGGGATATCTTTTGTGCGTGTGTGTCTGTTGAAGAAAGATGATATCTCCATTGATTGGTCCTCGTGATTAGTTGTTGCATCTATTGCCTTGTCAGGACTTTGACTTGAGTATGGGCTATCGTCAAGTCAAATCAGAACCAACGACTTTCGTAATGTTGTCTTACTCGTGGTTGATCCCTCGAGCATACACCATTACATCTTTTGGTCTAACCAATGCTATCGCCGTGTTCACATGATGTGGGAAGTCCAATGATATGGAAAATTCTGATGAGTTGTTGTTGAGCCCATCAGCAGCATTTTGTCTCCCCCATGATTCATGTTGAACATCAACCTAGTGTTGAAAACCTTGTCAGCAATGCCTTCGTGTTCCGTTCATGAAGCTTATGCTTGGATGAAAGAAGTGACTTTCTCCAAGTTCACGTGCACTAGGTGTAAGTTGCCGCCATGAATTTGAGAAAGTTTTGTTTTGCTTCCATTGGAATCATCCCAAATCAGTCATGCATATGTGCGAAGTATTCTATGGGTTGGTAGATTAATTACCTCCACTCCATATGTGTTCCTAGCACACCAAGCCACTGATTGGTTTGTTCAAGGAGAAGAAGTTTCTTCTTAGGAGCTAGACTTACGCAAGGACTTCGATATCCTCGTTGATGGTTCCCTCCTGAACTCGGTAGTGTTTCGTTGTAAGACTACCAGGTGGCCATGCTTGTCTAGGACAACGTGTTCACATGCTTGTAGCAGAACCGGCTCATGTTTTGGATCTTACTATTGTAGTTCATTCCCCGAGAATCTCGCAACGTCATCTCGTTGATTTGTGTTGCAAACCTTCATGTTTCTTTCTAGACTTGATGAGTCTGGAATATCCTGACACCAACCAGATCTGAATCTCAGGAAGATATGATGGTTGGAACATTCCCAACATTTTCATTTTGTTCCCAGCTTGCACCCCATCGTGCCAATTTTCCATGGATGCCCTTCTCAGCAGTTGTTGTCTAGGATCATCTTCAAAAGTGGTCCTGTCATGGGTCCCATCCATTTCCGGTGATAAGCAAAAGTCATCCATTGCGTTGTCTTCAACAAGGTAGTCCACATCATCCATTCGAATCCGGATATGGCATTCCTTTGAACTCCGCCAAACGATCGATTGTGATTGCCTTAGGCTGGTATAAAGAGTTTGAATGGTCTAGATATCAAAAGTAATTCTTTTTGCCACTTAAGGGAAAATTCTACGAGTCACCTCCCCTAAGGGGCCCCATTATGAAATCATGGCAATTATTTCATCACTATCTTGAGATTTTGCCCCACCCTCTTCAGCGTGAGATTTTTGCCTACCCAGTAAAACCTTGTCATCTGCCTCTTTCCATCACTCCTAGTGTGTGATTCGCGTCTCAGCTCGTGAGATGTATCTATGTCTCATTCCGTGAGTTAATCCTGAGCTGCTCGATCTTTGAGAAGATCGATCCTTCTAGTGTTTCTTTTCCCTCTCGTTGTCATGTTGGTAGGAGTTCCTGGAGCAAGACTTCGAGACAATGAAGGTGATCAAATCAACATTCCTATGGAGTGCATCCTGGATCGCGAAGATTGTGTTGGTCTTGTGTCCCTTTTGTCTTCTCACCTCACATCCTAAATCTCGGGACGAGATTCCTGCTTAGTGGGGGTGAGTTGTCACAGCCCTAGAGTTTGATTGTAATTAGTTTCATAAGCATCCTTGCATCATGTCTATATTTGTTTGAAACTTGAAATGGGGATCGCCTAAACCCTAGCATCAAAGGAATTCACTAGGTTCAACTAAAATATTTTCAGCAAATCCAAATTGCTTTCAAAAATGTTCATCATTTTTGGAAAATGCTGGAAACAGTAACCAGAGGTGATGCACATTTTTCCATGACATATTTGGGATCTGAATTAAATCATACTCTATTTGAATTTGGGCACTTAAATACTATAAAATATTTAAAATGTCCAAATAATCCTAAACTGAAATGTTCTATGTTGGATATATTCCAAACACTGGCCATGAGCAGTTTGGTGATTTTTGAGTGTGCCTAAGTATTTTTAATAAAGCCAAACACAATTACAGAAAATAGAAAAGAGAAATAAAAATAGGAAAAGAACAGAGGCTCACCTGGAACTTACCAGACGCCCACCAAAGCCCACCTGGCCGGCCCAGTTGGCCAGCCCAGCCCACCAGCGCCACCGTCCTCAAGCTCCTGCTAGGAGGACACGCGCGTGTGGTCGCCGCGCGCAGGCACGCGCCCTGGCCACCTCCTCCCTGCCTGCTTGCCCGGACACCTCTGGGAGATGCCACGCGCCAGCCCCTGACTCTCTCACTCTCTCCCGTGCTTCTCCCCTCTTCCGCTTTCTTGCCCTCTCGCGCCCGAGTGCAACTGCCGCCGCCGCTCGTCGTTGCCGCGGCCACCGCCTCCTCCTCGCCCCTCTGACATGCCCGAGACCTCCGCCACATTGTCATCGTCCTCTCCACCGAGCCATGCGAGCAGGGAGACCTCACAGCACCGCCATCGGCATCGTCTCCAAGCTTCGGCACCGGTGCCGTATCCGACGATTCGCAGGCCATGGCGTGTCCTGCCCTCCTCGTCGCCTCTGCTGGAACTGGGGTGAGCCCCTCTCCGTTCCGCCTCTATTCTCGATGCCCCGCACGTCCTCCACCACTAGAGCCGCCGTGCGTGAAGCTCGCCGCCACACAGCCATGTCGCCGCCGTCGTTCTGCCTGGCGTATGCCGCATCCGAGCTCGTAGACGAGCTCCAAGAGGACCCAGGAGGCCGTGGCACACCTCATACGGCTTCCTTGTGCCTTGGAGTCGTGCGCCCTCTCGAGCCGAGCTCCGGCCGTCGCCGCGAGCTCTGTTCCGGCGAGCTCCGGCACCCCCGCAGCCACCCACCTGCCTCTCTAGATGTGGGAGAGCACGGGCTACGCTCCGGTGGTCTCCGCGCGTCCAGCCGCCGCCGGTCGCGCTTCTCCGACGAGTTTCTGCCGCAGTTTTGGTCGCCACCGGCCAAACTCCGGTGAGGGCCGACGTGGCCTCGCCATTAGCACTAACCCCGCCAGCTGGACCACCATTAGACGCTGATAGCGGGCCCCGCAGCGGGTCAAAGCCGTAGTCAACGCGGGATTAGTTTCTGTCTCACAGACCAGTGGACCCCACTGGTCAGGTTTGACCTGGACCCGGTCTGTTGACCTTCTGACGTCACAATGATGTCATGCTGACGCAGTTAACCTTTTTTTGGATTTATTCTTATTCAGGAAATTCTAGAAATTAGTTTAAACTTCAAAAATTCATAGTAATTCAACCGTAACTCCAAATGAAACAAATTATATATGAAAAATGATCAGAAAAATCCAAAGAATCTGTTTATGGCATTTGCATGCATGTTAGAGAAACTTATATCCTCTGTTTAGGACAATTCAATTAAATGGCATTTAAGAAAGCACTTATGAGGTTTGAATTCTAACCTAGGTTCAAACCAACTTCATTTAATATGGTTGCTAGTTGCATTAGTTCAATCAACAACATATTGCCATGTCATGAACATGCATCATATTTTTGCATTGCATTGACTGTGTTTCCTTCTTTATTGCCGGAAGTTGTCCCCTCTCGATAGATGTGGTTTCGACAATGCGTTCGATGACACCGATGAAGAGCTATACTATCTTCAGAAGTGCCAGACAAGAAAAACCCCCTTGTTCATTCCGATACAATCCCACTCTCTCGCTCCTGCTCTCTTTTACTGCATTAGGACAACAACGATTCAACTATTACATGCTGCGATAGTTGAACCCCTTTCCTCTGCATGACCTGTCATTGCCACAGTAAATAGATGAAACCCACTAGCATGAGTAGGAGTTGTTTGAGCCCTGATGTGCCTACTGATTCATGCTTGTTTGTCATGCCTGCTACTGCTTAGAGTTGAGTCAGGTCTGATTCATCAGGATGAATCGGAGGTTTGTGAACATGTCCTACTGTTGAGAGCTAAGTGTGTGAACACGATTTGGTAAAGGTAGTGACGAGAGGCCATGTAGGAGTACATGGTGGGTTGTCTCATTGAAACCGTTCTCAGGAACTGAGTTCTGTGTTGGTGATCCATGAACAGCTACTACCACGCATTGGGCCCGAAACCAATGGACCCTCTCGACTTATTAACTGCCCCTGCCCTCTGTCCAGGAGTTGCAACTAGTTTCTGGTGTTTGTAGGATATGTGTTGGCGGCCGTGCGTAGCGCTGACCCTAGGGGTGGGCTATGATGCGGTAGATACACCGTGGCACGGTATACCGGGTGCCCGTTTGGTGTCTCGGGAACCCTGCACACATCGTTTGGGGCTGTTAGCAAAAGTCCGGCCGGATCTCCTCGCGGATGGAACTCGAATAGGCGATAAACCTCGACTAGAGACTTGTGTGGTTAGTCAGGTCGTGGCCGAGTCCCTCGCCAGGCTTCTGCTTAAAGGTTGCCGAGATACACGACGTGTACATGGTGGTAAGTGGCGAGAGCGTGTGTGAATAAGTACACCCCTGCAGGGTTATAAATGATCTATTCGAATTGCCGTGTCCGCGGTAAAGGACTTCTGGGTTGCCTGTATAGTTCATAGATAACTTGAAGAGGATACCCTAAAACTCGCAGGATAAGTGTGAGTGCTATGGATGGCCTTCTCGTAGGGAGACGGGAGCGGATCCATAGTGTTGTATTGAATTGTGAATATGTGGACTCGTGTGCGCCACCTCAAAAGAGTTGCTAGTAGTCGTAGTTCAGGTTAGCCACTGAGTCAAAGCTGGCTTGCTGCAGTTAAACTCCACTACCCCTTTGTTGATACCGATGCATATGTAGTTAGTTCTGATGTAAGTCTTGCTGGGTACATCTGTACTCACGTTTGCCTATTTTATGTTTTTGTAGAGAGACTACAGTCTCGCTAGTAGTTCCGTGTGGACTTCGACGTTTAGCTTGTTACCTCAGTTACGATCTTGTGCCCCGGCAGGGTCTTGTAGATAGTCAGGCTTCTCAGCCTTTTTCATTTGTAGTTGTCTGTACTCAGACAAGTTAAGCTTCTGCATGTGCTTGTTGCTTGTATGCTCTGTATGTTGGGTCATGAGACCCATGTTTATAATATCTTGCTCCTCGGAGCCTATTTAATAAATACTTGAGTCGTAGAGTTATGTTGTGGTGCCATGTTGTATTCGCACATATTGAGCATATTGTGTGTATGATTGGAATGCTTGGTATGTGTGGGATCCGACAACCTAGTTGTTTATCCCTGGTAGCCTCTCTTATGGGGAAATGTAGTCTTGTGCTTCCATGATGCCATAGTAGTCCGCTACAGCCCGGTTCACTGGAGTCCTGCTAGCCCAGCACTACTACTCCGGAACACTTGACTGGTCAGCATGTGATTCACTTCGTTCCTGTGTCTGTCCCTTCGGGGAAATGTTACGCGGTGACATCCAGAGTCTTGCCTAGCCTGCTACAGCCCGGGTTCCCGGAGTCCTGTTAGCCTAGCGCTACATCCCGGATTCGCACGCTACTGACCGACATGCTCAATGTTGATTCATGTATGCCTGTCTCCATAAGTTAGTGCCACTTTGGGTTCACGACTAGTCATGTCGGCCCGGGTTCTCTGTCATATGGATGCTAGCGACACTATCATATACGTGAGTCAAAAGGCGCAAACGGTCCCGGGCCATGGTAAGGCGACACCCGTGGGATTACCGTGCGTGAGGCCGCAAAGTGATATGAGGTGTTACCGGCTAGATCGATGTGACTTGGAATCGGGGTCCTGACAGCGTTGGTATCAGAGCCTGAATGCCTATAGGATTACCAAGCCAAACTGCTCGAAGTTGAGTCTAGAAATGCTTTAGTTATATAAGGGAATTGATTGTGGAAGGGAACGTAAGGCTCTTTTTACTCCTTATACCTTATGCCCTTCTGATCTGAGTCAACCTCTTCTTTTCTATGGGGTTAAGAAACTAGGCCTTCTCATCTATCTATCAGGATGACGTGTTACTAATCCGTAGACTCATAGGATTGATGGATTCAAGCCCAGTTCAGTTTCTACTGCTTCTGTATGTTCATATATGGCCTCGGAACCTTGATATTGAGTGGTTATGCCACCATTTTATATGATGTCTCACATCTTTTTGAGCATTCATAGCCGTTATGTTGTCCGAGTCATTCCAGGTCTCTAAATAGTCTGATGCATTTGCAAATCCCTTCTTTCCGTTCCCGATGTCCCTTTGGGCCAGTTCAACCACACTAATCGGTGAGTTGAGGTACTCTGTTGCCTCGACATATATGTTGGAGCTATTATTATGACCCTAGGTGTTCTAGGGAGTCACCTAGTAGTCTAGCCATGTTTTGTGTTCCGGTGTGATGATTCTGGCCACCATTCTCGAAAGCATCCCGTGATGCCATTTAGTAGTAGGTATTCTATTCCTGGGTTCTTGAAACCGAGATTCACCCTACTTACCTCCTGTTGATAGTGTTTGCTCGTTCCTTTAGGATATTAGTAACCCTGCGATAGTCCTCGAGGTCCGTGGTATTTCTTCCTTCCAAATACCATGAACCATTAAGGCAGAAGTTCTTGGAACCAAAATATCACAATCAGAGTAATCTTGAGGAGTTCTCCATTCATAATTGTGATTCTGTCAGTTCTACCTTTTTGCATGGGTTATCTGGAAGAAACCTGTTGAACTTGGTTCGACAAATTAATCTATGCATCAACAACTCAGAAAGATATATGTCCTCTTTGTCCCTCTTCATTTGTATTTCGACCATCGTCTATCAATTGATAGTCAGGAGTAATTGTGCATCCGTGTTATCAATGTTTATTATTCTTATGGTCCGTTAAGCCATTCTATTTCAGAATGACTAGGAGAAACAAACTCCAGTACCTCATCCATATCCGGGATTGGGTCAAAGTAGTTGTGTTCTGCAGATCAAATGCCAATCTAGCTTTTGCTCTGTTCTACCCTGGAGTATTACCCCCTTTATGTTAGGATTGTCATGAGAATTGCACCATCTCTCATGAATTCTTGACGCAGTGATACCTCTTGCCATCATTTTCATTCATCGGTCCCGTGTTGTCGCAACCGGAATGCCGACAAGTGAACCATGATGTGTGAAATCAATACTCCTAGCAACCGTGTTGCTTGGTAGTTAATGGACACTAATATCTTTCTTAGCGTGTTGGTTATCGAAACACTATTCTAGGATTGATCGTGCTACCTAGTCCTTATTTTCGGTGCACTCTTCGATCAATGAGATAGGATTTTGGCAATCCATCACTTTCTTGGTCCCATCGTCTTGCCCTGAAAAGCAAGAATGTTCTCGATTGTAGTAACATATCGGTGGTTCGTGATTTTCTGAATATCTTCTCGGAAGTATCACCAGGTTGTTTCCCTACTATTATGTTGAGCTCATGATCAAGTTGGTTTTCTTGTAAGCCACCCTTTCTCCAAGAATCTGTGTCAGATACCCTGAGCTAGTTGGTTAAGCTAAACAACAACTTGGAGAGTTGGAAGATAAAAGCTTGTCTGACTTAGTTAATGTTAAGGGATATCTTTTGTGCGTGTGTGTCTGTTGAAGAAAGATGATATCTCCATTGATTTTTCCTTGCGATCAGTTGTTGGATCTATTGCCTTGTCAAGACTTTGACTTGAGTATGGGCTATCGTCAAGTCAAATCAGAACCAACGACTTTCGTAATGTTGTCTTACTCGTGGTTGATCCCTCGAGCATAAACCATTACATCTTTTGGTCTGACCAATGCTATCACCGTGTACACATGATGGTGGAAGTCCAGTGATATGGAAAATTCTGATGAGTTGTTGTTGAGCCCATCAGCAGCATTTTGTCTCCCCCATGATTCATGTTGAACATCAACCTAGTGTTGAAAACCTTGTAAGCAATACCTTCGTGTTCCGTTCATGAAGCTTATACTTGGATGAAAGAAGTGACTTTCTCCAAGTTCACGTGCACTAGGTGTAAGTTGCCGCCATGAATTTGAGAAAGGTTTGTTTTGTTTCCCTTGAAATCATCCCAAATCAGTCATGCATATGTGCGAAGTATTCTATGGTTTGGTAGATTAATTACCTCCACTCCATATGTGTTCCTAGCACACCAAGCCAGTGATTAGTTTATTCAAGGAGAAGAAGTTTCTTCTTAGGAGCTAGACTTACGCAAGGACTTCGATATCCTCGTTGATGGTTCCCTCCTGAACTCGGTAGTGTTTCGTTGTAAGACTAACAAGTGGCCATGCTTGTCTAGGACAACATGTTCACATGCTTGTAGCAGAATCGACTCATGTTTTGGATCTTACTATCATAGTTCATTCCCCGAGAATCTCGCAACGTCATCTTGTTGATTTGTGTTGCAAACCTTCATTTTTCTTTCTAGACTTGATGAGTCTGGAATATCCTGACACTAACCAGATCTGAATCTCAGGCAGATATGATGGTTGGAACATTCCCAACATTTGCATTTTGTTCCCAGCTTGCACCCCATCGTGCCAATTTTCCATGGGATGCCCTTCTCAGCAGTTGCTGTCCAGGATCATCTTAAAAAGTGGTCCTGTCATGGGTCCCATCCATTTCCGGTGATAAGCAAAAGTCATCCATTGCGTTGTCTTCAACAAGGTAGTCCACATCATCCATTCGAATCCGGATATGCCATTCCTATGAACTCCGCCAAACGATCGATTGTGATTGCCTTAGGCTGGTATAAAGAGTTTCAATGATCTAGATATCAAAAGTAATTCTTTTTGCCATTTAAGGGAAAATTCTACGAGTCACCTCCCCTAAGGGGCCCCATTATGAAATCATGGCAATTATTTCATCACTATCTTGAGATTTTGCCCCACCCTCTTCAGCGTGAGATTTTTGCCTACCCGTAAAACCTTGTCATCTACCTCTTTCCATCACTCCTAGTGTGTGATTCGTGTCTCAGCTCGTGAGATGTATCTATGTCTCATTCCGTGAGTTAATCCTGAGCTGCTCGATCTTTGAGAAGATCAATCCTTCTAGTGTTTCTTTTCCCTCTCGTTGTCATGTTGGTAGGAGTTCCTGGAGCAATACTTTGAGACAATGAAGGTGATCAAATCAACATTCCTATGGAGTGCACCCTGGATCGCGAAGATTGTGTTGGTCTTGTGTCCCTTTTGTCTTCTCACCTCACGACCTGAATCTCGGGACGAGATTCCTGCTTAGTGGGGGTGAGTTGTCACAGCCCTATAGTTTGATTGTAATTAGTTTCATAAGCATCCTTGCATCATGTCTATATTTGTTTGAAACTTGAAATGGGGATCGCCTAAACCCTAGCATCAAAGGAATTCACTAGGTTCAACTAAAATATTTTCAGTAAATCCAAATGGCTTTCAAAAATGTTCATCATTTTTGGAAAATGCTGGAAACAGTAACCAGAGGTGATGCACATTTTTCCATGACATATTTCGGCTCTAAATTAAATCATACTCTATTTGAATTTGGGCACTTAAATACTATAAAATATTTAAAATGTCCAAATAATCCTAAACTGAAATGTTCCATGTTGGATATATTCCAAACACTGGCCATGAGCAGTTTGGCGATTTTTGAGTGTGCCCAAGTATTTTTAATAAAGCCAAACACAATTACAGAAAATAGAAAAGAGAAATATAAATAGGAAAAGAACATAGGCTCACCTGGAACTTACCTGGCGCCCACCAAAGCCCACCCGGCCGGCCCAGTTGGCCAGCCCAGGCCACCAGCGCCACCGTCCTCAAGCTCCTGCCAGGAGGACGCGCGCGTGTGGTCGCCGCACGTGGGCACGCGCCCTGGCCACCTCCTCTCTGCCTGCTTGCCCGGACACCTCTGGGAGATGCCACGCGCCAACCCCTGACTCTATCACTCTCTCCCATGCTTCTCCCCTCTTCCGCTCTCTCTCCCTCTCGCGCCCGAGTTCAACCGCCGCCGCCGCTTGTCGTTGCCGCGGCCACCGCCTCCTCCTCGCCCCTCTGACGTGCCCGAGACCTCCGCCACATCGTCGTCATCCTCTCCACCGAGCCATGTGAGCCAGGAGACCTCAAAGCACCGCCATCGCCATCGTCTGCAAGCTTCGGCACCGGCGCCGTCTCCGACAATTCGCCGGCCATGGCGCGTCCCCGCCCTCCTCGTCGCCTCTGCTGGAACTGGGGTGAGCCCCTCTTCGTTCCGCCTCTATTCTCGACGCCCCGCACGTCCTCCACCACTAGAGCCGCCGTGCGTGAAGCTCGCCGCCGCACGGCCATGTCACCGCCGTCGTTCTACCTAGCGTATGCCGCATCCGAGCACATAGACGAGCTCCAAGAGGACCCAGGTGGCCGTGGCACACCTCATACGGCTTCCCCGTGCCCTGGAGTCGTGCGCCCGCTCGAGCCGAGCTCCGGCCGCCGCTACGAGCTCTGTTTCGGCGAGCTCCGGCACCCCCGCAGCCACCCACCTGCCTCTCTGGATGCGGGAGAGCACGGGCTACGCCCCAGTGGTCTCCGCGCATCCAGCCGCCGCCGGTCGCGCTTCTCCGATGAGTTTCTGCCGCAGTTTTGGTCACCGCCGGCCAAACTGCGGTGAGGGCCGACGTGGCCTCGCCATTAGCACTAACCCCGCCAGCTGGACCACCATTAGACGCTGACAGCGGGCCCCGCAGCGGGTCAAAGCCGTAGTCAATGCGGGATTAGTTTCTGTCTCACAGACCAGTGGACCCCACTGGTCAGGTTTGACCTGGACCCGGTCTGTTGACCTTCTGACGTCACAATGACGTCATGCTGACGCAGTTAACCTTTTTCTGGATTTATTCTTATTCAGGAAATTCTAGAAATTAGTTTAAACTTCAAAAATTCATAGTAATTCAACCGTAACTCCAAATGAAACAAATTATATATGAAAAATGATCAGAAAAATCCAAAGAATCTGTTTATGGCATTTGCATGCATGTTAGAGAAACTTATATCCTCTGTTTAGGACAATTCAATTGAATGGCATTTAAGAAAGCACTTATGGGGTTTGAATTTGAACCTAGGATTCAAACCAACTTCATTTAATATGGTTGCTAGTTGCATTAGTTCAATCAACAGCATATTGCCATGTCATGAACATGCATCATATTGTTGCATTGCATTGACTGTGTTTCCTTCTTTATTGCCGGAAGTTGTCCCCTCTCGATAGATGTGGTTTCGACAATGAGTTCGATGACACCGATGAAGAGCTATACTATCTTCAGAAGTGCCAGGCAAGCAAAACCCCCTATTTCATTCCGATACAATCCCACTCTCTCGCTCCTGCTCTCTTTTACTGCATTAGGACAACAACGATTCAACTATTACATGTTGTGGTAGTTGAACCCCTTTCCTCTGCATGACCTGCCATTGCCACAGTAAATAGATGAAACCCACTAGCATGAGTAGGAGTTGTTTGAGCCCTGATGTGCCTACTCATTCATGCTTGTTTGTCATGCCTGCTACTGCTTAGAGTTGAGTCAGGTCTTGTAGATAGTCAGGCTTCTTAGCCTTTTTCATTTGTAGTTTTCTGTACTCAGACAAGTTAAGCTTCCGCATGTGCTTGTTGCTTGTATGCTCTGTATGTTGGGTCATGAGACCCTTGTTTGTAATATCTCGCTCCTCGGAGCCTATTTAATAAATACTTGAGTCATAGAGTTATGTTGTGATGCCATGTTGTATTCGCACATATTGAGCATATTGTCTGTATGATTGGAATGCTTAGTATGTGTGGGATCCGACAACCTAGTTGTTTATCCCTGGTAGCCTCTCTTATGGGGAAATGTAGTCTTGTGCTTCCATGATGCCATAGTAGTCCGCTAAAGCCCGGTTTACGGGAGTCCTGCTAACCCAGCACTACTGCTCCGGAACACTTGACTGGCCGGCATGTGATTCACTTCGTTCCTGTGTCTGTCCCTTTGGGGAAATGTCACGCGGTGACATCCGGAGTCCTGCCTAGCCTGCTACAGCCCGGGTTCCCGGAGTCCTGTTAGCCCAGCGCTACAGCCTGGATTTGCACGCTGCTGACCGACATGCTCGATGTTGATTCATGTATGCCTGTCTCCGTAAGTTAGTGCCACTTTGGGGTCACGACTAGTCATGTCGGCCCGAGTTCCCTGTCATATGGATGCTAGCGACACTATCATATACGTGAGTCAAAAGGCGCGAATGGTCCCGAGCCATGGTAAGGAGACACCCGTGGGAATACCGTGCGTGAGGCCGCAAAGTGATATGAGGTGTTACCGGCTAGATCGATGTGACTTGGAATCGGGGTCCTGACACAAATGGATCCAAATCAGTCCCTTACGAAGCAACGCATAAACTAGGGTTTAAGATTTTGTCACCCTAGCAACCCATCATCTACTTATTACTTATCAATGCCTCCCTCTAGGCCCAAACAATGGTGAAGTGTCATGTAGTCGACGTTCACATGACCCACTGGAGGGATGACAACATACACCTCATCAAAATATCAAACGAATACCAAATTCACATGACTACTAATAGCAAGACTTCTCCCATGTCCTCAGGAACAAACGTAACTACTCACTAAGCATATTCATGTTCATAATCAAAGGCGTATTAATATGCATAATGGATCTGAACATATGATCTTCCACGAAGTAAACCATCTAGCATCAACTACAAGGAGTAGTCAACACTACTAGCAACCCACAAGTACCAATCTGAGGTTTGGATACAAAGATTGGATACAAGAGATGAACTAGGGTTTGAGATAAGATGGTGTTGGTGAAGATGTTGATGGAGATTGACCCCCTCCCGATGAGAGGATCGTTGGTGATGACGATGGTGATGATTTCCCCCTCCCGGAGGGAAGTTTCCCCGGCAGAACTGCTCCGCTAGAGCCCTAGATTGGTTCCGCCAAGGTTCTGCCTCGTGGCGGCGGAGTCTCGTCCCGAAAGCTTGCTTATGATTTTTTTCTCGACGAAAGACTCCATATAGCAGAAGATGGGTATCCACGAGGCAGGGGGGCGTGCCCAGGGGCTAGGGCGCGCCCCCACGCTCGTGGCTGGTGGGTGGCCCCCCTCTGGTACTTCTTGCGCTCAATATTTTTTATATATTCTGGAAATAACTTCCATGAAGTTTCAGGACTTTTGGAGCTGTGCAGAATAGGTCTCTAATATTTGCTCCTTTTCCAGCCTAGAATTCTAGCTGCTGGCATTCTTCCTCTTTATGTAAACCTTGTAAAATAAGAGAGAATAGGCATAAGTATTGTGACATAATGTGTAATAACAGCCCATAATGCAATAAATATCGATATAAAAGCATGATGAAAAATGGATGTATCATCTTTGCTTGATTTTGTTTTCTCCGATTTGGAGTTTAGTGCAGGCACATGCAATAGCAGCGGTTTGATCAGACACATCCTCTTTAAGAAAATCCTTTGATCTCGGCGACTCATCATCCACCAAATAAACCGTTGGATGGCAGCGTAACCCTAACTCCTCTTGATCTCAACTTTCTCTAATCCATCGCTGAAAAACTCCTTTGATCTTTGACTGATGAATTTGTGATTGATGTGAATCCTTTAAAACCGGTTATTTTCATCCGAAAAATTGCAAACTTCTCGATCCCTGGAAGAGAAGTCAAAATAGTTTATGTCTTAATCCGAGTTGGACTCTACATGTAACCCTCCCCTTCAACATATATAAGGAGGGGCAGGGAACCCCAAAGGGGGGAGAGAGAATCTTAAGGGTTACACATAACTAGGAGAGCCAGTTTACGGCGACTCCCTCATGATGATAATGAGACCTAGCCACAAACAGCATGTAGGGTTGTTACCGGATGATGTTTCCCGGGGCCCAAAGCTGTCTAAATCCTTGTCTTCTGTTGTGTCTCTCGATTCTGCTCAACCCCTCTCAAGCAACCACATAGATGCGTTGGCCTCATGACTAAGTCCTCACACTAGGACATCTGTCGTGACAATTCCACGACAGAAGGGTTAAGAATATCAGGTTAAAACAGGGGTTATGCAATTCTTACAGCTGGCGGTTTGTTTGAAACACAAAAGGGACTAAGCCATGTTTTGCTGCAGACAGCCACCAGTTCATCTAGTATCTTTTTGACAGCTTCCGTAATTTCAGCATCAGTTAACTGAATGTCAGTGTGCCATTGAGGGTCTTTCAAATCCCCTGTGTACTCGCACATTAAACCAGGGCGACGTCTTAAAGGCAAAATTCCCCAAGATATCCAGCAACGAACAAAGTCAAGGCTTGTTAAACCATTAGCCACAAAGGCTCCGAGCTTTGCAAGCTGTGGTGCATATTTGGCCCATTCTTTTGCAGTCAGCCTTTGGGGAAATGGATGTGTATTGGTAAGACGGTGAGCACGATAACCCGGCAGAGGATTCTCGTCATCTGGGGACGTATCTTTGCAATAGAACCAAGTCTGGTTCCAATCCTTGGGGTGACTGTGATGCTTGGCGTGAGGGAAGCTGACATCTTTCCTTTTTTGAATTGAAACACCGCCAAGTTCAATATTGGGCCCATCTGCAAATTTAGTACGGCGGTTTAAATAGAAGAAGTCTCTGAACAATTCAACGGTTGGCTCTTCTTGTAGATAAGCCTCGCAAAACACTTGAAAATTACAAATATTGGACACAGAGTTAGGTCCAATATCTTGAGGGTGGAGTTGGAAGCTAGCAAGCACATCACGAAAAAAAATTGGTCCGGGCGGTTTAAAACAGCGGCTCAGATGATCAACAAACACAATTATTTTGCCATCCTTGGGCTCAGGAGGATTCTCTGGACCGGGAGCTCTCCAATGGATTTCACTCTGTTTGGGTAAAGCACCAGTTGCAACATAGCCATTCAGATCTTCTTCCGTAATCCGGGACGGAACCCAGTTGCAGGCATAAAAAGACTTGGCCATTTCTTTGACAACCTGAAGGAAGGTTTGTGCTGGATTAAGATTCGTGATTGACAAACATAAAGCGTTGCAGGTTAGGAGATGGAAAGTGTTGAAGCATGCAAAATTGATGAACCGGATATCAATGTTGTCAGAGGTAAAATGCCAAGCGATTGGCGGTTTAAGAGGGGACTAATGGTACCTGGCGGGTTATCATTTTCTAAAGTTAAACCGCCTACATTGATATTGAAGAGAAAGATCTGAAATAACTATGTGATGGAAAAACAAGTTTCACAAGTTGGCATAATAATTTTGGATCTACCACGGTCAGAAAATGAAAGTATATTCAGACTTAAATAACTACAAAAAATACACTTCCGTGATGATACGTGTTTGTCACAGTAGGTCGCTTTTTTGTCATGCATGTACATCCATGACCAATTTATGACAGAATCAAGATAGTCATACTTGTGCTGTCGTAGAAGTGTTCCATGACATTACCAAAATTATCATCACGGAAGTGTCCACTTCCATGACGATAAATCGCGCGTCACAGAAGTGCTTTCGTCAAGGGTGACCGACACGTGGCATCCACCGTAACAGAACGCCGTTAAGCTATCGGGTCAGGTTTTGGATCCGATAACCCGTTAACAGCCCCGACCAATGGGAAATTTCCACGTGTAAAATTCTTATTGGCCAGACGAAACACGTGTCAGCTCGTCAGTGGGTTAGATAGGCGGCTATGATACGTCGACACATGGCACGGCCCAACAGAGGCCCATTCCTGTGAAAAGGCCGGCCCGTTTGACTTGGTCAAAAGGTGATGGGCCGGGCCATGTAAAGCTTGTTAACGGCCTGTTCGCATATAGCCCATTTACAGCCCGCTAACCCAAGGCCCGTTACGCCCTATCCGAATTAGGCCCAGTAGCATCATCTAGGCCATCCAATATGATTCCAGCCCGTTTTCACTTCTGGCCCATGTATGGCCCATGACGTCTTTCGGCCCATATGAAGCCCTATGTAACTCTTGGCCTATTAACGGCCCATGGTGAAACTGGCCCGTAATGAACAGTGTATCACTTTACACCCATTAACGGCCCGTGGTGAAACTGGCCCGTAATGAACAGTGTATCACTTTATACCCATTAACGGCTCGTTATTCCGTTGGGCCGTTTCCAACCCATGTTATCTTTCGGCCTTCTCAGAGCCCATTTATTCTTGGGCTCATTTCTAGCATTCATTTACTTACGACCCGTTACTGTCATTTTCTGCTTGTGGGCCAAATTCAGCCCGTGGTTACAATCGGCCCGTTTGTGGTCCGTTAATACGTTGGGCCGTTTTCATAGCGTCATCAAAATACGGCCTATTAACGATGGCCCATTACGGTCGGCCCATGAACGGACGATTCCAACTCTAGCCCGTTTATGGCCATAACGCGGCATGTTATTGGCCCATGTTTGGCCAATCGATCATACGACCCGTATAAGGCCCATTGATGATACGGCCCATAGAAGGCCCATTGTTTCTACGGCCCGTAGGAGGCCTACTATTTCTACGGCCCGTAGAAGGCCCACTGTTTCTACGGCCCGTAGGAGGCCCAGTGTCACTACAGTAAATATTAGCCCATGGTTATTGTGGCCTAGTTTTAAAAAATAGGTTGTTGCAGCGACTAGTTAACCGCGGAAAAAGAACTGCAATGACTACAAGCAAACAAATAAACAAGACAAGAAGGAAATAAATAAGCAAGCAACTAACGCTAGGCTATCACGGCTATTACACATATTACATCCACTGGGCATCAAAGTTTGCCACCAGTGCAAATATAGGGAACAAAGCAGCATATCATATACACTGGCCGTCAAAATTGCCCACCAGTGCAAATAAACGCGGCAGCAAAACAAGAGCATAACTGAAACAACTTCAAAAGAGCTCAAGAAACGTTATCCTGGGTATCCACCATGCTAGCAATAAGCTTAGCAAGCTGATTAGCTTTGTCCTGTTTGGCGCTAAAATCCTCCAACGCTTGCTGTTGCACCAGAAAGTATGCATCTGAATGCTCCAGGGACTTCCGCAGTCCTTCCGCTTCTTGTCACAGCACAGCTGATCAATGTCTTTTAGCTTGTAGTTGAGACTCAAGAAACCGAACTGATTCAGACAGTGAGTTTGAATAGCTTGTGCAAGCGGTAGTGTCCAGTAACTCCAACACTAAACCAAGACAGGATGTGTCACTATCCTGAACCTTATTTGCATTACTTCCTTTATCGTTGCTTAATAAGGCACTCTTCCTCAATATTCTGGCAGCATTCTAAAAGAAGAAACAAGCAGACACATAACAAGTTTAGCATGTACTAGTATATGAAACTCATTTTGGTGAACCAGTTCATTAGTAAGGTGGACAGGATTAAACTACCAAGTCCTCTATTGCCAAGTACTAGTACATAATAAAATCATCAAACAAACATATATCTATGTCCTATGGTAGCAATGGAATCTTAAATTAGAACAGTTGTTCTTCAGGTTTAGGCACTTGTTCTACATGAACAGAGTACAGTAAGACGCAAGAATATAATACTTAAAAATAGAAAATGAGCTCATAGACCTTACCACATTCTTGGTTCGGGACCAGTACAGAACAAGGCGTTCCCAGTCATCGTCCAGTAAATGTGCCTCAAGAGAACGTAAGGGAATTTGATAATTTTCTTTGCCGGTGAAGTACGTTTTCTTCAGGTAATTCCGATACTGCCACCAAGAATTCTTGAAGATAGCACAGGTATTAGCACAGGTTACCTCATCCTGAGTTTCCAAATCGGTCCTTCTCTATAGAGAAAAATGGGAAAATTTGTTGTATTATAACCATCATGGAGGTAGGATGTATGGGACGAAGCAAAGTAATTGCCATGAATAACATTACTTACACATAACTCCTGGACAAACACCTGCAACTGCCATTTTCCTTCATCTTTAGTATAATATTTCCAAGATGGGAACATACGCACATACGATTTAACAACATCAAATGTGATAGATGCTAAACTACGACTAGCTGGTTGTGCTTCCTCCACAGGAATAGGCGTACTAACTAGTAGAGTTGGGGTTCGCCATGATAGTACTGGCCCTTTGGGCACTGGAGTTGCCTTACTAACTGCTCTTGTTTGGGAGCTCTGTGGTGGAGATGGTGTTGTGTCAACAGGAACTGGGTTACTATCGGCTGGGGTTGGGGTTAGATTGGGTGAAGCTGGTTCTCTGTCCATCATAGTAGGGGTACAATCTGCGAGAGTTTGGTTTATGTGTGGTAGGGCTGGTTCTTGTGCATGTACAACCGGGGTGCTATCTTCACCAAGAGGTAGCACTGTTTTATTTGAAGACCGTGTTTTTAGTCCACTAGACACTGGCATCACCCGCTCCAATTCAAATGGCTGATAAATAGGAAACATAGTTGAATGTACTTACATTGTATGAGAGACAGATGCAATAGATAGTGTGGAAAAAGGAGGGTATGAAATAGTTGACATGTATATTGTTTAACTAAAACGGATAGCATGACATAATTTCACATATATGATGTCTATCTAAACTGGATAGCATAGCATAACATAATTCAAAGATATGATGAATAACTAAACAGGATCGCATGACATAATTCACCTACATGTTATCTAAGTAATCAGGATCGCATCATTTAATTCACATATGTGATTTATATGCTAAACAGAGGGCATTCGATATGATGTCTGAACTAAGAACATGGTGTTGAATATTGTGTATATGATGTGTAAACTATGCAATGCAAGACACCTTATGCATGATATGAGCAGTATAACCATGCCAAGTTAGAGCATACACCTCAGTGGGGAAATAGGACTGGTCATCTGTCTCTGAATCCATCTCTGAGGAGCTATCGGGACCCAACAAGAGATCTGCTTCGACAGGTAGCACTGTCTGCTCTGAAGGCGTTGTTTTCACTCCAGATTTTTCCATCTCCCACCAAAATGGCTGATTCACAGGAAGAGTAGTTTAATGTACAAACATTGTCGACAAATGGAAATGTAATGAAGAAAAGGATGGGAAAGATATCATTCTAATATATGATGCCTGGTTAAACAGGATGGCATTGCACATTTCACATATACTATGGCTGGCTAAAAGACATGAGACTGCATAATTCCCATATATGATATAGAAACTAAACAGGTGGCATTACAGAACATGTCTAAACTAAGCAGATGACATATATGATGTCAAAAGTAGGCACTGCAAGGCAACATATGCATGATATGACTAACATCATCATGCCAAGGTAGAGCAAACACCTTGGGGGTAAATAGGAGTGGTCAGCGGCGTCCGAATCTGCCTCAGAACAGATATCTTCCTCTGGATTACAATCTAGAGAGGGGTGGGGAGGGTTTGCCATTGAACCCAGCATGGAGCGATGTCTGCATGACATTGTATTGCCGCGCAAAACTCCTCTCTTTTTCTCTACATGTTCAGCATGACTGTGTACAATATCTGACATGCATATGAAGAAATATGGTGAGATTATGTAAGGAGAGCATGCAGATATTTAGAGTGATGGAAACAACCAGTGGATCGATGTTTTTCCGTTGAACCAAAATAGCCCTAATGGATCGACATGAATGTATAGTAATAAGTGATGCAACAAGTGTACAACCTCTTTGCCGTAGCCGTGTCGACCTCATCATCATTGGGTTGGTCACTGAAGCAGTTGAGGCAGAGGTGGCTGTCGGAGGTGTGGAGGAAGATCTGAGGAATCTGTAGACGGCGTCCAGGGCACTGCTCTGTTGTGACGGATCATTCTGTC
Source organism: Triticum urartu (assembly GCF_056163025.1). Taxonomy (NCBI): domain Eukaryota; kingdom Viridiplantae; phylum Streptophyta; class Magnoliopsida; order Poales; family Poaceae; genus Triticum; species Triticum urartu. The sequence goes on from NC_141873.1 coordinate 104,819,606, forward strand.
GTTGGAGCAGCTCTGGTGAGCCGTAAGACGTCAAGGTCGAAGCAGCACAAGAGAGACATCGTCAATCTCAAGTGGGATTCTAATAGCATCTCCAATAGATGATGTAAAATGGATGTAAAATTAACATCACCAAAAACCACCTGGCTACAACAGATGAGGTAAAAACTGTTGACTCTGAACTTAACTGTCGAAACTGAAATTTACTATGGAATGTGAATGCTACTGTCGAAACTGAACGCAATGGTAGCAGAGAGGCACTTGACATGTAGTTTAGGGAGGGCCTGCAGTTCATCTTCAATCTGCACCTCCCTGAGCCGCCAGCCACCACCGGTCGAACCGCCGGCCCCAGCGCCGCCTCGCCGCCCCGAAACAACTCGCCACCGCCGCCCCGGCCAGCCCTCTAGGCCCCCCGCCTCCACCCTGAACCCTAAGATAGATAGTGGGGTACCTCTCCGGCGAGCCCCCATCCCCGCTGCGGGTGGTTCTTCCTTAACTCCGGCGAGTCCCCCCAACCCCTGAAAATCGACTGACCCAAAAGTCGATTCAGTCGGCTGAAGTGTGGCTTAATCGGAGCAGAGTAGCAGCACGAGCGAGGGGGGGGGAGCAGCAGCAGCAGCTGGGCGAGCGAGTGATCGAGCCAGAGCCAGAGCAGCAGCAGATCCGGCTGGTATGGATGCCGCCGCCGAAGGGGCCCCGCACTAGGGGAGAGCCGCCGTGGAGATGTCGCCCGCGGCGCCGGCTTCAAGGTAGCCACTCCATGGGGGTGCGGGATGGAGCACCGTCAGCGCCGGGAGGTCGAGTTAAGGAGAACGTGCGATGCGATGAGTGTACAACCTCTTTGGTAGCGCCAAGTAGGCCTCGGCTTCGTCCGTGGAGTCGGTGAGGATGCTGCGGTTCCGGTGGAGCAGGTTAAGGCGGCGCTGTGGGGATGGAGCAGCCGCGATAGACGAGGCGATCGTCGGAGCAGCTCCTTCGAGGTGGAGGACGGGGCGGCTGAACCGGCGGGATGGTGAGATGGACAACGGATCCTCATCCGGGGAGGTGGACGAGGGACGTCGAGGTGTTGCGGTGGACGATGTCGTCGGGGAAGAGGCTCCGGCTGGGCAGCGGTGACATGGCGGACGGAGGAGGGTGGGGTGATACGTCTCCATCGTATCTACTTTTCCAAACACTTTTGCCCTTGTTTTGGATTCTAACTTGTTTGATTTGAATGGAACTAACCCGGACTGACGCTGTTTTCAGCAGATTGCCATGGTGTTGTTTTATGTGCAGAAAACAAATATTCTCGGAATGACCTGAAACTCCACGGAACATCTTAGAAAAAACAATAAAAAATCCTCACCAAAGATGAAGACCAGGGGGCCCACACCCTTCTCACGAGGGTGGGGGGCGCCCCCCCTAGGGTGCGCCCCCCTACCTCGTGGGCCCCCTGGAAACCCTCCGACGCCAACTCCAACTCTATATATTTGCTTTCGGAGAGAAAAAATTAGAGAGAAGAAATCATCGCGTTTTACGATACGGAGCCGCCGCCAAGCCCTAAAACCTCTTGGGAGGGCTGATCTGGAGTCCGTTCGGGGCTTTGGAGAGGGGGATTCGTCGTCGTCATCATCATCAACCATCCTCCATCACCAATTTCATGATTCTCACTGCCATGCGTGAGTAATTGCATCATAGGCTTGCCGGACGGTGATGGGTTGGATGAGATTTATCATGTAATCGAGTTAGTTTTGTTAGGGTTTGATCCCTAGTATCCATTATGTTCTGAGATTGATGTTGCTATGACTTTGCTATGCTTAATGCTTGTCACTAGGGCCCGAGTGCCATGATTTCAGATCTAAACCTATTATGTTTTCATGAATATATGTGAGTTCTTGATCCTATCTTGCAAGTCTATAGTCACCTACTATGTGTTATGATCCGGCAACCCCGAAGTGACAATAATCGGGACCACTCCCAGTGATGACCATAGTTTGAGGAGTTCATGTATTCACTATGTGCTAATGCTTTGTTCCGGTTCTCTATTAAAAGGAGGCCTTAATATCCCTTAGTTTCCGATAGGACCCCGCTGCCACGGGAGGGTAGGACAAAAGATGTCATGCAAGTTCTTTTCCATAAGCACGTATGACTATATACGGAATACATGCCTACATTACATTGATGAATTGGAGCTAGTTCTGTGTCACCCTATGTTATGACTGTTACATGATAAACCGCATCCTGCATAATTATCCATCACTGATCCGGTGCCTAAGAGTTTATGATATACTGGTTCTCGCTTATTTAATTTCCTGCTGCTACTGTTACAATCACTAGAAAATACCAAAAACATTACTTTTGCTGTCTTTACTTTTGTTGCCGCTACCACCACTATCATATTACTTTGCTACTAAACACTTTGCTGCAGATACTAAGTTTCCAGGTGTGGTTGAATTGAAAACTCAGCTGCTAATACTTGAGAATATTCTTTGGCTCCCCTTGTGTCGAATCAATAAATTTGGGTTGAATACTCTACCCTCGAAAGTTGTTGCGATCCCCTATACTTGTGGGTTATCAAGACTAATTTTTGGCGCCGTTGCCGGGGAGCATAGCTCTATTCTTTGAGTCACTTGGGATTTATATCTGCTGGACACTATGAAGAACTTGAGAGATCCAAAAACCAAGATCTATCCCTCAACTACGAGGGGAGGTAAGGAACTGCCATCTAGCTCTGCACTTGATTCACCTTCTGTTATGAGTAAGTTTGCGACACCTACATCTGCTTCTGCTATTCGTTCTGATATGTCGCATGTTATTGATGATGCCACCTCTGCTATGCATGATACTTATGATGAAACTGCTTCTATGCCTGATACTACTGTGCCCCTTAGTGAATTTCTTGATGAACAAATTGCTAGGGCTAGAGAAAAAGAAATTATTTAATCTAAATACGATGATGATAGTGATGATGAAAATATGTCTGTTATTCCTGAGGGCTATCATTTTGATATGGAATCTTCTGCCACTATTTTAGCCAGCAGAGATAGATATGAGCTTAAGAGGTTATTAATTAAATAGAACAAAGAATCACTTAGAGAAAAATGAAACCCGACCCTGCTTTTGCTACTTCACATATTTGTGTTCCTGATAAGGATTATGAATTCTCTGTTGATCCTGATATAATTACTTTGCTTGAGTATGATCCGTCTTATGGCTATGAATCTGGAACTTTTGTGGCACATCTTACTAAGTTAAATGATATGGCTGCCCTGTTCACTAATGATGAGAGATCGTGTTACCTTTATATACTTAAAATATTTCCGTTCTCATTAAAGGGTGATGCTAAGATATGGTTTAATTCTCTTGATCCTGGTTGTGTGCGTAGTCCCTAGGATATGATTTATTACTTCTCTGCTAAATATTTCCCTGCTCATAAGAAACATGCTGCTTTGAGGGAAATATACAACTTTGTGCAAATTAAAGAAGAGAATCTCCCACAAGCTTGGAGGAGGCTTCTCAAGTTACTTAATGCTTTGCCTGATCATCCTCTTAAGAAACCTGAAATACTTGATATCTTTTATAATGGACTAACCGATGCTTCCAGAGATTACCTGGATAGTTGTGTTGGTTCTCTTTTCAGGGAAAGAACACCAGATGAAGCTGAAATTCTATTGAATAATATGTTAACAAATGAAAATAATTGGGCACCTCCTGAGCCAGCTCCTGAGCCAACCCCTGCTCCAATTACTGAGCCTATTCCTAAACCAACTCCGCAGAAGAGAGGTGTTCTATTTCTCAGTCCCGAAGATATGCAAGAGGCAAAGAAATCTATGAAAGAAAAAGGCATTAAAGCTGAAGACGTTAAGAATTTACCTCCTATAGAAGAAATACATGGTCTTAATTTATCGCTGAACCACCTGAGTGATTAATGAAATGAATAATAAGAAAATGATTATATTGTTAGAGTGGCTACTAGAACTGGTAGAATGACTCAGGAACCTTTGCATCCTGAAGGCCACCCTAAGAGAACCGAGCAAGATTCTCAAAGAAATAATATTGATGTTCCTAGTTCTTCTAAAAAGAAGAAGAAGAAAAATGATAGAATTGTGCAAACTTCTAGTGAACCTATTGCTGAACCACCTGATAATCCAAATGATAAGTCTATGTCTGATGCTGAAACACAATCTGGTAATGAACATGAACCTAATGAAAATATTAATAATGAGGTTCATGATGATGCGCAACCTAGTAATGATAATGACGTAGAAATAGAACCTGCTGTTGATCTTGATAACCCACAATCAAAGAATCAACGTTATGATAAAAGAGACTTTGTTGCTAGGAAACATGGTAAAGAAAGGGAACCTTGGGTTCAGAAACCCATGCCTTTTCCTCCGAAACCATCCAAGAAACAGGATGATGAGGATTTTGAGCGCTTTGCTGAAATGATTAGGCCTATCTTTTTGCATATGCGATTAACTGATGTGCTCAAAACAAATCCTTATGCTAAATATATGAAGGATATCATTACTAATAAAAGAAAGATACCAGAAGCTGAAATTTCCACCATGCTTGCTAATTATACTTTTAAGGGTGGAATACCAAAGAAACTTGGAGACCCCGGAGTACCTACTGTACCTTGCTCCTTTAAAAGAAATTATATTAAAACTGCTTTATGTGATCTTGGAGCCGGTGTTAGTGTTATGCCTCTCTGTTTATATCGTAGACTTGACTTGAATAAGTTGACACCTACTGAAATATCTTTGCAAATGGCTGATAAATCAACTGCTATACCTGTTGGTATTTGTGAGGATGTGCCTGTTGTGGTTGCAAACGTTACTATTTTAACGGACTTTGTTATACTTGATATTCCCGAGGATGATAGTATGTCTATTATTCTTGGAAGACCTTTTCTTAATACTGCAGGGGCTCTTATTGATTGCAATAAAGGCAATGCCACTTTTCATGTTAATGGTAATGAGCATACGGTACACTTTCCGAGGAAACAACCCCAAGTTCATAGTATCAACTCTATTGGAAAAATTCCATCGATTATATTTGGAGGTTTTGAATTTCCTCTTCCTACTGTGAAGAAGAAATATGATATTCTTATTATTGGGGATGTGCATATACCCATTGAGGTAACTTAGTGTGATTCGAAATTTCTCCGGTTTCATGATTATCGGAATGAGTTTGTTAACAAGACTTGATCAACCTTGTTAGTGGATTCTTTTTGATGAGCATGAGACGGATGAAACTAGAAGCACAAACTTCTGTACCCTCTCTATACTTTCTATTATTTATATTAAATAAAGTAAAAATAGTTTTTCTGTCTGTTTCCTGACTTATCCGTGCAATATAAAAATATCCCGAAAATAAAAGTCCTCAGAATGCCATGTCAATTTAATATGATTTTTTCGGGAATATTTGAGGATTTACTGTGCAAAAATTACCGCAGGAGGAGCTGCCACCTGGCCACGAGGGTGGTGGGCGCCCCCCCCTAGGGTGCGCCCCCCTGCCTCGTGGGCCCATGGTGGCCCTCCTCCACTTATCCCAGCACCCATCTTCTTCCTCTATCTCACACAAACCCAAAAAACCAACTCAAGCACGAGTTCCAGCCACTTTTACTGTGATTTTCGATCTCCTTGCTCAAAGCACCTCTCGCAAAACTGCTTGGGGAGATTGTTCCTTGGTATGTGACTCCTCCATTGGTCCAATTAGTTTTTGTTCTAGTGCTTTATTCTTTGCAAATTTGCGCTGCATAGGTGACCATGTTCTTGAGCTTGCATGTCAAATTTATATGGTTCTAGGTAGTTCTAATGCTTGATATAGGCTCTATGCACTTGTAGGAGTAGTTGCTATCAATATTATTGAGTTTGGTTTACTTTTATTTTGAAGTTACTAAAAATTTCAGAATTTTTCAGAGAAAAACAATATGCTTAGGAAGATGTTCCAAGGTGGTTCCTCTAAGAAGCAAGGACCCAGGATTGCTATGCGCGATGCTGACGAGGATCCACCAAGAGATGCTCCAATAAGGCCTTGCGAATGGCCGTCGGAAAATTTTATGGACCATGCGGGAATTAAAGAAGAATTCAAAGCATATTTGTGCAATGCCGGTCTTGAGGATTTTGAGGCTAACAAATTCCCCCAGTATCATGATCTCACAAGTTCATTTGTGAGGAGGTTTGAGTATTCATCTTCGTGTAATTCTCCTTGAGTCATGTTTGATCTGTATGACAAATCTTATACCATGGACTTAGAGGATTTCACTTCTGCTTGCAAACTTCCATCATGGGGTAGTGTTAGGGATCCCCCTAAATCTGAATTTAGAAACTTTCTTGCTAGCATAACTGTGGGGGAATCTAGAGATATAACGCAGGCTACCATAGGGAGCATTCACTTTCCTGCTATACATTATTTTGCTCTCTTCATCGGTGGATGCATAAATGCTAAGGATGAAGCATGTCACATGTGTGTCCCTGATCTTAGCATTCTTAGGAGTGTTGTGTTAGGAGACCAATCTTATCATATGGGAGCCATTGTAGCTCGTAGGTTGCATCATAATAGACATAATGGAGATTTCTTTGGAGGAATTGCAACCCACTTAGCTCATTTTCTTGAGATAGACATTCGTGAGGGTGATATGGAGTTGCCTCCTGCATATTTAAATTATGACTCTATGGCTTCGCACCAGTTTGTCAAGAGGCCTGAATCACCTCTCTTATATCGTTTAATTTTTGATAAACGGCGTGTTTTCCATATTACTCTCCCTGCTCCTGCCTTCTTTGATTCACATACAAAAGGAAGATATGTTATTACCAGAGAGGAGGCAGAAGAGTACGAGAGGAGAGCAGAGGCAGCTCGACTCCACGCTGCAGCACAACAGGCGATAACCGCTGCACAACAGTATGATCCCAACTATTCCTCCTCATCACAGTACGACCCCAACAACTATTATTATGGATATCCGCCAGGCCAGCCATGGCCATAGACCAACTTAGGCCAAAAGCCTAAGCTTGGGGGAGTACGTATTTCTCACCGACATTACATTTATGCTCACACACACTCATTGCTAGATGTCGGTGCTCATACTTTTTCACTATAATATCCATGCTAGTTTATTTTCTTTTTCCTGTTCTCTCCTTGTGTGTTTGTTAAACCTTAAGAAAAACAAAAAATAGTAGTAGTTTATTTTTCTGCTGTAGTAGTAATAATTAAAAAGAAAACCCAAAAATATTTCCCGTTCTTCTTTTGCTTGTTGGGAGCTTTCCCGTGTAAATAGTTTTATTTCTTTTCTTTTCTTTGGGGGTCAGTAGGAGAAGACCATAATTAAATTGTTGAAGTGGCTCTTATATGCATTATTGTTGATTTAACCCAGAGCCCATATTGCCTTGTCTTCTCCTGTTTATTGAATGCTCGCAGATTCCAGCTTAGTCCAATGCACGTGCACTATTATTATTATTCACACCGTTCGGTCGTGCAAGTGAAAGGCAATTATGATGATATATGATGGACTGACTGAGATGAGAAAAGCTGGATGCACTCGACCTCTTTTGTTTTTGTAAATATGATGAGTCCCTCGTTCTTGATTCAGCTTATTATGAATAAACATGTTTGCAATGACAATTAGAGATCATAGTTGCTTGTGCCATGCTTGATTAGGTATGAGTTATAATGGTGTACCTTGTGTGCTAACATGCTATTGAGATGATTATGATGTGGTATGATGGGGTGGTATCCTCCTTTGAATGATTTAAGTGACTTGACTTGGCACATGTTCATGCATGTAGTTGAAACAAATCAACATAGCCTTCATGATATTTATGTTCATGGTGGATTATATCCTACTCATGCTTGCATCCAATGTTTATTAATTTTAATGCATGTACATGGCTATTGTCGCTCTCTAGTTGGTCGCTTCCCAGTCTTTTGCTAGCCTTCACCTGTACTAAGCGGGAATACTGCTTGTGCATCCAATCCCTTAAACCCCAAAGTTATTCCAGATGAGTCCACTATACCTTCCTATATGCGGTATCTACCTGCCGTTCCAAGTAAATTTGTATGTGCCAAACTCTAAACCTTCAAATAAACATTCTGTTTTGTATGCTCGAATAGCTCATGTATCAACCAAGGCTGTCCTTATCTTCCATGTTAGGCGGGTTATTCTCAAGAGGAGTGGACTCTGCTCCTCACTCACGAGAAAATGGCTGGTCACCGGGATGCCCAGTCCCATGCTTTATGCAAACTAAATCAAAATTAATTGCAAACAAAACTCCCCCTGGGACGTGATGTATGTTGGAGGCACTCGTTGTTTCGAGCAAGCCATGGATTGATGCTTGTTGGAGGGGGAGTATAAACTTTACCACTCTGTTTGGGAACCGCCTATAATGTGTTCAGCATGGAAGATATCGCCATCTCTTAGTTGTTACGTTGACAATGAAAGTATACCGCTCAAAATACAATTTATCTCTATTGCAAAACCGAGCTCTAGCACCTCTACAAATCCCTGCTTCCCTCTATGAAGGGCCTATCCATTTACTTTTATGTTGAGTCATCACCCTCTTATCAAAAGCACTAGCAGGAGAGCACAACCGTCATTTGCATTCATCACTGTTAATTTATATTGGGTATGACTATGATTGGATCTCTTTTACCATGAATTACAATGTCTAGTCAGTCCTTGATCTTTAAAGGTGCTCTGCATTTATGTTTTGCGGTCTCAGAAAGGGCTAGCGAGATACCATCTTGTTATATCATATTATGATTGTTTTGAGAAAGTGTTGTCATCTGAGATTTATTATTATGACTTGCTAGTTGATTATGCTATTGATATGAGTAATTGTGAGACCTGAGAATTATTGCAAATGTGGTTAGTTATGATCTATGCTGAAAATTTGAATGCTGGCTTAACATAGTTACAACAAGAGCAAACAGAGTTTGTAAAAGTTTTTCTTTCTTTCTTTCAGTTTGTCAACTGAATTCCTTGAGGACAAGCAAGGGTTTAAGCTTGGGGGAGTTGATACGTCTCCGTCGTATCTACTTTTCCAAACACTTTTGCCCTTATTTTGGACTCTAACTTGTATGATTTGAATGGAACTAACCCGGACTGACGTTGTTTTCAGCGGAATTGCCATGGTGTTGTTTTATGTGCAGAAAACAAATATTCTCGGAATGACCTGAAACTCCACGGAACATCTTAGAAAAAACAATAAAAAATCCTCGCCAAAGATGAAGACCAGGGGGCCCACACCCTTCTCACGAGGGTGGGGGGCGCCCCCCCCCCCTAGGGCGCTCCCCCTACCTCGTGGGCCCCCCTGGAAACCCTCCGATGCCAACTCCAACTCTATATATTTTCTTTCGGAGAGAAAAAAATAAGAGAGAAGAAATCATCACGTTTTACGATACGGAGCCACCACCAAGCCCTAAAACCTCTCGGGAGGGCTGATCTGGAGTCCGTTCGGGGCTCCGGAGAGGGGGATTCGTCGCCGTCGTCATCATCAACCGTCCTCCATCACCAATTTCATGATGCTCACCGCCATGCATGAGTAATTGCATCGTAGGCTTGCTGGACGGTGATCGGTTGGATGAGATTTATCATGTAATCGAGTTAGTTTTGTTAGGGTTTGATCCCTAGTATCCATTATGTTCTGAGATTGATGTTGCTATGACTTTGCTATGCTTAATGCTTGTCACTAGGACCCGAGTGCCATGATTTCAGATCTAAACCTATTATGTTTTCATGAATATATGTGAGTTCTTGATCCTATCTTGCAAGTCTATAGTCACCTACTATGTGTTATGATCCGGCAACCCCGAAGTGACAATAATCGGGACCACTCCCGGTGATGACCATAGTTTGAGGAGTTCATGTATTCACTATGTGCTAATGCTTTGTTCCGGTTCTCTATTAAAAGGAGGCCTTAATATCCCTTAGTTTCCGATAGGACCCCGCTGCCACGGGAGGGTAGGACAAAAGATGTCATGCAAGTTCTTTTCCATAAGCACGTATGACTATATACGGAATACATGCCTACATTACATTGATGAATTGGAGCTAGTTCTGTGTCACCCTATGTTATGACTATTACATGATGAACCGCATCCGGCATAATTATCAGTCACTGATCCGGTGCCTAAGAGTTTTCGATATACTGGTTCTCGCTTATTTAATTTCCCGCTGCTACTGTTACAATCACTAGAAAATACCAAAAACATTACTTTTGCTGTCTTTACTTTTGTTGCCGCTACCACCACTATCATATTACTTTGCTATTAAACACTTTGCTGCATATACTAAGTTTCCAGGTGTGGTTGAATTGACAACTCAGCTGCTAATACTTGAGAATATTCTTTGGCTCCCCTTGTGTCAAATCAATAAATTTGGGTTGAATACTCTACCATCGAAAGCTGTTGCGATCCCCTATACTTGTGGGTTATCATGGGGTTTCGCGGCTGGAGCGGAGAGGTTATGGTGGCATGGGATTTCGAATGGCGAAAAGGGGGCGATGGGAGGGGGTGAAGCATGACTTAGGAACGCGCTTGTCCAAAATGTAGGGTGTGTTACAAAAGTACCCCCCCACCGATTTGAACTAGCGGCCCTTTCGGCTCAGGGTTAGAAGGGGGATTTCGCGTGTCGGAATTTGGCAGCTGGAGGGAGTTTTCGCGCGCGTTGTAATTTCGGATAGCAAGGCGCGGGTTGTGAAGGTGCTAGTTTTGGGAGCATGATATCTGAATTTTCGGGATATAACAAGACGCGGGTTGAATTTTAGGGACAAGCCTAACGTGTAGTAATATTGTACTTGTACGTACAAAATCAATTCGCACTTCCCTCAACCAAAAAGAAAATGAAAAAAATAAAACTATTCACACCACACAAAGAGAGAGTCTTGCCCCGTTTTACTATAGAAATGCTATTCAAAGCTACTCCCTCCTTCCATCTATATAGGGCCTAATGCGTTTTTCGATGCTAAATTTGACCAAATATTAGAGCAATGATATATGACATGCAACTTACACAAAGCACACCGTTAAATTCGTCTGTGAAAGGTTCTTTCAATGATATAATTTTCACATTGTGCATGTCATGTACTATTAATCTTGTCAATAGTCAAAGGCGGTCTTAAAAATCTCATTACGCCCTATATAGATGGAAGGAGGGAGTATGAATCCATCTTATGTCCGATTAAATTTTTTTGCTTGCTCTATAATGCATGTAACCTACTCATACCAACATTTTAGTGCATTCCAAATGTCTATACTACCGCTGCAATTCGAACTAAATTTGAATTCGTTTCTCTATTTCAATAAGAATCTACAATCATGATTGTTGCCAACTTCAACCATCATAGTTTCCTTGCTATCCGCCAGATATAAATCAGACGGCCTATAATGCAGGATGGCAGGCACACCATCATCAACAACTCCCTTTTTTATAAGAGTAGAGATAAAATATATTAAATGTAGTATACCATGTTCATAACCACACCATGTGTATCACCGTTATATATATTCACACATCCGTCGGTTTGAAACACTATGATAAATTCTTCAAATATCCGAATTCGCTTTTTATAATGAAGTATATATGATCTCTATTCATCTTTTACACCCACACAACCCTCTTATCTTTGTAGCTAGCGCTAACTTTCTCTTGTGCATGCACACGCCCGCATCCCTCTCACCCTCCCTCAGCATTCTCTAGCTCCATCGCACAAATTCATCTTTTCACTTTAGGTCGTTCACCCACGGTGTGTGTAGGCCCCCCAACTCCTTCTTTATGGCACACATCGATTGATATGCCTCTCTAGCCAGGTGTGCCTAGCACAAACACAAGCTTCCCCTCTTCTCTTGTCACCGTCCATGCCTCACTCCCACCACTCTTTTCATCGTTCTCGTACACGCACACTCCTCCCCCTCGATATAGTATGCCTCTCGTACCACCTCCTACATGCATCCCTCTCTCTCTCTATCCTTCTCCTCATGCCTCATTTGCTTCTAACACACACATGCATGTATACCGATCGATCTCCCAACATATACCTAGATCGACTTTAACTACCCCCCATCGATTGACGTACCTCACAAATTATGTCTCGCCTTTCTCTTACAAAGGGCAATTGCTCTTCCTATGTAGTTATGTCTGCTTACCACAGCCACATCGTCCCCCCTCATCATTCGTGCATGCCTCCTGACCCGTCTCTCACACGCACGTGCGTAGACAACAAGCAGCCATCTCCTCTCTTATTGATATTGCGGGCGTGACCTCCGTTTGTCTAGCAAGCTATCCCACCATTTGTTAGAAGCAACTCCACTACCACCCCCTCCAACACTCTAGCTCTGTCTCTCTCCCAACCTTATATCTCCTGCACATATGCATGGATGCCGATCGATCTCCCTTAATACATGAGGCAGATCGATCTCCTTAATACATGAGGTAGGCCTCTCTCCTCCTCCACACATATACCAGCCATTGTACCTCTATAGTTAATTGGGCCTCCCTCTTCCCCCACCACACACCGATAGTCGAGCGCTGCAGGTAGGTATCCATGCCACATAGACAAAGTGCACATGTCCCATCTCATGTTCCAGTAGGCCAGCCACTCTATATCTTTGACATGGGCACACACAAATTCGATGGCACTCTTTATCGATCGCGCGCACACAGACACACACACACATCATCCCTCTCTTCGATTCTATGGACACCTCAAGCCGATGTTACCTCCACTCTCTTCTCGTGGATCGCCCCCTCTATATATATGTTATATCCAGGACTCTATTTCACACACATTGCATATGTTAAATTTTTTGATTGACCCCCCCCCCACAAAAAAACTCTCAAGAACCCACACACTATATCTCTCTAGGTTTGTATCTCTCTCACACAACCCCACTTAGGTGGTGTATGTATACAAGAAGAGAATAGGTGCACCGTGCACATACTCACGCTTCGTGCCCAGCCACACCCACGCGGGTACACGGTGGAGCTCATTTCTCCGCAGAAGCTGAATTTGTTTTTGAAACATCAAGTGGCCAGAGTCTCAAAAACTTATTTGCCCATTAGTGACTTGTCAGGGCGGTGGATTTTAGTTTGTACGATAATGCTGCATCCACCTAAAGTAACGAAAGTTCTTACGTAAACTTCCTAGTAATTCCCTCTTTGTAGGTGCAGCATTACTCCTAACATTTGTAATATCAGTTTGAAACTTGTAATATTGCCGTGTCCTATTCCTGCATTTTCAAAATCCTGCGAATCAAACAGGTCCTGAGTTGGTGATGATGTTGTGCCTCCCATCTTTCACCAATAGCCGTCGGATCTAGATCTGATGCATACAAACCAAGCTTCTCCATTTTTGCAAAAGATGCCCGCACTTGTTCCGTATTTACAAACAACTCATTGTCTCTCACAATCTAGGAGTAGAAGGCTGTGGAAAAATCTGGCGCGATGGCCGCTGCCGGAGCCGTCCACCCCCAATCTTGGTGTTCCGTGCAATGCACAAGCATCTACGCACGGGAAATTATGTCGAACAGGGCTAGTTGTAAGCAGGATAGCTCTACAGCCATGATGATAGTGACTGCAGACGGTGAGGCTGACTATGGTATGCCTAACACGGCGCCTATACTCAGGTGTCATCTCCGGCGCAGGGTCTTGTCACTTCACTGTGAGGAGCAGCACGTAATAATTTGACCAACGGGTAGTACAGTGCTAGTACTCCTACTACTACATTGGTAGTACTACTGCTAGTACTAGTAGCACCACCGTCTGGATTTAGGAGTACTACCACGTCCACCGGCACCGAGGAACGTCTCCAGGTAGTATTGCTTGAGGCCGCCAGGGCAAGGGGCCGCTTGGACGACAGCTTCGTCTCCTTGTTCAACGAGGTCCTCGTCAGTTTCCTCGACAAGTTCACCGTCGTCAAGAAGCTTGCGGACGACTTTGACGTAAGCCTCCAGCCGACGCGCCCAGGCTCTGCGATGTCCGCCACCCTTAATGGACACTATGATAACAACCTCTTCGATGCACTGGTGGCCCTGTGACCGCCCGCCGTCGCGCCGGAGAATGTCCACCTCGAGGTCGCGCTCGCCACGCAGCGCCTGGCGCAGCAAGACACCATCAACATAATCACCCACGTCTACGCGCAAATCGTCCACAAGGACTACTACATGCAAGAGGAGGACGATAGGACGCTGGCCTTCTTGGAGCGCAGGGCAACCTTGGACGGCACTGTTCAGAAGCACGTTGAGCTCGCCGCCAACGCCGCTGCTCCTCACACGTCAGTTGGTGACCCGGCGCACTAGGGCGTGTGGATGTCGTTGAACGTTAATGGATCCGTATGTATTTTTATCTTTCCGTCAAATCCATATAGTAGTGTATGATACTATAGTTATTATCTTACCTTTCGCATCAACTTCATAATTTTCGTATGTACTCCATGCATGAACGGCGCCAGAACCAAACTTCTCATTACTCTAGGAAAAATCGTTATTTTCTATCTATCGGTCGCGCCATGGAGCTGAACCAAATTTTACAAGTTATGAGTTCAAAAGGAAAAGCCCGCCGTGTTCGCGTCGCACCCCCACACGGTTGGTCCAGCACTCCGCTCAAGCGGGAATGCGTGCGGTGTGGCATTTTCACTTACAAGTCGGACCGCTGTTGAGCAAACCGACTATCGGCAAACCCCCACCTTGCCCACCGCGCGATGCTGAGAAAATAGGAGGGAGAAGAGATGGATGTAGCACGGACTCCAAGAAAATTGGTGTCGGATGGGACTCGTGTGGGTGGTGTGTGCCGTACTGCTAGAGGTGAATGCTACTGAGTTATGGCCCATGCCACCCCACTATATCGAGCCTATATCGAGGTACGTAGAACAAATTTCCTGCAGTCCATGCTCAGCCCTCCTCTATCTCTCTTCTCAGCCAGCCAGCGGACGCGCGGAGCCCATCGTCTGTTTGCTCACATGCGGCCCCACATGTCAGTGAAAACGCAAGAGGAACCACTGAACCTGCACATCTTTCACCTCGACGTGCTGGTGACAAATCCAATAAAGATCTTCGGTGGCCGCTTTTGGAGTTACTCAAGAGTAGTAAGATTCTATTTACAGTTTAACCCAAGATGCACATCTCGTGGCTTCAACTACCACTCTATTTTCTTTCATGACACGACCTGGATGCTGGATGTCCCACGTGTCGGCAAAAGGAGGAAGAACCCGACCAAATCTTCGGTTCTGCTCTCGGATGAGATTAGTGCACTTGTTGATACTCCTACTAGAATAGAGGCTAGACATGAGACTAGATGCGAGGAAGCAACGTCTACTTCTTTACACTCGAACAAGAAAGAAGCACGCAAGATCGAGCCTCTGCAGATCAACAATGAATGCATCGAGAAGGCACTAATCCAACTTACAGCAGTAGTAAAATGTATTCTTGTGGTTCTTGTTTTCTTTGGTCTTGCTTTTCTAGTCAAAATTATCACTGGAGTTCGTGCAAAACGAAGGTCCATTTGGGGTCATGCGTTGGAGTTCGCGTTACAAGTGGGACCGCAGTTAAGGAAACCGACTATCGGCAAACCCCCACCTCGCCCGCCGTGCGATGGCTGAAGTTAGAGAAACGACGAGGTTGAAGAGATTGCTCTAGCACGGACTCCAAGAAATAATATGGTGTCAGATGGATGTCGTGGTGGTGGCGTGTGCCGTACTCCTGGACGTGAATGCTTGTTCTGGCCCATGCCACCCTACTACTCCTACTACTTACTCCTACTAGTATATAGTATACTAGTATCGAGGATTTGAGGTGCTGGTTACGTACAATGAACACATTAACATATGGCTACAGTAAAAACACCCACCCGACGCGCGAAGCATGTGAAGCTAGTAATACAAATTTAGAGAAGCGACTCGAAAGCCATTTATAAATTTAGTAAGTTTATCACAGGCATATCATTTTATTACATACAACAGGTCATCAACCCACATCGACAACGAGGATACATTATAAATACTAAAGTTTTCACCACACAACAAATAACAAGCCATGAAATGAACTTCAACTCAACCATTCCGTGGCGTTGGAAACGCTTGCTTTGAACCACAAGTGATTCTCTGGGACGGGCCATCCGTTGTCGATCTGGAGACCAACGCAGGACTAATCATCCAGGCTGAAGCGGCCTACTATATAAGTACCAGGGTAGGGAACGACCCAAATGTCCGAGGTATAGACACAGTTGCTTCTCATAAATGTGTCAACAGTAGTTGGATCGCCTTTCACCATCATCGGATAGTTTTGTCCAAGGAAGAGCGATTTTTTTCCAAGACTAACAATTTTGTGCTAGGGAGAAGGAGTTGGCGCTAGCACACTAGTATCCATCCCGAATACCATGCAACCGGTGTTGGAATAGGTCCAGAGAGTGCGACCATGGGAGACACCTGCTTCCTTAGCAGTAACATCATCAGTGGGCTCTATACACACAAGAAGAGGTGATCCATCGGAATTATTTGCCAGGCGCCACAGAGTATATCGGCGCTGCTCGTCCTCATGCTCGTGATCATCACCATCGTCATCTCCCCCTTGGTTATAAAAATTTTCATGTATAGGTGGCGGGATGTTCACAGGACCTTGGAAACACAAGAAGAAGGTTAATTAGTAAAGGGAAACTTGCTAACCCGCATGCATGTGGATGAAACAATTATAATTATGGTGGAAGACAAACGTACCAAAACCACTAGGATGCCATGCAAAAATAGTGCCACGAGTGGTGGCAGCAAACACAAGGCCCTCGTATTGAATTGCATCACAGTACTCATCCGTGTACAGAAACTGATTTTTGAGCAATATCCATCGAGTCGAACCACGAAGGATGACAACAAGCTTGTCGAAGAAAGCAACAACTTGATAGTTGTTGTAATTCCAAGAGCGGTTGAGAACTTGACAAATTGCTATCTTCCATAGAAGACAGTCACCATGATCGTATTTGAACGTGTGTACATTACCGATGTGCTCAACCTCTGGGCAGTGTGCTGAGATTTTTGGAAGTGGAACCCGGTGACGAGTGTACACATTCACAAGTTCCCACTCGCAGTTGGACCCAATGTAAACAACCCAATCTCCATTTGCGCCCGCCCAAGCCTCGCCCTCAAGCGATGGCATCTTAACATCATACGTATCATTATCAAGCGGCATCAACTGGCACAGGGCGAGGCCTCCGTCATGCCAGCGCCAGTCATCAGGGTCACGGCGAAGAAGATAGGGGAGATCAAACAGCTCCTTGACTCTTGGGTTCTTTGTAATGATGTTATTAGTTGAGTCGAGAATGGGCTTGAACGAACCTGCCATGCTAGCCGAGGTGATGACGTCGCACCGATCAATGAGTTCCTCCACCACGTCATCTTTCAGATCGGGGCAAGAATAACGGGGTCGTTTCCGACCTCTTCCCTCCATGGAGAAGACGATCGATGGCAGAAGAAAGGGTGAAGGGATGAAGGAAAATGGAGGAGCGAGACGAAGAGCGTGCGACAGCAGTTCCAAATCGAGAGGGAAAGGTGAAGAGTCGGTGGACGGTTGCGAGTTTGCCACGGTTCACGAAGAGGCGCCCCGGCCTACACGTCTGTTCGGAAATACTCCTACTACTCGTCGTCGTCTCACTGATATGTTGGAACGGGACCACATGTCAACGAAACATGGTGTGTAATTTCTCGTGCAAAATGCGATCTGGCCGCGTTGGCCCGAGGTGCCGCATTAGTTATCGACCTTTATTTTTTTAATGGCGTGCCGATTAGTTTTGAAGCACGACTAACTGGTACTGTACGTGGAGAGGATGACAGCAGGGACCCGCCAAGGTCATGGCAGTACGCAAGCAAGTGCCTCCTTATTTCAAGCCAAAAAAAATGGCTCCTCCTAGTGGATTTCTGACATCTGGGTCCCATGCCATTGTCAACGTAGTCAATAAATGAGAGAATTGCACAACGAGCGGCTGACACCAGGGACCCAGCAGCTCGCCCAGTTATTTTTGTTTTGGGTTAATTTGATAAATGCCACTCCAAATCTGGTGTATCCGAGAAAATGCCACTGCAATTTCCAAGCTTTGAAAAATGCCATTTCATGCCATTTCTAGTGGCATTTTTCGAAGTCTGGAGTGGCGTTTTTCAAAGTTTCCAAACTGCAGTGGCATTTTTCAAAGTTTGCAAAAATTGCAGTGGCATTTTTCAAAGTTTGGAAATTGCAGTGGCATTTTTATGAATCGCCATAACTGGAGTGCCATTTATCTAATTTGTTTTTGAGACGGAAGCAGGGTGTCAACTGGGCTGTGCGGGACACTCTGGCCTATCTAGACAGGCCTCACCGCCCCACCATACTCCCATTGCTGGCCTGGCCATCCCTCTAGTCACCCACACCTGCTGTTATTCTCCAGCGACGGCAGACGAACCAGTAAACCCTCGTACAGTCGTACTCCCCTCCGCGTGGGAAACAAAAACAACGGCCGAGTCTTCCCTGCCTCCGTGTCATTCCCTTCCTAGGCCACGTCGTTGTCCACCGCCCTGGTGCTCTCGGCGTGGCGTGGTCAGCGTGGTCAACGACCGACATGCATCTGAAGTGGACTGTACGTGGAGAGGCTGACAGCTGGGTCCACGGCCCCACGCAAGGAAATGCCTCCTTATTACACGCAAAATAATGATTTCCTCCACCTGACATCTGGGACCCACCGAAACGGCCTCTATATTTCACAAAAAAACATTACCGCCGCTAACAACTCGGACCCACCAGCTATATCTTCGCACACAAGGAAGTGCCTCCTTATTACGCACAAAAAAAGAATACTCCCCCTGCTAGATGGGACCCAATATAGTGGGCCTACTAAGTTGACGGGGAAGAAGGGCTTTGTCAACTTAGTCAATATGCACGATTCTAGCTCGACTGACCGTACGATGTCCATCCAACGGCCGTTGTGCTTCTTCAACCTCTGGTCTTCTTTCTCTAGCCGCCCAAAGCAGTGCCGGTCGTGCCGCCTGCTCCTGCCTCCCGTGGCCGGCTGTGCTGCCGCGGAGGCCTCACCGCCCCCATACTACTCCCACCGCTGGCCAGGCCCTCCCTCCACTCCACTCAGCCACACCCCCTGTTATTTTGCGGCCACGGCAGCGCAGCCAAACCAGTGAACCCTCGTACTCCTCTCCGCGTGGGCATCCACTGCCGCGTCTTGCCCGGCTCCGCGTCGTCCCCTTCCTAGGCCTCGCCATCGTCCACCGCCGTGGTGCTGTAGGCGTGGCGTGGTCAATGTGGTCAACGACCGAATTCCATTAGAAGAATAATGTACGTGGAGAGGCTGACAGCTGGGTCCACGGTAGCCGCAAGGAAGTGCCTCCTTATTACGCGGAAAATAATTATTCCTCCACCTCACAGCAGGGACCTACCGGAAGCCCACCAGTATATCACAAAGAAAAACGTTTGCCCCTGACTGCTAGGACCCACCCGACGGGGCACCGTATTTCGTGAAAAAAACGTTCCCCTTGCTGTCAGCTTGGATCCACCGGAAGTGCCTCCTTATTACGCACAAAAAAATGAATACCCCCTTCTAGCTGGGACCCACCTTAGTGGCAGGCTGACTTGTGGGCCTACTAAGTTGACGGGGACGGAGGGCTTTGTCAACTTAGTCAATATGCACGATTCTAGCTCCAGTGATCGTACGATGTCCATCCAACGGCCGTAGTGCTTCTTCAACCTCTGGTCTTCTTGCTCCAGCCGCCCAAACTAGCACCGGTCGTGCCTCATGCTCCTGCCTCCCATGGCCGGCTGCGATGCGGCGGAGGCCTCACCACCCCCTACTACTCCCACCGCTGGCCAGGCCATCCCTCTACTCACCCACACCCCCTGTTATTCTGCGGCGACGGCAGCCTCACGCCGCAGCGAACCAGTGAACCCTCGTACTCCTCTACGCGTGGGCATCCACTGCCGCGTCTTCCCCGGCTCTGCTTCGTCCCCTTCCTAGGCCTCGCCGTCGTCCACCGCCCTAGTGCTCTCGGCCCGGCGTGGTCAACGTGGTCAAGGAACGGCTTCCATCGGACGTGGACTGTACGTGGAGAGGCTGACAGCTGGGTCCATGACCGCAGCAAGGAAGTGCCTCCTTATTACGTGCAAAATAATTATTCCTCCATCTGACAGCGGGGACCCACCGGACGGGCCACCAGTATTTTACAAAAAAAATCATTTCCCCCTGACAGCTGGGACTCACTGGACTGGCCACCGTATTTCGTGAAAAAATGCCCCCCCCCCTCGTTGTCAGCTCGAACTCACCGGAAGTGCCTCCTTATTACGCACAAAAAAATGAATAGTCCCCCGGCTAGCTGGGACCCACCTTGCTGGGAGGATGACTTGTGGGCCTACTAAGTTGATGGGGACGAAGGGCTTTGTCAACTTAGTCAATATGAACGATTCTAGCTCCAGTGACCGTACGATGTCCATCCACCAGCCGTAGTGCTTCTTCAACCTCTGGTCTTCTTGCTCCAGCCGCCCAAAGCAGCGCTGGTCGTGCCGCATGCTCCTGCCTCCCGTGGCCGGCTGTGCTGTCGCAGAGGCCTCACCGCCCCCTACTATTCCCACCGCTGGCCAAGCCCTGCGACGACGGTAGCCTCACACCGCAGCCGAACCAGTGAACCCTTGTAGTCCTCTCCGCACGGGCTTCCACTGTCACGTCGTCCCCTTCCTAGGTCTCGCCGTCGTCCACCGCTGTGGTGCTCTCCGCGCGGCATGGTCAACGTGGTCAAGGAACGACTTCCATCGGAAGAGTACTGTACGTGGAGAGGCTGACAGCTAGGTCCACGGCCACAGCCCAGTTTTTTGTGATTTGCCAAGTAAGTCGCTTTGTCAGGCCTGTTTTGCTGCGAATCTTTCAAGACGAGGAGAGCTTTCATTCGGCTGGCCGAGAAAATGGCCCATCAGTAATGAGAAATGGGTTGTACATTTTTAAAACACATCAAACCGGCCATTAGTTTCAAATACTTTTTTTCATTTCAAGATTTTAAATTACATTAATTTTTATGCGTGGAGAATTTGTTGGATTTTATATTGATATACATTTATTTTTAAAATCAGTTTGAATGTGAGTCGAAATTTCGGGATTAAAAACAGTTCGGACCGCACCGAAATATGCAAGATTTTGTATAATTTTTTAACCGTTGCCACAATATGGGCTATAATGCTAACAAAAAGAATATGGGCTCCAAAAAAACCTTAAGAATTAGCAAATGGGCTGTAAATTATTAGAAATAATGGCAGATGGGTTGTATGTTGTTTTCCACAGATTTGAGGTTTCCTAAAAAAAGGTTGACGCACAAGCACTGACTGTTGAATGTCCATCCAACGGCCGTCGTGCTTCTTCAATCTCTGCTCTTCCTGCTCCAGCCGCTCAAACAAGCACCGGTGGACTGCCAGCTCCCTCCTCCTCGCGGTCGGCTATGCTGCCGCGCAGGCCTCACCACCCGACCGTACTCCCATCGCTGGCCTAGCCATCCCTCTACACACCCACACCTACTGTTATTCTCTGGCGATGGCAGACAAACCAGTAAACCCTCGTACAGTCGTACTCCCCTCCACGTGGGAAACAACTGCCGAGTCTTCCCTGCCTCTATGTCGTCCCCTTCCTAGGCCTCACCGTCGTCCACTGCCATGGTGCTCTCGGCGCGGCGTGGTCAACGTGGTCAAGGAACGACTTCCATCATACGTGGACTGTACGTGGAGAGGCTGACAGCTGGGTCTACGGCCGCAGCAAGGAAGTGCCTCCTTATTACGCGGAAAATAATGATTCCTCCACCTGACAGCTGGGACCCACCGGATGGGCCACTGTATTTCGCGAAAAAAACGTTTCCCCCTGACTGCTGGGTCCCACCAGCTACATCTTCGCACGCAAGGAAGTGCATCCGGGCAAAAAAAACGATTCGCCCCCTGACTGCTGGGACCCACCAGCTACATCTTCGCAGGCAAGGAAGTGCCTGACAGTCGGGACTCACCTGGTCGAAGCGTACGTAGCATTGTCATTCTGGTCACGAACATGTACTTACATACTGGTTGATGTAGAGGCGCGCACGTGTCATAGTAGAGGCACGCACGTAGAATGTACACGTACGTACAGCGGCCAGGGTGCAATAAAGAAAATACGGCCACGTATGTGTACATACGGGCGAGGTCTCGAAGGCCTACTCGCGCATACGTACGGCGAGGGCTCATGTACATGGCTGGGTCGGAACGGAGAAACAGCGTCGTCGTCGTGTTCATGGGGAGGCAATGGAATGTGTCATGTTCATGGGGAGGCAACGGAATGCGTCATGTTCATCGGGAGGCAACGGAACGCGTGGGAGCTAATCGGCTGGGTCGAAACGGAATGCGTGGTCGTGTTCATCGGGAGGGCTTGGAGGGAATAGGCGATGGAAATGAGACCTGCCGTACCGCACAACGAAGGAAACGGACCTCCTACGTTCGGAACGGGGTCCTGTTGATCGGGAGGGGTCTGGCGTACCGCAAAATGGAGGAAACAGACCTGCTACGGTTGAAACGGGGGTCCTGTTCATTGGGAAGGGTGTGGCGTACCGCAAAACAGAGGAAACGGACTTGTGTTGGAGCGCTACGGTCGAAACGGGGGTCCTGTTCATCGGGAGGGGTGTGGCGTATCGCAAAACGGGACTCCACGGGATACTGTTCATCTCCACCGTCGACCCCCTCCAGCCTCCACGAGCTACCGTTCATCCACCGTCGACCTCCTCCAGCCTCCACCTGCGACTGTTCATCCACGGGCTCCTGTTCATCCAGCCTCCACCGTGCGCTATTCCACTGGCTACTGTTCAACCAGCCCTCTCCACGGGCTCCTGTTCAACCACCCCTCCACGGGCTACTGTTCATCATGCCCTCCACCGTCTACTGTTCATCCATCCCTCCACGGGGTGGTCCTGTTCATCCAGCCCTCCACGGGGTCCTGTTCTTCCAGCCCCAAACGGCTCGATCGATCGGGGTCATATTCATCCAGAGGTAACACCAAGGGGTCCTATTCATCCACCCCCACCGGGAACTGTTCATCCAACCCCCCCCCCCCCCCGCAACGCTCACTGTTCATCCAGAGGCAGCATCGATCGGCTTCAGTTAGCAGCAGTAGCGAAGGAATCGCTCGATCGGGTTCAGTTAACAGTCATCGATTGATCGCTCGGGTTCAGTAACGTGTAGCCTGCAGTGCAATCGCTCGGGTTCAGTTAGAGCCCAACGCCTCGCTCGGGTTCAGTTAGAGCCAACGCCTCGCACACACGCGCGTACGTGTACAAGAGAAGCGCGCATCGCTCGGCCCCCGACCTCCCACCGTAACCGAGAACTCCCTGAAATTTTCCTCGCCCTCGCTTCTACCATGGTTTTTTCCGTCATGGACGGCCCAAAGAATGTCATGCAGCTGCGTCTCCGGCCCACCCAGGATGAAAAGCCTATTTTCTGTCATGATTTTTTGTCATAGAAGTAGGAGCCCACCACATCTATGATAATACCGGGTTTTGTCACAATTATCGTCATAGAAGTGTCATATGTATGACAGGAAAAAATTTCGTTTGGCCCAAAATGTCACGGATGTGTCTTTTTTTTGTAGTGAATATGGATACCGAAGCAGTTGATAAAGGTTCAGATTGGAGTTTCTGTTTAAACAAAATGCAGTGATGAAAGAAAGAAGGACTATGGCCATCACTATACAGATTGAATATTGAGGTTTGAATCAAGAAATCATCGCACGGTGACGAACGCCGATGAATACCGATGAACGCTCAAAACCTAAAGACGGATCTATCGAGGAAGAAAAGGAAGCTTACTGAGGCTGAGGGAATAGCGGAGAGGTGTCGCGATGCTCTGGTATGTTCAGGGTGATGCAGCGGCCAAGGGCGAAGTAGAGGCGAAGTCCGATGGCGGCGGCAGAGTTTGAAGCACTAGGGCTACATGAATAAGTGCCAGGCACAGAAATCGAGGAGGTAAAAAAACGGATCTGAACATATGCAGACGCCACGATTTTTGGAGGTTCATTAAAGGGGATATATTAAAAGATTTGGGTTCTGTGTAAAGTTAATGGTGGATGACATCACGACGGATTATCATGGTCTTAGAAGATGACGTCACAGCGGTATACAAGGTTTTTGTGAAGATATTAAAGAAGGATTTTTTAAGTGCTGAAGATTGACATGAACAGGTTCAAATCAATTTGGGGCCTAATGTTGGGGATATAACTATTGAGTATAAACTGCCCAGGAGGGGCCGGGTTATACTCATAGTGAATTCATTCCTGTCATAGCCCACGAGGACAAGGAGTACGACACTTTACAAAGGATAGTTAACAAGAGGGCCCAAGGCCCAAAGGTGGATTATGACCCATAGATATAAGCCGCCATAAGATGAACAACTTGTGTTGTAAGATAAGAAAAGGTAGAAACCGAGTCGGACATGTTTATGGGCCGGCCGGGACTCTGTAAACTGCCGGGCATTAACCTGTGTATATAAAGGGACGACCCAGCGACGGTTTAGAGACAGAAAACAAGAGATCGAGAGCCAGGTCAAGCATATTCGCTCCCCGTTCATCGAAACCCTAGCAATACCAAATATAAACTGGACTAGGCTTTTACCTTCATCGTAAGGGGCCAAACCAGTATAAACTCCCGTGTCCTTTGTCCTGTTTAACCCCTTTAAGCTAACCTCAACGCGATCGCCTCACGACTAAGTCCTCACACTATGACATCTGCCGTGACGTTTCCACGACACCACTAGAGGGATGACAACATACATCTCATCAAAATATCAAACGAATACCAAATTGATATGACTACTTATAGCAAGACTTCTCCCATGTCCTCAGGAACAAACATAACTACTCACAAAGCATATTCATGTTCATAATCAGAGGGGTATTAATATTCATAAAGGATCTGAACATATGATCTTCGACCAAGTAAACCAACTAGCATCAACTACAAGGAGTAATCGACACTACTAGCAACCCACAAGTACCAATCTGAGGTTTAGATACAAAGATTGGATACAAGAGATGAACTAGGGTTTCAGATGAAATGGTGCTGGTGAAGATGTTGATGGAGATTGACCCCCTCTCGATGAGAGGATCGTTGGTGATGACGATGGTGATGATTTCCCCCTCCCAGAGGGAAGTTTCCCCGGTAGAACAGCTCCGCCGGAGCCCTAGATTGGTTCCGCCAAGGTTCCGCCTGATGGCAACGGAGTTTCGTCCCGTGATCTAGCTTATAATTTTTTCCTCGATGAAAGATTCCATATAGCCAAATATGGGCATCAGAGGGCCACCAGGGGGCCCATGACGTAGGGGGCGCGCCTAGGGGGTAGGGCGCCCCACCCACCCTCGTGGACGATGGGTGGCCCCCTCTGGTACTTCTTTCGCCCAATATTTTTTATATATTCTGAAAATAATTCCCGTGGAGTTTCAGGACTTTTGGAGATGTGCAGAATAGGTCTCTAATATTTGCTCCTTTTCCAGCCCAGAATTCCAGCTGCCGGTGTTCCCCCTCTTCATGTAAACCTTATAAAATAAGAGAGAAAAGGCATAAGTATTGTGACATAATGTGTAATAACGGCCCATAATGCAATAAATATCGATATAAAAGCATGATGCAAAATGGACGTATCAACTCCCCCAAACTTAGACCTCACTTGTCCTCAAGGGAAAGCCAAAATGAAAAAATAGGTCCACATGTTTAGAGATAGAGGTGTCAATAAAATAAAATACGGACATGAGGGCATCATGATCATTCTTAGAACAACAACATATATATGTATATATATATAAACACTATTCTGATCACGGGATGAGAATAATATTCTGATCACAACCTGACCTGCCCCGCTAGTAGTACGTTGAACTTCCCTATGAACTAGGTTGAACTTCCGCCAACATTGCCCAAATGGGGCTTGCGATATACCGTTGGAAAGCTATGGACACCAGTATCATGACCCAACTAAATTTTTTGGCAAAATGCAAGCTGTTTAAGAGCAGTTTTGAAAACCGTTTTTTCTTCGCACAAAAAACGTGAATCGTATTTTCGATTGCATTTCTAAACCATTTAACGGAATGAGGCATACAATATGGCGTTGGAAAGCTGCTGCAAAACCGCTCCTTCCACATGTTAAAAGTTTTCTCTAATTCCCTATGGTTAAAGAGTAATTTGAAAAAATGTAAAATTTCGTAAACCGAACAGCTAAGTTCGTTTTTTCGATGTCATTTCTAAACGGCTAATCCAATGGAGTCATATGATACGGCGTTGGAAAGCTTATGAAAATGCGCTACTTTTTCATCTTGAAAGTTTTTTTCTAATTTTGAATGGTTTCAGAGTAATTTAGAAAATAATCCAAGTCCTACCGAGTCCGTATTTTGGAGCTAATTTTTTAACCGTATGTCTGAATGCAGCAAATGATATGGCGTCGGAAAGCTTGAACAAATGCGAAACTTTTTTGTATGTATTGTTTCTCCCAATTCTTTACAGTTTTAAGTTAGTTTTGAAAATGGCGAAAAACGTATTTTCGCTATAATTTCTACAAACTTTATCGGAATGGGGCAAATAATATATCGCTGAAAAGCTACGGAAAATGCGGAACTTTTTCATGTTGATGGTTTTCTCTGATTCCTAGCCATTTTCAAGTAATTTCTAAAACGGTGGGATCATGCGTTCTGCCTTTATCGCGAAACAGATTCTTCGAAAATGCACCGCGTGAAGAACCTGAGCTTCTCGGCGCATGTACCTGAACTTCACTCTGTTTTTTCACGTTTATTTTTTTGCTCGTAGCTCTTCATCCACTTCTCGTAACTCTCCGTCCACTCATCGGAATTGAGCAGGTGATATATGGATGGAAAGCTGCTGTAAGCACGCAAGTTTCCCGTGTTGATCATCTTTTCATACTCGCGACGATTTTAAAAGTTTTTCATCTAAAATTCATTCAGCATAGTAGTTGAACTTCCTGTTGTTTTCACGTTGAACTTCTGTGACGTATTTTTGTTTGTAATTTTCTCATCCATTCGTTAGTGTTACACAAATAATATTCCTTTTGTACAAACGTCTCTCATAATAATTTTTTTACTTTCTCCGACCGAGGACTTGAACTTACACAAATGATATTCCTATCGTTTTGAGGTAAACTAAAAAATGGCGAGATCATGATTTATGCGTTCATCGTGAATGAAAATGCACTGTGTGAAGTAGTTGAACTTCACGGGCATGTCTGTTTGAACCTCACTCTGTTTTTGACATGCTGTTTTTTGCACTGTGTGAAGTAGTTGAACTTTTGGAGCATGTCTGTTTGAACTTCACTCTGTTTTACTTTATTGTATTTTTCTTATACGAAACACACACCATGTAGTACATGAACTTCTGGTTATTATCACTTTGAACTTCTCTCTTGTTTGAGAGAATTATTTTAAAACCCCAAAAAAACAACATTTTTAACGTATTTTGGACATCTAAATACACGGTGAACCTCTCACAAGATTTTTTTGAACTTTTCCTCACCGAGCGCTTGAACTTCTAGCAACCATTTTTTCGTTTATGAGTTGTTTTTAAAAGTACAAAAAATGGCGTTGTGTTTTTTATTTTTTGAGCAGGTAAATCCTAGGTTTTAATAAACTCCGAACTTCTCTATTATTTCAATATGAACTTCACCTTTTTATATTTTTCGAGTAAAGAATTGTATTCGATTTTTATACGGAAAAAACCGAACATGGAAATACAAGGTGAACCTCCCTTGCAAGAATTCTTTAAATTTCTTGAGCCGAGCACTTGAACTTCTAGCAACAAAAAATTTTAGCCTTTGATTTTTCATTATTATTTTTAATACAAAATGCATACCGTTTAGTACGTGAACTTCTGGTGGTTATTAATCCGAACTTCTCTTAGTTATGCGAAAATATCTGAGTTTTTTATAGACATTGAACCGCTCTACTTTTTTATTTGAACTTCATTGTGCCTTTTAGAAATGTGAAAATTGGAGGGTTTTTTAGAAACATCCAACTTCTTCGTTATTCCGAATTGAACTTATTGGTTTATTTTTTAGTAACTAGAAAAATCCGATTTTTCAAATCAATATAAAACTACTCGGCTTTTCCCAATTGAACTTCTTGGTTTATTCATTAGTAACTCGAAAACCTGAGTTTTTTATATACATTCAACTACTCCATTTTTTGAAATTGAACTTCTTAGTTTTAATCTTTAACATTTGGGAAAATCTGAGTTTATATGAACATTAAACAACTTCATATTTTTTAGTTTGGACTTCTTGGTGTTATTCATTAGTAACGGGAAAAGTTCTAGTTATGTAATAAATATCGAACTAATGAATTATTTAAAGTTGAACTTCTAGGTCTTATTTTTAAAAGAAGGAAAATCTCTTTTTATAAACTTTTTGAACTACTCATTTTTTCAATTTGACCTTCTTGATAGTGTAATAAATATCGAACTTCTCCGTTATTTAAATTTGAACCTTTAATTTTTTTAAAAGGAAGATGCCATTTTGTGTATAATTTTTGAATCGATCTGCTTTTTTATTTGAACTTGTTGGTTTATTTTTATTAAATGTGAAAATCCCAGTTTTATAATTAATAAAGAACTTCTCCGCTATTTTAATTTGAACTTCTACTTTTTAAAACAAGTGTTCAATTTTTTCTTTTTCTCTTTTTTTACTGTTCACTTTAGTTACATGATGTGTTACAATGGAACATTTTTTAAACCCTGTATTCACAAGGTTCACTTGTCACGTGATATTTTTCATGAGTTCAACTCTCTTTTCTTAGACACCGAAGGTGTTTTGGATTTTTTGAAAGCGATTTTTTTGAACTATGAGTGACAGAAACTATGAACTTATCCCCCGCGGAACATTTTTAGAACACCCCACACACATGGCACACACAACAGAAATATATCCTTTTTGAAATTTGTGAATACCTGCAACCGGCGCACACATTGAACCTTCACAAGGATAAGGCTGAACTTCATTTCTACAATGAACACCAGAACAAGAGCACACAAAGACAACCCTAGGCACATAGTGCTTGAGAATTTCCATCGCTGGGAACATGGTGCTTGAGAAGGACAATGTAGAGGCGAGGAGAAATTTTCCAACACGTGACTCTCTACCACAAAGTTGTTTTTTTTGCAAACTATGTGTTCTTTTTACCACTCGTTACGTACTAGTTTTATCTCAAAAAGTAGCTGGTTAATTATGCACATCCTTGCGAATTTTCATACATGCCGATTAGAGCAACAACAAAATTACACCCAAAAGATCACTTGTTCACTATGAAAAAAAGCTCCTTTTGTTCATACCGAAGTCTTCACATGTATTACAGAAAAAACAACTCGAAAAAGCTCCATTTTCTCATGGCACTAGCACAACAATAGCTCTTACAGACATACACAAATAGTTTGTATGCAAACTTTTTGTACCCTGTTGAACACAATTTAAGTGAAGCAATGAATACACATAAAAGTTTAGAGAAAATGCACCATACAAGTGCAAAATCAACATATAAGAAGAAACTTCTCCCCCTTTGTTCACACAAGCGGAATTGCCCAGCCTGACGCAGCGAAGTTGAACAGCCTGGGCGTTCCTTACCTCTTCTTATTTTCATGGTGAGTGATTGTTGAACTCCTTGGGTAGTTGTAAATGAACTTCACACAAACCAATATGTTCATAACATGAAAAACATCACACATGTACCAATCCTTTTGGGCAATGGATCGATCGCCGTATCAGCAAGCATGTGACTGTCAGCACCGATCCTGAAGCACCTGCCATTATAATAAGCCGCCCCCATCTTCATCTGTAAAGAAACCACTCTGTTATATTTAGGGGCCAAAGCCAAACTGTTAGGTGGCAATGTTCGCTGCCTGTAACTAATCAAACCCAGCCGGCAGCCACAACGCTTTCTTTTATATAATCATCGCATGCAAAGGCAGAAGACGCCTTGCGAAGCATAGTTCAGCAGCGCCAGTTTTGACCCCCCCCCCTTTTCACACGGTGATCTGCATGCGAATCAAACTGGGGCAGCAACAGTAAAATACAAGTTATCTTCTTCTTTACAGAAGAAAACTACAGCGGGCTACTACTACAGAGGAGCGTCTGGCATTTGAGACCGGTGGCAAGCAGTAAGTTGCACCGAGAGGAGGCTGACTGCCAGTAGTACATGCGGTGTGGACACTAGACAGGACAAGCACGCACGGCCTTGCCAGCTGCGGCTAGCAAGTAAACACGAAAGAAGAAACAACATGGACGCACACTGTCACTCGTCCTGTCATGTCGCCACCGGGAAAAGATCCATGGTTGAACCTTCTCCAGGAAGGTCAAGGTGGCCCTCATGAGAAGGTCAGTGTGGCCGACCCAGATAGCACGGGGGCAGGGGAGGGGGATCCCGGCCAGCTGGGTGATGCGGCGGCCCACATCAGCTCTGGCGAGGAACAAGGGCATGCGTGGAGAAGAGGCATTGGGGCAGGCGAGTTCCACCATGGCGCAGGTTTGGGAGGTTCCTCTCTAGGGCGGTGGCGAGAGGAAGAACGTAGTGGTTGCTATGGCGAGCTCCGCCGGTGGGATTCGGTAAGAAGCCGCGGCGCGCGGGGTTTCCAGCGGGCGGCGGCGCGCGAGGTTGGCCGGTGGTGTGGTGGCGTCGAAGAGGATCTCGGAAGAGGGGGGTGTTGTCGGGTGGTGGCGGCGCCGCCGCTGGTTGGGTGCAGGGTGGCGGGGGCGTTGCCGGTTTGGGGCAGGAGGTGCGGGAGGGAGGTGGGGGATCTGGATCGGGGGCAGGAAGTGTGGGAGGGAGGTAGGGGATCTAGATCGGGGGAGGTGGGGTGGGTTTCCTTCTTTTTGTTTTTGTTTGTCGCTGCCTGGTTCGACAGTTCGGGAACACCTCCTCGCGCCCTATATAGGCTGACCGTGATCCAAATAGTTATTCTAATCCTGGGATTAGAATAGTGCCACCCTATATATATTGTCATATGATCTCTTATGCTAAAGTAACAATTCAATCACATACTCAAGTATGAATCAGAAACTTTATTGAAAACCAACAAACTATAATCTCAGTCATTGAAGCAATTGCAATTTATCATAACATAGGAAAGAGTCAATATAAGAGCTTCTCAGCAAGTCCACATACTCAACCATCATTTAGCCTTTCACAATTGCTAACACTCACGCGATATTTATGGTTATGAAGTTTTAATCGGACATAGAGAAAGATAGGGCTTATATTTTGCCTCCCAACTTTTTACCTCAAGGGTAATGTCAACAATAATAGTTCATGAAAACCCACATGCAATGAGACATATATATCATGATCTTTCCAACACATTGTGCTTGCAAAAGGATAAAATGTAAAAAGGAAAGGTGAACATCACCGTGACGCTTGCATGAAGTATAAGACAAGAATAAAAGATAAGCCCTTCGAAGAGGGAAGCAGAGGTTGTCATGTGCTTTTATGGTTGGATGCATAAAATTTTAATGCGAAAGAACGTCACTTTATATTGCCACGTGTGATATGGACCTTTATTATGCAGTCCGTCGCTTTTATTTCTTCCACATCACAAGATCGTATAAAGCTTATTTTCTGCATACTAATAAATCATACATATTTAGAGAGCAATTTTTATTGCTTGCAACAATGACAACTTACTTGAAGGATCTTACTCAATCCATAGGTAGATATGGTGGACTCTCATGGCAAAACTAGGTTTAAGGATATTTGGAAGCACAAGTAGTATCTCTACTTGCTGCAAAGAATTTGACTAGAATGAGAGGGAAAGGCATGCTCAACATGTTGAATGATCCATGACAATATAATTTATCTTAGATGTAAGAAAACATAACCCATTATGTTGTCTTCCTTGTCCAACGTCAACTCTTTAGCATGTCATACTTTAATGAGTGCTCACGATCATAAAAGATGTCCAAGATAGTATATTTATATGTGAAAACCTCTCTTTCTTTATTACTTCCTATTAATTGCAACAATGACCAAAACTATGTGTGTCCACTCTCAACAACTTTTATTCATCATACTCTTTATATGTGAAGTTATTACTCTCCATAAGATCCATATGATCTCTTTATTTCTTTTTATTTTATTTTATTACCTCAAGATCATAGCAAAATAATCAAGCCCTTGACTCAACACTAATCTTTATTACATATAGCTCACGGACTCGATTACATAAAAGGATTATAAAGCAAAACTCAGACCTAGATCATACTAAAACTTTATTCTACTAGATCAAGATATTACCAAAAGGATCGAACTAAGAAAAAACGGCAAAGATAAAAGTGATGGTGATACGATACCGGGGCACTCCCCCAAGCACTACAAAAAAAGACACATCCGT
The DNA here is from genome assembly GCF_056163025.1 of Triticum urartu. Classification (NCBI taxonomy): domain Eukaryota; kingdom Viridiplantae; phylum Streptophyta; class Magnoliopsida; order Poales; family Poaceae; genus Triticum; species Triticum urartu. The sequence continues at coordinate 104,851,960 of NC_141873.1, forward strand.
GACATTTTGGGCTGAACGGATTTTTTTCTGTCATACATATGACACTTCTATGACGATAATTGTGACAAAACCCGTTATCATCATAGATGTGGTGGGCTCCTACTTCTATGACAAAAAATCATGACAGAAAATGGGATTTTCGTCCTGGGCGGGCCGGAGACGCAGCTGCATGACATTCTTTGGGCCGTCCATGACGGAAAAAACCATGGTAGAAGCGAGGGGGAGGAAAATTTCGGGGAGTTCCCGGTTACAGTGGGAGGTCGGGGGCTAAGCGATGCGCATTTCTCTCGTACACGTACGCGCGTGTGTGCGAGGCATTGGCTCTAACTGAACCCGAGCAAGGCGTTGGGCTCTAACTGAACCCGAGCGATTGCACTGCAGGCTACGCGTTACTGAACCCGAGCGATCGATCGATGGCTGTTAACTGAACCCGATCGAGCGATTCCTTGGCTACTACTGCTAACTAAAGCCGATCGATGGGATGAACAGTGAGCATTGCGGGGGGGGGTTGGATGAATAGTGAGCGGTGGCGTTGCCTATGGATGAATAGGACCCCGTGGTGTGGTGGAGGGCTGGATGAACAGTAGACGGTGGAGGGGTGCCCGTGGAGGGGTGGATGAACAGGACCCCGTGGTGTGGAGGGCGGGATGAACACTAGATGACGGAGGGGTGCCCGTGGAGGGGTGGTTGAACAGGACCCCATGGTGTGGAGGGCTGGATGAACAGTAGATGGTGGAGGGGTGGTTGAACAGTAGCCGGTGGAGTAGCGCGCGGTGGAGGCTGGATGAACAGGAGCCCGTGGAGGCTGGAGGAGGTCGACGGTGGATGAACAGTAGCTCGTGGAGGCTGGAGGGGGTCTACGGTGGAGATGAACAGTATCCCGTGGATTCCCGTTTTGCGGTACGGCACACCCCTCCCAATGAACAGGACCCCCGTTTCGACCATAGCGCTCCAACACAAGTCTGTTTCCTCCCTTTTGCGATACGCCACACCCCTCCCGATCAACAGGACCCTCGTTTCGACCGTAGGAGGTCTGTTTCCTCCGTTTTGCGGTACGCCACACCCCTCCCGATCAACAGGACCCCCGTTTCGACCGTCAGAGGTTCGTTTCCTCCGTTTTGCGGTACGCCACACCCCTCCCGATCAACAGGACCCCCGTTTCGACCGTAGGAGGTCCGTTTCCTTCGTTGTGCGGTACGCCAGGCCTCGTTTCCATCGCATCTTCCATCCAAGCCCTCCCGATGAACACGACCACGCATTCCGTTCTGACCCACGAACACGACGACGACGTTGTTTCTCCGTTCCGACCCAGCCATGTATACGAGCCCTCGCCGTACGTATGCGCGAGTAGGCGTTCGAGACCCTGCCCGTACGTACACATACGTGGTCGTATTTTCTTTCTTGCACCCAGGCCGCTGTACGTACGTGTACATGCTACGTGCGTGCCTCTACTACGACACGTGTGCGCCTCTACATCCATCAGTATATATGTACGTACACGTTCGCGACCAGAATGACAACGCTACGTACGCTTCGACCAGGTGGGTCCCGACTGTCAGGCACTTCCTTGCCTGCGAAGATGTAGCTGGTGGGTCCCAGCAGTCAGGGGGCGAATAATTTTTTTGCCCAGACGCACTTCCTTGCGTGCGAAGATGTAGCTGGTGGGTCCCAGCAGTCAGGGGGCGAATCGTTTTGGTTTTTTTTGCCCGGACGCACTTCCTTGCATGCGAAGATGTAGCTGGTGGGTCCCAGCAGTCAGGGGGGCGAATCGTTTTTTTTCTTCCGGACGCACTTCCTTGCATGCGAAGGTGTAGCTGGTGGGTCCCAATAGTCAGGGGGGAAACGTTTTTTTCATGAAATACGGTGGCCCGTCTGGTGGGTCCCTGCTGTCAGGTGGAGGAAACATTATTTTCCGCGTAATAAGGAGGCACTTCCTTGCTACGGCCGTGGACCCAGCCGTCAGCCTCTCCACGTACAGTCCACGTCCGATGGAACTCGTTCCTTGACCACGTTGACCACGCCGCACCGAGAGAACCAGGGCAGTGGACGACGGCGAGGCCTAGGAAGGGGACGACGCAGAGCCAGGGAAGACGCAGCAGTGGAAGCCTACGCAGAGAGGAGTACGAGGGTTCACTAGTTCTGCTGCGGTGTGAGGCTGCCGTCGCCGCAGAATAATAGGGGGTGTGGGTGAGTAGAGGGATGGCCTGGCCAGCGGTGGGAGTAGTACGGGGCGGTGAGGCCTCCGCGGCATCACAGCCGGCCACGGGAGGCAGGAGCACGCGACACGACCGGCGCTGCTTTGGACGGCTGGAGCAAGAAGACCAGAGGTTGAGGAAGCACTACGGCCGTTGGATGGACATCGTACGATCACTGCAGCTAGAATCGTTTATATTGACTAAGTTGACAAAGCCCTTGGTACGCGTCAACTTAGTAGGCCCACAACTCGGATTTGGCAGAGAACATATAGCCCATTTTCGATTTGTAAGAATGTACAACCCATTTTTTAATTCTAATGGAATTTACTACAGCCCATTTACAGTTTGTTAAAAGTACAGCCGAACTTCTAGCTAGGACAACGATTAATAATTTCAAACAACTGCTCAAAACAGAATTCAAAAAAATTCCCACATTTTTACGGGATCCGAAATATTTTTATCCGAAATTTCTAGTCAGGTTAAATATAATTTCAAAATAAAGTTGTATTACATTAAAATCCAACGAAATATTGCGCGTGCAACAAGTAATGAAATTAAAATTTTCAAATTGCAAAAATAATATATTTTTCAAACTAATTACGTGTTTGGTGCATAGTAATTGTCCAGTTATTATAATTACATCCCATTTATTATTTCTTAAAGTCCATTTTCTTGTTAAGCCTAGTGCATACCTCCTAGGAAAGTTTGCAGCCCAGCGGGGCGGAGAATAACAAGTTGACCCGGATATTGTGTACAACTCTCGGGCCAGTTGCATTGCTGATGTTGAAAAAAAGCTATTTTTTATACACACATTTAAAAAAAATTGTATAGATAAGGAACATTTTTTATACACACATTTAACAATTTTTAAATACATGATTTACACTTTTTGAAACATATTTTTTAGTCAACAGTGGGCCCACAGCAAGCGGAGGAGGTCACAATACACATATTTTTTAAATACATGATTAACACTTTTTAAAACATATTTTTTAGTCAACAGTGGGCCCACAGCGAGCGGAGGAGGTCACAATACACATATTTTTTAAATACATGATTAACACTTTTGCAAAAAACAATTAGCCCACAGCGAGCCAATTAGCTCTAGTCGGCCCACAGTGGGCCGACATGACCCAATCAGCCCACAGTGGGCCGACAGGGGCCAGTCGGCTAGCTGTAGGCCGACTGGAATCCAATCGGCCGGCTGTGGGCTGACTAGGCCCAGTCGGCCTGCAGCGGGCCGATGGTGTATTATTTTTGAAAAAAATTACATAGCGTAATATTTATGAAAATTAATAAAAAATGTATTATTTAAAAAAATAGCGAAAAAGGCCTGTGTAGTATAGTACAACCTAACATGGTTACTCAGCCCACATTCAGCGACGCCGGAAAGGCCCAAACAAGGCTTCTGTACAACTTTTTGAAGTCACTGAGCTCAATTAATAACTTAAGAAAAAAGTTAGATTACAGTGGAACCTAATTAAAAGCTGTCACGAGCAAATAAATAATTCAACGGGTCCCTCTTGTGCGTGCGTGCGTGTGTGTGTGAGAGAGAGAGATAGAGAGAGAGACCCATTGGCCGATGCTTGTAAATACATCTTTCAGCCATATGCATTGCTGATACTCAGTAAAAACTTATATAGTTGACACAATCATATAGAACATCATAGCACACTGAACTTGCATACAAAAATTTCACACAGGCGGCACAATCAGGATGGAAGCAGTGGATCGCTACGGGAAGGGCTATGTTGAAACCAACGAAGTCGTACATAATGGTTCATCGTCTTTATCAATGACGGAGAAATATCTTGAATGTTGTGCAAAGAAAACAGACAGACAACACAATAAGTTCAGCTAGCACATTAAGTTGACGTACAACCCTTTCTAAAAAAAGTTCAGGTACAAAATTAGAATAGGTCACAATCAAATGTACTGGCATATCAGTGCTTCACACCCATAGCTCGGATTTAACTAGTATCTGACAAGATTCAATTGTTACCTCAAATTAGAGCACATCCAGGCAGCCAGCCTTGCCTCTTCTCCCAAAGAAGCAGTGGCCTCCGCCGCGCGATGGAGTAGGCCCTGTGCCAACCATCGTTCCGAGCAACACGGGGAAAGTCTGACGTTGACTCCTGTAATGGACGTCGTCGACGGACCCTGGCACCAGCGGCGGCGGTAGGACTTCGATTGATGGATTGACCACTTCTTCGACATGCACGAAAACTCGATACAGGTACATCCCTAACGTGGTCCGCGGCGGCCTTGGTGGCGACGAATAGTACAACCCCAGTTCCTGCACCGGTATCTCAACACCAATCACCTTCGGTATGGTGGACGGCTTCTTCATCCATGCCATAACCGTCAGAGCCCAGCTGTCTGGAGGAACAAACATACTTACGAGCTCACCTCCAAGGTCGTTGATAAGCTCGTTCATGGACTCGCTGTTCCAAGCACGTCGAGGCATGCCGTGGAAGGTAAGCTTTGTTAAAAACTCAAGATCAGAGGGCACCGAGCCCCATCCTGGGTGCCACCGATCAAAGCTCACCAGCGCGCCATCGCAGAACAAACACCGGGAAGATTCGAACACACGACTGCGGTCGAAAGTTATCCGGAACCTGACGAAGAAATCAGCCAGTGGCGGACAGACTTCGACGAGCAAGTCACATATTTGGATGCCGTGCGCAATGCCAAGAGCTTTGACAAGGTCATCCAGGGAGACGAGAGGCCGGTCGCCGTTGATGGTTACCATCAGCACTTTGCCGGCAAACTGGTCATCAAGCGCCGCCATGCCACTGTTGAGCGACATCATGTAGCGACCGAAGGCAGGACGGACCTCAGGATCTCCGGCTCGGAGATCCGCGTTGACCGGCGACATGATAGTGCGCTTGAGTACAGGGAGTACAGGAGGGGGATTTGGGGAACTGGAGTAGGAATCGAGATTCCAGAGGTGGGGGAGTGGCGGGAGACTGGGATGAAAAGGTAGCATGAATTTCGAGCACGCGCCAATATGCTCTCGGCGCGCAAGCGCACGAAAACACCGGTGGCGCCCACATGTCGGCCTAAGAGTCCCTATTCTTTCTTTTTTGGAGAGCCCGGCCTTTTTTTCAGGATCTTTTGAGAGCCCGGCCTGAGAGTCATAATTGACATGTTTGGCATTGCGTTACTACTCGGCCCATATTCAACGACACCTCACTGGCCCAAACAAGTGTACATCATCGAAAAGACACTGAGCTCAAATTATATAACTTGAAAAAAGGAGATATACTCTAAACACTGGAGAATGGTGATGCCCTCATTTAGCCCACCAGTAGTTCGAGACAATAAACAGTTCGAAACAACGATATATACATCATTCAAACACTGACTAGTGACTACTACTGACATAAACAACAAGACATGATAGTTCATAAGAAGTCTTGCTACACCACCAAAACGCACCCATCTGCAGCGCTCAGACTCTCGTGATCCAGACGAGAATGACATTCTAAACAGAAGCAACTATTACATAGTAAGAGTGACATAGACGAGGATGACCAAATGACAAGGAATATGCATAACAAAAGAAAGAACTACCCATCCAGAACCAGCAGCAAAGACAACAAAGTCATTCGAAGAGATGATCCAGCACCATCATAATTTGTAGCCCCGCTTCAGCGACCAGTGATCCGGAGACACCAGTACTCCACCCTTTCGATGCAACAGCCCAATTACCTATCAACCTGAAGGCTCGAACCACATCACTGTCTGTCGTAATTGAGACATCCAAGGATCAAAGTTAATTCGGATGCCTTTGTCATTCTCACCTTCTTTTGGCTGCAGGCTGTATCGTTGAGAATCAGGGGAGTTTGCTCCCAAAATCCTAGGGCTCGCCGTGTAGACACAGTTTTCCATAGCAAACACAGCCTCTCTGCCATCAAGGTCCTTGCCAACGGTGATCTCCTGGTTAATCGGATAATTGAGTCTGAGAAACAGAGAGTGTGAACCAAGGCTGTTTACCCGCCTCCAACTAAAAAAATCCTAAAGGCCCCAACAAGCTGGTATCCTGCTCATAGACGTAACAACCACTGTCCGGAGACTCACGTATTACACGGTGCTTGTATACAGTGGGGTTTTTTGCAATATAACTTTTCCGGCTCATGTGTTCGAATGATCATCAGTCTTTTGCGGTCGTCTGATCGAGCGAGGAACCGGTTGTGCTTCCCTGTTTTTGGCAAAGGTGGTGTGATTACAAAGGGCAGTAACTGTAGGGACACTACATCATATCAAAAAGGACAGGCATTGTTAATGTAAGATCAGCATTGTTCAGAGTATGAGTAGGATAATGCAAGAAACAGCATTGGTATGTCCCTGTTGGAACTGGGAGGAAAATACAGGGAAATGTATACTGGGTTCGAAAATATAGAAGTGCCATGCATGGTTATACTCATGTTATCTCGCAATCGATTCTTCATAGGAAACTACCATGTCATGCATGTTATGTAATCATGTTCTGTCCTCACAAACAAATTCTTCAAGGTAACTAACAGACCATGCATTGTTATATACTCGTGTTCTGTGGGCAAACTTTTTGTGAGGATATTATTCTAGCCATTGATTGCTGAAGGGCGAATATAGGTATGTACACATGGTAAGCATTGCAGGATTTCACTACTTCCAAATATAGAGTTCTCCATATGCACAATTACTTCCCTAATGTATGGTTAGATGAAACCAATAGTGTGGTGCATGTTTCTACATCATGAAAATGAGGAAACTAACATCAGAGGAAACAACTTACACGCGACGTCCCAGCAATACGTGGTGCCATCTGCTTTGTCGATCGCGTAGATGATGCCATTGTGTTCAATAGCATCACAGAAGTGTTTATCAGCTTTGACGATGACCCACTGCGAGCCGAGTTGTCTCCATCTAAAGAAGGCACCGACGTAAAGATAGGCGAGTCCACGGTCGAACAAGGCAGTTAGCTTGAAGTCTGCGTAATTCCCATGTCGTGTGGGCACTTGGCAGATTACAATCTTCTGCAAAACAAGGTCCGTCCAACTGACGTAGTAATCTAGACGACTTGGACCGCGATGGTAATACTCTATATAATCCAACGGAGGAAGGATAATCTCATGGGAGGTCTGGAAGTTCACGAGCACCAACTTTTTACCGTCTTCTCTGAAGGCAGCCATCCAGTGGGAGTTCATGCCGACCCAGTACATACCTGCCAAGAAGTTTCGGGCGATGATGATCGGATCGATGTTGAGGGAAATGATGTACGGCGACCCACTACATACCTGCAAAGAAGTTTCGGCTAATGGAGATCGGATTGAAATCGAGGGGCATCATGCACGCTTCCGTATCATGGTGAGCGAATCTCGCAAGACCAGATAGCAGCAAGCAGGGTGTCTTGAAAAGCTTAGGCCTCGCTTCGACGATGGCCGTGTGCATGTCCCTCGAGCATGTAGCCAGCCGTAGGGCACTCAACATATCCATACACGAACAACAGAGGTCGAGGATGTCACTGGGGAGATTGCTCCAATCGCGGCTCATATGGATGCTACGGGGTTCGCGTTCGGCCATGGTGGAGTTTGGAAGGGGGCTTGATTTACGGGGGAGAAGGATGTCATAGCTGGAGCGGCTAGCGAGGGAATAGTGGTACTGGGAGGCGAGTGAGGCGACGGTACACAGGGGCATAGTGAGATGGAGACGGAGAAGGAGATGGAGATGGAGTGGTGCTATGGGAGCGGAGAGGGAGACGAGGCGAGGCGCCAATGTGCTGTACATCGGCGGTGACAGACTGCACTGTGCATAGGGTGAGGCTGACTTTGGTAACCCGAACACGCCGCCTGGACTAGTGTTAGGCGCAGGGTGTTGTCACTTCACTGTGAGGACCGGATGAATAGTATTTTGACCATCAAGTGTACCACAGTTGTACTAATACTACTACTACTAGTAGTAGTAGGTACATGAGTACTCCAGTATTGTATAGCGTAAATAGGTCTCCCGTGCTAGCATGCCTGTTCACTTCATCGTTCAAGTATCGTCCATATTGCGAGCAGAAACAAATTCTCGTGCATGCCCAATCAACACTCTGCCGCGATGCATGCAGTGGTCGTTCTCGTGCATCAAGGACGGCATGCAGATCGTTCCACACTTGAGAAGAGGAAAAATGGAAAGGTAGAACGCGGCAGCAGAGGAAGAGAACGCTGGCTAACGAGGCTGGGAGGGGATCGAGTAGGAAGTTAATGCTCCATGCCTAAAGGTTTTGGGAAAACCTGATTTTCATGAGGTGACTTATACTCACCTAAACGGAGGGAGTATTCCTTAACCAGAGAATGTTGTGTCTCCCGCTCACGCGCTCAAAAAAAAAGCCACGACACATTTTTTATCTGTTTGCGTAGGTCCCACCTATCAGGAAGGATGGGCACGTACATGAACAGGTACGACTCATCAGTCTACCCGCATAGCCTTTTCGTTTAGTCTACCTAGCCGTCTAATCAACTGCCTGCACGCCACTTCTCCCATTTACTCCTTCTCCATCGGGAACCGATTCTCCTCGGCTTCTTCACCTCCCTTCGTCTTCATCTGCATCCAAACCCCACGACGTTCACATTGTTTTAACCTCTTTAAATAATCATCTACTACTTCAGTTAGACTAGCCATCTAATCCTAATTCTCCAAACCATAGCCCCCCGTTCCAGCGGTTCCAAATGGCAAAAGATATCGAGATGCAGGTTTTTAGCGTCCAACATGTCCTCGTCGAAGGCTCAATGTGCATAGTTGCCACCGTCACCGTCCACCCAAGGGTTGTTCGGCAGTGGATCAACAATGTATCCAACTCCCTCAAAAAGGTAGAGACGAGGGTCATCGGTCTCGACGCAGAGTACACGGAGCGTGCCCCTAGGAAGATCCAGCATGCTGCCGTCGTTCAGCTATGCCTCGAAGATGATGTTTTGGTGTACCACATCATACACTCGCCCTCCATACCAGGTGAGCTTCACAATTTCTTGTCTCGGGAGGACGTATACTTCTGTGGGGCAGCCATCGAAGGGGACAAACAGAAGCTGGAGCCATACAACCTTGATTTGAAAAGCATTGTTGACCTACAAACCAGAATCAAAATTCCTGTAGAAGTTTGTGATAAACAGACACCATCCCTATTCGACGTAGCAAATTTTGTGCTCGGTACAAATCTTCAGAAGGGTGACGAGACGGTGGCATTAAGGTCGTTTGGATGGGAGAATTATCCCTTGACGTACGAGCGGATAAAATATGTTGCCTTTGATGCCCGTGTGAGTTTCAAGATAGCTGCAAGGTCCAAAGAGCTTGTTGCGAAGCCGTCTCCCACAGAGAATGAGAAGAAGAAGAAGAAGAAGAAGAAGAAGAAAAGGCTGCACCAGCAGGAGGGCATTATGGATGGATGAACTATTTCCTCTCTTGTAAAAAAATTATTCCCTCTCGGTGTATATTGATATAGATGGACTATTTCGATGGTGTGCATGTCTTTGGAACAGAGTAGTAGCGTGGGTTCGCTTGGCTATAAGGAACTATTTATCCGCATATATAGCTTTCTCTGCTACTCCTTCCAGTGATCGGTATGCAGTGCATGTGTCCGTAGACATGACAGCTTGTCCATGGAAGTTCAACTACAGCGACCATCACGTTTCATCTCACGATTCCCATGACGCCTCTCCAACCCACGGCACCACGCCCCCCGAAGTGTGCCTCACCCCTCTCGGCCGCACCGCCCTTCTGCCTTTGTGTGCATGATATGTGGGCCACCTAAAGTGCGGCAAGCATCAAGTTTCTACCACAGCCACCCGCGATTCCCACGACGCTGCTTGAACCCATGAAACCACACGTCCCCCGACCTGCGGCTCACCCCTCTTGGCCCCACTGCCCCTCTGCCTACGGGAGCATTACATGTGGACCAATCACCTATCGGGTCCACATATTATTGACTCAAAGGTAGGTGTAGTAAGGCGCTGAATCTCAGTCCCGACGGCCCTGAGAGGGAAATGTAACTCCTGCGCCAGGGCTTGTGGTGCTCCCGTAGCACGAACTCGTGCCAAACTCGAGATTTGTTTCTTTACTATACATGCACGCAATGATTTAATGGACATTGTAATCTCAACATGTGATGGGGAGCTCTAAATTTGAATTTGAAACTTACAAAATGAAAAGATTCAAAACAAATAAACTGGGAGAGAGGGAGTATATCGTAGGATGTGTCCCATACAAAATAAGTCCCCTGGTTTGTCACCGCAAAGATGCGGTTAGAATGGAGCACAGTGTCTTCCTACTCGTACGGCATCAAATCGGCCGCAGACAGCATGGTCTGCCTTTGACCGCCATGTGCAAGGTTTGTGCTTTCTTATTCAATCTCATCGTGGTTCCATCATACCAATTCATGCGGTGGCCCGTTGCATGGCTGATCCCAATGTTGGACAAAGGTTCTACGAGAACGGTGTCACCATTGTAAATGTTGTGCAAATTGATGTTGGTACCCTCCCATACATATGCAAGCCAATCTCCACTCGCACCGAGCCTAACCTGCGAAATAGTGGGCAGGGGGAGAATTAGGAAATGGACACGGAAGTAGTATTTAGAATGCATTTACTACGTGATCAAACTCATCTTACCAACTCATCGGAGGAAATCCGAGTGCCCCTCAACGTCGGCATCTCAAGGGGCGTCAACTTGCAACTACGGCCACACCGCGCTGGAGAGACCCCCAAGGAAACATCCTCGTGCGTTCCACGGAACATAAAGATGCATTTGTATGAGTAGTTTATCTTGTGAGAGAAAAGGATGAACGAGGGAAGGCCGTAGAGATAGAGATGGACACTACTACTACCAATGTGCTGGCCCGTGCATTGCAATGGATCCAAAGTAGTAGAATAATACTTGTTCACGTGCTTGAAATATAAGCACTATAGTTTTGATATACATGTCTCAGCAGACATGACAGATTGTCCATGGAAGTTGAACCATGGCGACCATCACATTTCTTGTTTCTACCACTGCCACACCCACACGCGATTCCCACGACGCCGCTCCAACCCACGGCACGACGTCCCCCGACGTGGACATGGATCCTCTGACGTGGCTATCACTGCCTTGCCCTGCCTTTCCTTCGCTGACAGGTGGGACCCACGCTTATGGGTCCCACATGTCAGTGATAGAATGGTTGGATTGTTCGCGTCAGGGGATCCTCATCCCCCTGACATGCCCCTCATCCCTCTCGGCCCACCGCTCCTTTGCCTTTGTGTGCATGATATACTCCTAATATATTACTCCCTCCGTGCCTAATATTTGTCTTTTTTGAGATTTCAAATGGACTATCACATACGGATTATATAGACATATTCTAGTGTTTCTAGCAAGATGCCCGCGCGTTGCACAAAGCTGATGGAAAAGGTAAGCACAACTTATAAATTGATGGATTGAGTACTAGTTACAGTGATGCATATAATTAAGCAAAGGGATCGCACATGTCAGTATTGACTGGAACGAGAATGCAACAGCACAATAAGAATTAAGGCCACGATGATGCGATCGCAGTGGTGGTTACAGAAGGCAAGAAGAAAGATGGATCCATGAACGTATGACCTCCTCCTCCTCAACTTAGTGCGCCGGGCCACCGACCGGCGGCTAAGGAGCGGCGGCTTTTGTGGCGAGGACGAGGTGCTTCTCAGCAAAGGCATCCAAGGCTTCTAGCCGGTTGAGGAAGGCCAACCTCGTAGCGTCCTCACTGGCATTGTAGATACCTATGTACATGATTTGCTCATACATGTGGATGTGTAGGTCGACGAATTCTTGCAGGGCGAGGCGCCTCGCGGCGAGCACGACCTCCAGGTGGACATTCTTCGTGGCGTCGGCGGGCAGTCACAGGGCCACCAGTGCTTGAAAGAGGTTCCGGCCATGGAGGCCGATTAGGGTGGCAGGCAATGAGGAGCCCGGGCGCGCGGGCTGGAGGTGTACGGCGATGTCGTCCACAAGCTTCTTGATGACGATGAAATTTTTGCTGGTGTCAACGATCATCTGGTCCAACTGAGAGTCGTAGTTGGCGTCGACGGCGGCCATCCACCAGCTGGTCTCCAACACCGTCTGGAGACGATCCTCGGTGCCATGCCGCAGGCTGACGTCGTGGACCATCTGGCGTAGCCGCTGGCCGCTCACGCGCATCGCCGCCATGGGTCTGGAGTGAGCTCTTTTGCGCTTAGTGTAGGTGCTTAGGCAAATGCTTAGGTGCGTATGATGTGGTAGATGCATTGGAATGGAGGGGCGCCTTTATATGAGGGCAATGAGGGCAAACTGCGTTGCATTCACATCGTGCAGCCTCTTTTCCCGGACCACCTCCCATTACTTCCCTCATGCATTAATTGAGGAGGATGCATTGGCCGTTCAACATATCGGGAACCGCTACTCCCTCCCTCGTCTGCATTAAAGCCGTATTGGGAACTGCGCCGCCCGCTTTCAAATCGAATACTCCCTCCGTCTAGGTGAGTATTAAGTCATCTTACGAAAACCAAATAGTAAACACATAGGCGTGGTGCATTAACTCTCACGTTGTT